>NC_041365.1:17917740-18290240 GCF_900634415.1 Cottoperca gobio
GAACTCAAATCGTTTGGTATTCTAATAAAAGCTATGTGTTTATAGTATCTATAGTAACGTATACACGTACGTTTGAAGTATACGTGTCTAGGAACTTATCCTACAAACTTACTTTACACTTTTTCTTTTTGCATTTTATGGTCACCTGCCAGTTTATTTGGTACACATAGCTAAAACTAATGCATTCTAATATGTATGATATGTAATAACCGTACATTATAACCTTCATGAAGGAGGAATTTATTACAGCCTGCATTCATTCTAGCTGCTGTAAATGTACCTAATAAACTGGCAACTAAATGTATAGCTGCTACTCAATATGTTCTTAGTTACTAGCTACTTTGCAGATTCAGGTTAAAAATGCAAAATGTAATCAACAAATAAAGCAAAAATAAATATACATGACTCTAAAATGGGCAGTCCTGCAAAATGAGTCATTCTTGTACTTTAAGTTATAATTTGATGATAATATTAAGTCAAATGTTGACTTGTACTCGAGCACCTCTCCACTGTGGCACTGGTAGAAGTGGTCCCACTGCTTGTGGTTCTAAATGGAAACTTTATAGAGGACTTTTGAACTTGAACATGTGTGTTTAAAGTTATTGTGTTGTTTGTTGGCAGTATTGTTATCGTATACAGTTGTAAGGGCCTATAGTGTGTCAGCCTGCATTAAAATGTTCTTCTATAATACTCCTTTGCAGTCTGACAGTTTTGCTGTGACAGCTGCACAGTTGTGACCCACCTCTCTCTCTGTCTTTGTGTTTCATAATGGAAATGAATGAATGAATGAACGCATGAATAATCTGTCAGAACAGCAGCATATAAAGAGCTGTGCGTTGTTGATGCAGTCGGTTTGCGTGCAGCCAGTCATCCAGGCGTTTGGAGATATGTAGGCCGACGCAGCGAACAGGCGGAGGGACCGCGGGCAAAAGCTGCAGACACACGAGAGGAGGGGGGGGAGTGTGTGTGTATGGAGGGGTATAGGATTAGAGAGAGAGAAAGAGTGAGGGGAGGATATAGGAAGAAACATAGGAGGCAGGAGAGGGATGGGGTGAAGAGAGGAGAGTTGTCCTCAGAATGACCCACAGCAGCACCAGACAGCCCTCTCTCTCTCCCTCCCTCCTCCCTCTCTCTCTCTCTCTATCTCCCTCCCTCTCCATCTCTCCCCCCCCCCCTCTCAGCCTATATCTTTGCATGCTCGCTCTCTCGTTCTTTGCTGCGTAATTGGCTGAATAAAGGGGGAAAAGAAAAGAACGGCCAGGACACCTGCACTCAGAAAGAAACCTCAGATTTGAATCCCCAAAAAGTAAAATATTAGATGTGTACAGAAAAATTACTTTTTGTTATTTAAAAAAGGTACAATGTGTAGTTTCAAACCACCTGCTCAAAATAAATATGTGACCGTCAGTTATTAAAAAAAACCCACTATAGTAACGTTCCATTTTTTTCTGTTGCAGATTTTCTTGAATTCCATTTAAAGATTTGTATTTAAATAGAGAGTTGGATGTGAGAGCAGAAACTTTAGTGTGCCGGTCTGTCTGCACAGCATCACAGCGATCCAAACACTATGCTACATGGTACTACATACCATGTTTGGTAGCATCTATCAAAATCAAGCATGCAGTAAAGTATGATATTTGATGACTCTTCAGCTTGAGCAGTTCAACAGAAGACACACGTAGGAAGCTAATAACGCTCCGACATGTCAGTTAAAGGAGACGTTTGACTTGTTAGCATTCTTTCTAAGAGTTGGATGTTCAGATTGTCTGTCTGTACAGTAAATATGAAGCTACAGCCAAAGTCAACAAAGTCTGACTAGCAGCACCCCGAACACTGAACAAGATGGAACATGTGAGCTTCAGAGGTGATGAGAGCTGCATCTTGTTACCTCTGGACAGAACCAGGCTAGCTGGAGATCATAGTCAGGATTTGTATTATTATTGAAAGTTATAATCCTTAAGGCTTTTCAAGAAATCATAAACCAATTTGAATCGTATTTATTTATATATTTATATTTCAGCAATAGCCCTTGGAATCAAATTACTTGTTGAAGTGTGAAAACGTATTCTGTGATTTACTGTAGAAGAACATTTGAATGCTTATAAAGAACCCACTTTATGCAGAGGGACATTTACTCAAGTACTCTTTTAAAGGTTACGTACGTCCATTTTCTGCTACTTTATACTTCTACTCCGCAAATATTGTACTTTTTACTCCAGTGCATTCATTTGTTAGTTACTGAATAATACACATTTATAATCAACAAATACATTGTGTATTATTAAATATTAATATAAATCTTTATTCACAATTCACAAGCTATCCAGCAGTAAATAAAATATTTCTAATTAATTAATTATTTTAATAATCCAGTAACAGCCCATTATTCTGTTACTTTTGGTGAAGTATGCTTTGATGCCAATACTCTTTTACTTGGAACTAAGTATTTCTACACTGTGGTATTACTACTTTAACTTTGTACGTGTGTGTGTGTCTCTCACACACACACACACACACACACACACACACACACACACACTTGTGTACACGTGTGTGTTGGTGGAAGTAGGTCAGTAGTGAAAGGGTTCTCTGCTGTCCTCACACGGCCCTCTGTTCGGCCCGTCACACCACTCATGTCTACTCTAATTTACTCTTCCTCCTCCTCCTCCTCCTCCTCCTCCTCCTCTGCTCTGATTATGAAGGGAGCAGGTCCCACCCCTGGTTCAGACGGGTCTTGTGAAGGTTAACTCTTCGGCTGCCGCCTCTCCTCTTTCTTTTCCTTTATTTCATCCTAAAACAACTCGTGTCTCCCGCTCGGGCCGGCGGCCTGCTCGTGTTTTCACAGGGGCCTGTGCCAGACCCTTTGCGGCATGTAGCCGGTGTTTTAGGGGCAGACCCGACGCCACAAAATGGGGCAGAACTCGGTGTTGTGAAGGACGTAACAGAGAAACAGACAAGCAGAGAAGATGGGAGAGAAAACTCAGGAGTGGTTTTCCACCGTGTGAACTCAGGGAGGCAGGATAATGCCCAGATATGTGAACAAATGGTGTATTACCTAACCCCAACCAGCTTTACATGATTTACAGTAGAGGCAGAGAGGCGGGTGTCTGAGTGCACACTGCCATCTGCTGGAAGACAAGCCTCTTACTTCCCCACACAGACGTGCCAAACGCCCCAACATGGCTCCCAAAAATGTCTCAGGCAACCTCACGGACAAATTGATCTTAATGATGATAATAATAATCTTTTGAGGTTGATATTTAAAAAAAAGAGCCCAAAATGTAAAGTTCAGAGTGTAAAACGGACAGGTACACAGGTGGAGTGGAGGTTGGAATGTGAAGGAGAACAGTATGTTCCTGGACCGGTTAGGCTGGTTTCTATGGTGCTGCTGGTTTCTATGGTGTTTCACCAGGCGCACTTGGCGACGCATTGACTACCTTGAATTAAAAATACAGGCTGAATGTGGGAGTCAAGACCGAAGGTATGAAGCTGCTGCTGCTGCTGTAACAAACAGCAGACGTGAGACGAAAGATGTTTACATTTCTAATATTATTTAAATTTCTGTCTAAAAATATTAAGAGGAAGGCGGACTTTCCTGTAAATATTCTTTTTTTAAACAAGACAAAAAAAAAAGTGCTTTATATGAGATATTATGCAGAATAAAAACCACCAATTCACTAACAGGTAACAGTAAATGTCCCCGTTGTGGGACTAATAAATGATTTCTGATTCTGATACAAAAGGTCAAAGGTCAAAGTCAAACGTTACTTCAACACCTGTGGCCTGGATTAAAAGTGAAATGTGGAAGATATACTACAGAGTAAAAGTACTCCAGTGTCAAGATGTACTGATACTTAAAGTACAGGAGTACAATCAGCTTTCAGACTGCTGTATTATAATGTATATTATGTTATTTGGATTTTTAGTGATATATTCAGGCAGCAGAAGTTTAAAGTACTATGTAATGGCAATACTTAAGTACAATACTGTTATAATTTCAAAGTATCTAAGAAAAACTCTACATTTCAATCTACATTTTCAAACCAAAACCCCCCCCTTTCAAAGTGTTTCTGTTGAAATGCTTTACACGAACAGTCGATCACAACATTTATTTGTTGTGATAATTAAGAATTTTTCTAAATCCTCCTGTTCCACCTTCTAAAAACATTCCCTCTCACCTTACTTCTGTTATTTGTTTTAACTCACAATTTTGAATATTTGTTATTGGTATTAAGTATGATAGTATATAGTATTAATTATGTGTTTTAATTGTGTTTACTTATGTCTAATGTTGTATGTCTTCACTATCCACATGGTGTTTATGGCTGCTATACAGTACCTAACTAATGCCGATTAGGGCAGCAACCAACAATCATTTTCATTATTGATTAATCTGCTCATTATTTTCTAGATTAATC
Organism: Cottoperca gobio; assembly: GCF_900634415.1. Classification (NCBI taxonomy): domain Eukaryota; kingdom Metazoa; phylum Chordata; class Actinopteri; order Perciformes; family Bovichtidae; genus Cottoperca; species Cottoperca gobio. The sequence goes on from NC_041365.1 coordinate 17,922,159, forward strand.
GTTTCGATCAGAAAATAGTGAAAAATCAACACATTTTTTAACAAAAGAAGCCAAAGTTCTTAAATGTTGTTTTAATTAGTGGTGGAAGAAGTAAAACCTGAATCAAAAATAAAAAGTACTTATACCATAAGAGAAAGGAGCCCAGCGGTGTTATATTACTGCAGTATTATTATTATTACTAATGATGCATGAATTTTCCTTCTTTATATACAAACAATGAATCCTTTTTTTTTAACTCATCAGAAGTTCTCTTTGTCCTAATGTGCAACGTAAAAATAAACTATTATCAGAAGGGCTGCCAATAATTATTTTCTTAACGATTAGTTAACAATAAATAATAAAACATGACCATAAGTCTTCTGTCTTACTTGTTTTGTCCAACCTACAGCCCCAAACTCAAATTCAATCAGTTGATTGACAGTAAATGATTCTAAACAAATTTGATACACACACACACACACACACACACACACACACCGATTAATAACTTAGCTCAAATGTAGCAGAAACTAAAACTGCACTTAAATACAGTACTTGAGTAAATATACTTACCGGTAGTTACTTTAGTCACTGTTTTTATTGTAAAGATTAAAAAAGATGGAGGATAAAGATTAAAGTGAGTAATTGACAACAGCATTTGAATCAAACTTGTTTTTTTACTTTTTATTTTTTGCTTGCAGACAAAAAAAAAAGATATCAATAAAAGTCCAGATATAATAAATAAATTAACTACTAAAACGGTAGGCAATTAAAGCAATGTAAAGAATGGCAGAAAGGTGTAACTTACAGAGCTCATATAAGGATCAATAAAAAGCCACACCACCGCTGCACCCGCTGATTGTTCTTTGATGTTTGCATATCCTAACAGTCCTACGTGGTTTAAACACATGAATAGAAAGCAGAGAAAAGCAAAATAAAAGTTTATTTCTCCTTTTTTTTTTTTTACCCCACATATGAAAAGTTAAAAAGTTCCCGTGGGAACCGAGCCAAGTGCTTGTGGTTTCTCGTCCCTAAAATACCGTCTGTTATTCCTGTGGAACACCTGAAAGATATTGTTTTGCTAGTTCACCCGTATTTGAGCAAATAAACGCACTAATAACTATGTCTTCTTTTTAAAGTGATTCACTTACTTTGGTGGCGAGGACAAAAAAGAAAAGAAAAAAGAAGCGCCATCTAAGGAGACATAATCATTATCGTGTACTCGTATTTTCATGCATACAGTATTGAATTCTCTAGAAAAAGAAGTGTCGTAAAAGTGTAAATGTCACAATCTTGCCGAGTTTGTAGCTTAACTGACTGAGGTAAAGTTGCCTGTTTCCTGAAGTAGAGCACACATGCCTTTTTGTTTTTCTTTTCTTTTTGGACAAGGACACAAACGTTATTTGGGTTCATCTCCCTTTCAATTCGATCAATAAAATCGGCTTGTTTAAAAAAAGACCCAAATAAGAAATTATTTGGGAACGTGTCTAAAAAAATGACTGAAAAGTGACTGAAGTTCAATCTGTAACAACCTCCACCATATTTCTTTTTAAAAATCACATCATCAGCTTTAATGTAGAGCTCAAAGGAAAAATCCACCTTCAAAACACATTGTTTTATACATTCTTTGTTTTTTCATCATAAGTTTGGTGAAACATGTCCATCTCTAACTGCCCCTTTTATTTCTACTGTTCACACATTTCCCAAAATGCCTCTGATGACCCTTAAACGTGTTGCTTTCTGTCAGGTGGCATGTATACAGGTGTATAAAGAGAGCAGGGTACGGTGGAACACAAAGTTCTTACTACTTTTATTTTAAAAATGTAAACAATCAGAGTTTGAGATGTAAATATTTCAGGTTTGACACAACCTCCTGCACTATACAGAAGCATTTACTCCTTCACTATACTGTCGATAGGACTGCACTCAGTGTCCACTTTATGAGTTGCACAGAAATTAAACTGCTGCAGTCTCATACAACATTTTCTGGATCCTGCTTTTCTTTGCGGTCATTATGAATAAAATCTTTTTGGGTTTTTTTAGACTAAACAAGACATTAGATAGTATATAAAATATTGATTAAAAAGGTTCAATGTGTAATTCTGAGCCACCGGCTCCATAGAAATAGGGGGCCGTATTTCACCTCTAATCTGTAATGTTCATATTTTAGTTGTAGTAGTTTGGCTTATTTATTGTTTTCTAATGTATTCTTTATTTACTCCTGTGCCTGTCGGTCTCATTTTGTTATTCTTGCCCTGCTGACTGACTAACTGCTGAAACTCTGCTCTCTTATAATCTTCACGTGGAGCTAGTCGCTGACTAGAAAACGACCCGCATATTCATCTCATCTTCCGGCACAGCCAGGAGAGCAGCCGGAGGAGGAGGAGGAGAGAGGTCGGAAGAGCCGGCATTCTGCAGAGAGACTTGAGCTCAGTCAGAACCAGCTCCAAGCCCTGCAGTCACAGCTGCTGGACCTGTGGAACGGCAGCAACAGGGAGTCTGCAGTTCCCCACTGCTGTGGCTGAACTCCAGCTAACTGCTAGCTGAAGCTACACTGTTTCCCGGGGCTGCCGACAGATATACACTCAGAGAAACAGCCTCCTGGGAGGACGAGGAGAGGTGGTGCGGGGGGGTTTCTCCTTTCTGCCACTTTGAATGTAATCTAATAAACAAACTATAAAACAGACACGGAACATGGCTGTAATGTTTACCAGCGAGTCTGACAGCTGTTACTTCTTCTCCCTCTGTACTGAGGGCAGACTGCAGCTACAGTGACTCACTAGCACCTCTAGAGGAACAAGTGGTATTACAGACTGGACAGAGCGCAGCTAGCTGTTAGCATGCTAACTTCAGTAGATATCTCTGCAACACAACACAGAGACGTCTTTAACGTCATCACCGTTACCTCTTCACACCTTGTTGATTAATGTTAGTTCATTATTTTAATGTTTTTAATTTAAATTCTGGCAAATCTTACACATTGAACCTTTAATCTGCCTTGAATAATTATTTTGTCCATAAAATGTCAGTGAAGTGAAAAATAGTCATGATAATTTCCCAGAGCCAAAGGTTCCTAGTTTTCTTTATTTCATATCATTATAAACATCTTTGTTTTTTTCTTCTTCTTTAAAACTGTTGGACGGACAAAACAAGACATTAGATTATATTTTAAATATTGATTTAATCTATTTAAATAATTTCCTGATTTGTCTATTTAAAAAAAAGAAAGTGAACGGTTGCCATAAGAATTTCCCAGAGCCTGAGGGTACATCTTTAGATAAACGTATCTTCACATTTAAGATAAATAGCTTAAGTAGCATAAAGTAAGTAATGCAAACTAAATCCTCCTTCATGAAGGTTAGCATGTCCAGTTTAAAGTGCTGGTGAGTTGTATTGTTCTGTGTTTCTATTATTTAGATATAAATTGGGTGGACAAAATAATAGTGCACCCGTCAGTTTATCACAATAGGACTGTTGTATGAGGTACATTAGTTTTAGCTAGGTGGACCTAATAAACTGGTAACGGAGTGAATAAAGTGTCAAAAACCAAATCCAGACACGAAGCTCATCAATCATCATCAGCTGCTGTCCAAATTAAAAGTTAATTTTTTTTACACGTCTTCCTCACTACGAATTTGGGTCTCAATCAAATTTAAGGCATACTTATATTTAAGTAAATATAAACATTATTGTAATAATTGAGACTACTAAATATTGGCCTCAAAAATCCAATATTTAGTGGGGCTTCAGTTGAAGCTTTCAGCATTTCTTGTGTGTTTATGAGGATAAATAACTTTTAAGTTAATGAGACTACTTTTATAGAAGCATTTTGGGTCCACCACGTAGAGAACAATAGATCTGATTACACATTTTAAAAACACTAAAAATGCAACAACTGTTTAACTGTGGATTTTCCCTTTAAGGAGTTAACGTCTGTGTATGTTTGGAGGTAAATTCACAAGCTGAATTGATGTTATTGATACTGAATGGACCCAAACAGCAAACATGGAAATGATCACCATATTCAAAATAACTCATTGTAGCATAATAATCGTAGAATGGATTCAGTTCCCTTTACATGTATATGTCGCTCAGACTTGAAAAAAAAAAAAAAATACAAAAAAAGTTAAAACACAGACGTGGAATTCTTTCCAGCACTGATTTCTTTTGATTTAAAACAAAAATTTATAAACACAATGGCACTAATTTGAGTCGTCTATTCACATAAAAAAACAGTTATGGTTTTAAAAACCTTTTTTCTTTCTGAACAGCAAAATGTTTTCATTGTTTGGTGCGAGGACGTTCCCTTGAGAAAATGGTCCATCATTATGAAAAAGGTTATTTTATATTAATGAGAAAACCATGCAAGGTCTCACCTGTTACTTTAAAAACATTGATTTATTTATTTTTGTAACAAAAATGACATGAAAAGGCTAAAATAAAAGCCCCGTCATTCTCACCAAAATAAAAGCCTTGTTATTTGTACAGGAGCAGAACTGGAACTTACTCTCGTGGTAACGTTTGGCGAGTCGTCCTGCACGTTTGATTGGTCCCCACAGTTCATCAGCAGAAACAAACTGCATCGTGATGCTTTGTCTGTTTACTCAGCGCCATCATCTCAGTGCTTCTCAGCTGCATCAGGACCCAAAGCTCATCTCCAAAGGCACAAACTCATCGTTTTAGTTAACATGTCATCCCTGTGAGCTGTGACTCTCTGTCTGAGCTTCCTGCGGCCATCTTTGGGTCCCGACCCACCAGCTGAGAAACACCGACACGTTATCGTCCTAGATGCCGTCTCCACAATGCAGCATTGATGCTGTGGATTAAACGAAAAAAATATAATCAGGACGGGAACATTGAATCAGTTATCAAACACATGTGCCGTACATGATGTCACATATCATTTGCATTTCAACGTTAAATCCCTGCAATACATTTGTTTATTCTAGATCCAGATAATAAATCCCTGATGATGACCTGACTGTTGATTGAAGGCTCCAAATAAACTATAATCAACTGAATATCAAGTTCAAAACAATATGCATTGAATAAAATAATTGTACCTACGTAATCTCTGCACGTTGTTCAGGGTTTACCTCTGCACCTCGGTTGTGTGTTAGGTGTGAAATTGTCATAATTAGCATATGAATTCATGAAAATCATGTTTTGTGATGTCACAGGGACCTTGACTTTTGACCAATCAGCTCATCCTTGAGTCCAAGCAGTGGCGGGCCGTACATTTCATACCTAGGCCTTCAGTGATGTCCTACACAGTCCTACCTGAATTATTCCACCTCTTAATACCATCATTATGACGGCATGGCTCTAGAAACTATACATTTAGACAGAGACGCAGTATAACCGGGCGTTGCATTACCCTAACGACAGAGTTATATTAATATTTCTGAAACATTTAGTTGTAAATAGCAGGCATTCACAGCAGTACAATGTGCAACACATGATGGCTGAAATATGATTGGATAAAAGCTCTAACATAAAGGCCAGACCTCCAAATCTCCATCTGAGGCTGGAAGCAGCGCAACCAAGAGGAAAGCTATGAAATGAAGAGAATAGACTATGGGGAATAATTTAATACATATTTGTGGAAAAAATATATCAAAATGAAATTTATATTCTGAGGATGTTTAGGCCAGCAGAGAAGGCCTTGCTGGCCCTGACGGCCCACCACTGAGTCCAAGTATGTTCCCGATATATCATTTTTAAAAGAATATGATGGCCGGAGCAAATGTATTTATATTTATTGTCGGAAATCAATTAACACAAAAAAATAACAGATATTTTGCAGAAACCCTGTCAGGTGCTGCTTTCAGGGTCACAATACCAGACATTTAGTCGTCAATACCAACACCTGTGAAGTTCCGCGATTCTCGATATCAAATTAAATAAATGATAGTATTTTTATTAAAATATTGGCTTTGATTAAAAAAATGTTTTGGCATTAATAGTTATAATTATGTATTAATTAAATATGGTATTATGGTTATTGGGACGCACAGATAGTATAGTTTGTCATAAAAAAATCATTGTGTTGTATGCAGTGATGTTGATAGGTACACGTTCACTGTGAGGGGCAGGGCGTAAAGTGTGTGTGTGTGTGTGTGTGTGTGTGCCTTTGCTGCAACATATTTGCCTCATTTTATTTCATCACCAGACTTTCAGAGAACAATTTTCAGACTACTGTCTTAGCCTAGTTTCATGTTTGTGATCAAATTTTTGCATAATCTCGGACTCAGCTCTTAATCGGCCTGTATCACACTTGATTTGTATAATGTTTTGTACATAAAGTTTTCAGATTTGGGATTGTATTTGTGTAATTTTCAGATACATTTTCAACATAAATGATTATAACCGTATTAAATCAATATAAAACAAGTTTAACACAATGTTAAAAACCATTAAATTTCGCTGGGAGCCTCAACTACCACCTGTCACGAGGAACTCCCTACATTAAAACATATCAACATCACTAAAAAGTGCATCATAATAACATAAATCATAAAAGGTCATAGTGTAGTATGTTATAAAAATACATTAAAGAAATCATTATATATTATGTCAGGGAAAAGTCATAAAAGAAGTCCTATCGACCCCAGGGGTGGGCGATGGGACCTACAATGTATATCACGCTTGTTTTCTTTGGTGACTGTATTATCACAGTATTACCAAATTAAAAGGGATATTCATCTGTAAACATGATTCTACCTCTGTTCACTCTATTGGCAATGTAAGGGAACATATCTTAAGAAAGAAAACTCAAATTAAGCTAAATGAAAGTTTGAATTGGCTTCAAATAGGAATGAAAGTTCTGGGAGGACGAGCAGTATGCGATTTAGTAAATGTAATGAGATTCATTCCCAGGGATTAACAGCCATGCTGTTGTTTTGAGGTGTGAGTGAACTGTATTGAGCAACCTGGATCTGAGCAATAAAGAATATTTGGGGGGCAAAAATGCTTTTTTCGTATGTTCACAGGCAGGCAGGCAGACAGGCAGGCAGGCAGACAGACAGACAGACAGACAGGCGCGGCTGGTCACACCGGTAAAGGTGGGCGTAATTAAGTTCATTGGGTGTCTTGGCAAGTCGATCGCCCTGGTGTGTGTGCTAAAACCAAAATGTGTGTGTTCCTAAACTAAAAAAACGTGTACACAGGTGACAACGGTATTGCAAAATCCATGTCATGGCAGGATGCGACAGCAGTGATGGTGACGAAACCGTTATATCGCCCACCCCCCAATGGACCCGTTGTATTTGTGTATGCAGCAGTGTGTGTATTTTGATGCATTGTGGAGCAGGATGTTCGTTAGTGCCTCCTGGTAACACCTGGGCCCAGTGTTCCCAGTCTATCTGTTCTCAACCCTTCTCACACACGTTTCCCTTTGTGCACTTTACAACACTCACACTTCATGCTTTTTTAAGTTCAGTACTGCTTTTCATTTGCTTTTGTTGAATAAATTACATTTGTTAAACTATTGAAATGATGCTCTAAAGAGCCTGGTGATGACGTATGCCTTTAAAACACACGTCTTTACAGGTACATGTGATTAATCAAAAATTGGCTCAAGTGTTAAACGTCTGTACACGCAGCCGTGTGAGAACTGCTTCAATAAAATCTCAATCTTTTTTGCTATAAAATGTTTTATATAAATAAAGGTTTCTGATTATTATTACATGTAAGGTTTGTTTGCAAGCCCTTGTTTACTTGCAGTTGTTTTAATCTAAATGAACCAAATGCAAACTTGCACTAAAGCAAACCTTTTCATGAAGAAGTGTAGATGACTGCAGATCACAGTTCATAGCTGAGGTTTAGTGGGACAGAAAATCAAACTCACCTGTCTGCTCATGTCTGCTCCTCTGCCTGAGGCTGTGATTGGCTGACGTCTTCAGATTCCTCCTGGATTATTTCCTCTTCGTTTTCCACCTCCTCCTCCTCCTCCTCCTCCTCCTCGGCTTCTTCCTCGTTGCAGTCGTCGTCACTGGCCTCCTCTCCTTGTTCTTTCACCTCCATCTCTTCTTCGCTGTCTGCATGCTCTGCTGCTGCTGCGCCATCCTCCTCCTCCTCCTCCTCCTCTTCTTCCTCCTCCTCCTCCTCGTCCTCCTCTTCTTCCTCCCCCTCGGCCTCCTCATCGCTGAATGGCTCCTTGCCCTCCTCCACCCTCCTGGCGGTCTCATAGAACCAGTCCCTCACCTGCTCGTAGCTCATGCTGGACTTTGACACCAGATCGTCCAGATCTTTCTCACTCAGGGCTCGGTGTTTGAGGTAGTAGTCCTTCAGGAACGACTTACCGGACTTCACCTGCAGGACGGAGACACGGCATTACTGTAACGTGTACATTACCAGCCACCTCTGTACTGTAACACACACATCACATTACTGTAACGTGTACATTACCAGCCACCTCTGTACTGTAACACACACATCACATTACTGTAACGTGTACATTACCAGCCACCTCTGTACTGTAACACACACATCACATTACTGTAACGTGTACATTACCAGCCACCTCTGTACTGTAACACACACATCACATTACTGTAACGTGTACATTACCAGCCACCTCTGTACTGTAACACACACATCACATTACTGTAACGTGTACATTACCAGCCACCTCTGTACTGTAACACACACATCACATTACTGTTGATCTTCTGTTTCCATCATGACTGTAAGTCACATTGTAAAGAAAACACAGAACATTTAAATAAAACTTTGTTGCTTCATTAAGTCTTGAGTCTAAAGTAGTTTTCATATCAACTACTGAGTCTACTTATTGCAAAAGAAAGAAACAGAGGGAAGGTATTTGTAACAAACACAAATCCCTCTCAAAATGAACACATTTTCAGGGACATCTCATATTCATTTTTTGTTTCTTTTACATATATTTATAATCATAATAGCAGGAGCTTTAGGTAAATAAACTAAATGTATTAGGTACACAGGTGTTTCTGATATTTTGTCCAAAATGACCATAAAGTTAAATAAACACCTCTCGAAAAGTCTCCTTTCAACAAACAAATGAACATTATAACCGTTAATGAAGCAATGATTTATTGAAAGGACTGTCCTATTAGACTGCATTACTTTAAGCAAAGTGCACCTGGATGAACTGAACAAAGGGTGTATACTGCACACACAGACCTTGATGGTGCTGGCGCCCCCCTGTGGTGAGCGCTTGCAGGGATACGGCCGGCGTGTCCTCCTGGACCAACCACGGAAGCGCTTCCTGGACTTCTTTTGGATTTTAGCTCCACCGTTCAGCGCCTCATCAACCTTAAAAACATTATTTTATTTATTTACATATATATATATATATATATATATATATATATATATATATATATATATATATATATATATATATATATATATATAATAATAATAATATACAATATACGTTTTATTCCAATAATTGATAAAGCTGATAAATTATGGGCCGATAATACAAAGCCAAATTGCTTTCATTCTACACACTCCGATACAGTCGGCCATGAGATGCAGGCTACTACCGGTACCCTAGACTGCTCTTCTAACAGTAGTTTTACTTCTGCTCTAAACATAAAAAAGATGAAGATAAGTTCATATACAGAAAGCATCGACTGCATTATTCTGACATGTGCTTTTAATGCAGACAGACACTTTTACCTTTCCACTCTGGTAGAGGTAGTACCACTTCAGGTTGCTGTTCTTGCAGGCGTAGCGCGTGTCTCCAAACCAGTTGACGATGTATGTCCTCGGCAGACCGCTCTCCTCTGCCATCTGGTCGTACTCCTCGGGCGTCGGCCACTGTGTGCGGACGAAGGCCTTCTTCAGGATATGGAGCTGCTCAGGCGTCTTCTTCATCGTCTTCCTGCTGGCGGGTGGAGTGGTCTGCCGCTCATGAGCAGAGGAAGAAGGCACGGCAACCTTCTCATCCTCTCCCTCCTCATCATCCTCCTTTGAAGGCATTTTCCGCCTCTCAGTGAACCAAGCGTCGACCTCACGCCGCGTCAGCTTCGTCTCCGCACGCAGCCGACTCAGCTCTTCGTCCGAGGGTGTGTCTGAATTCTGGAAGCTGTCCTCCAGGACGAGCAGCTGCTCCTGAGTCTTTTCCTTGAACTTCTGTGGCGTGAAGTCGGGGAAGGCGTGGCGGAATTTGACCCGCGGGTCTCTAGTGGAACCGGGCAGGGCGTTGGCAGAAGTCGGAGAGCAATCGCTGGCGTCGTCGCTGGAGTCGATGACGATGGTGGTGTTGTGGTCGCTATTGTTGCTGTCGTTAAGGCTGCCGCTGCTGTTCCTTCCTCCTCGTCCTCCTGGCACTGGCACTCTGGTGGGCGGGGCTTCACTCAGCAGGACACCTTGGTGATCCTTGGAGTTCCTCTGGTTATAGCGTGTGTCGCTGAACCACTTCTTTATTGCTCGTTTGGAGAGTTTGGTGACCTGCATGAGTCGTGATATCTCCGCCTCCGTGGCGAACTGCCTCCTGCCGTAGCTTGCCTTCAACTCCGCCAACTGTTCCTTGGACTTCTTCGGTTTGGCTGCCGCTGCGTCCAGACTGAGCGCTGCGCTGAGTGACATCTCAGTTTTTGATTCTGACGTCGACGGTTCTGTGGCTTTGGGCTGGTTGCCGGGGACGCCTGCGACTGTCAGGGTGATGGGAGTGGCGACCGGCATGGTGCTCCCGTTACCGGTCAACTGAGTGAGGACGAGGCCCGGCTGGCCGACGATCTGGCAGGTTTGGAAGATGGACTGCAGGCCGTTGGTGGCTGCGGCGATGTTGGCTGGGATGACAGTGATGGTCTGAGGGACGGTCTGCACCGTGCCATTAAACTTTTTCCTCCTCGCCTCCTCCACCTGTAAAGAGAAGAAATAAAGAGTGAGAGACTGATTAAGTTTGTCCATTCTCTGCTACTGTAGAAACATGGCGGAGGACCCGCTCACGATGTAAATAGGAATGGCTCATTTTAAGAAAAACAACCAGTCTTAATTTCAGGTGATTATACACTAATAAAAGCATAGTTGGGAATATTCTATTCTATATTTGCTACTAGATCCCCCTAAATTCTACACACTGGCCCTTTAAGGACTTCTTGTATATGTGGGTGATGCTGATGAAGATGATGTGATATAATGGAAAGTGCCATAACAGTGACTTTAAGGTGAGATTGTTTTGACTGCTGCTTGCATTAGTAAGCATTGATCAATATATCTACTCTATGTACTCATGCATAGATCTGAATTTAACGCAAACGTTGACATCAAACACTTAATTTTCATGCAGCAATGCGATTATAAATTGTGTAATTGACACAAGCACTTCACATTTGACCTGGGGAAAGTCTTTGTCCCTCAGAGTGAAACAAACTTAATCTAATTGGAGGCACAAGTTGGCAAACGCTCAAAAACAACAACATGCTAAATTATTTTCAATTTCAATTATCAAAAAGTGGGAAAAGAGGAGTAGGAAATCAAATAAAAAGGCGTCTTCCAGCTTCAGGCAGATGGTTCAAAAGTGTCGCCTGTTAGATTTTGGATCAGCCAGAACCAGACACTCGTGTTGTAATCTGATTCTTGTGGGTTTGAAGCTCTTTGTTAGGTATTTACAGAACGCACTTTAGATGTAAAACCAGTACGACTCCAACATGATAGAAAAACAAGCGTGCACACAAAAAATATTAAAAACCTTTTTACCACATTACACTAGGCTTTATTTTTACTACTGTGTATTATTCTCAATGAAGCTGTCGGACAAGGAAACTATGACACTTTATTGATTGATTATTCAAATAAAGTCACATGTCTGTGGGTCACATGCGGTCTTATTTTTTTCCATATATGGGGAAATAAATGCAACTCCCTGCATGTCCTTGACATCGACAGTAATTAGAAACAACATTAGTAAGTGCAGATGGAAACTTCTTTATAGGAATTAACGGGACTTTATGGGAATTACAATCAATTATAAAGGCTATTTGCTCAGGCTTGTTTCCTATTCAGAAACAAACTAACATTTTACCATATCACAAGCAGACATAATTGTTGACCATTATAATAAAAATGACAAAAATAACAATAAATAATAATAATTTAATTGATGGCTGTGGATTGTGGATGGCTTTTCCATACCAGGCCAATATTATCCAACATGAGGTGTAATAACAATTTGTTCCCTTCTCCGAACATAACACAAACAATCTGCGACTGTCTCATCTATTCCACAGCAAGAGGCCTAAAGCATGTAATTAAAAAGGTAAAGACTGCACAGTGAGAGACTCAGGTGCATCAGGCTAAATGAACATGTAACATGGAGCCTAAACCAGGGTGTGGATGTGCACAGACCTCCTCCGGTGTCCAGCTCACTCCATGTTTCAGCCTCTGAGCGGAGAACCAGACCTTGATCTGCTCCTCGCTGAACTTCGTCTGCGAAGATAAGCCCATGATCTCCGACACCGAGGGATACGGAAACCTAAGACACAACAGAGTCTGATAAGTTCCTGTTCTACAAACGGAGCTGTTAAAGAAGGGAAGGAGACAGAGGGATCCCACGGTAAGCTGTATTCAACACATCGCTGCAGTCTTGGTGTTTTGTTTAGTTCCTTGTTTTCCTTTATATTTATCACAAGGAGTCTCTTTAACAGTCTCTATGAGATCATATCTCATACCCTTAATGCAACTTAAACTCATAAAAAAGCAAGATATGTACATATATGCATGAGTCTATATGGAGCTTTACATATTGGGACTGTACAAACATATGTAACGCATGACAAAGAAAGAAAGTATCAAATCATCACATTCGAAAAGCTGAAAGCAGCTAATGTTTGTCATTTATAACTAATTATTCAAATGATTATTCCCATTTTAATTATTAATTGTTGTCAATTCATTTTCTGTGGACAGACTAATTAAATAATATACATATATATTACAGTCCGGCAACAGAATAAAACTCTCCAGAAAGATAATGAATGGATGCTGTTTACTGTTATATTATATGACTGTTCTGAAATATTAGGACTTTATAACTTGTTTTATTGAACTCCTAACTATACCATGACTTTCATAATACCTTGACTTTTATTACATACTACATTATGACTCTTTGACTCCATCTCTTACGAGTTACCTGTTGTAGGCGCTGACCAGCAGGACGTTGTTGTCCATGGTGGTGTTGTAGGTGGGGATGCTGCTGATGGGGATGAGGAGCTGCGTCTGAGTGCAGTTCTGCTGGTTCTGCAGGGCCGACAGAACCTGAGCCAGCGTCCCAGGAGGCAGCACGGCGCCGCCACCCGAGCCACCTTTAATATGCAGCACGTTGGAGCTGTTGACCACGATGTTGTGCGGGATGGCATGGACCTGCACCGCCGTGGAGACGGGGATGAGACGAGGGGCGACGACGACAGGGGTCATCGGTGCGGGAGACAGCGTAGGCGGCTCCTTATTCTCGTCGTCCTCGTCACTTTCCACTTTGATGACATCGTCGACGGCCATTTTGTGCGAGAGGATGAACTTCTTAGGTTCTGGTCTGCTCTTGATCCTCATGATGGGAGTCTTGCTGAGGGCGATGCTATTGCGGGACGTCTCTTCCGCCTCGTTGTCCTCCACTTTGACGAAGCTGCCATCGAAGGTAAGGTCGTTGATTGTCTGCTGGAAGATGGTCTCGTTGTTTCGCTTCACCATCGTCCGAGTGAAGTTCTCCTCGCCAGGGTGGAGGCGAGCGTTGTGGGCCAGCAGTGTGTCGTAACTGGAAGGGGAGAAATATGGGTCAATACCACTTTTATGAGACACAGAGTACTACTCGATGACGAGACAAAAATATTGATCGGAGGTATTTTCTTTTTTTACTTTCTATTGGTTGACTCAAAAGCTAAAGATATCACAGCCAACAAATACATGTGCTGCACATATATTCAGGAGATAAGTTTGCTATTATTTGATGGAAATATGTACATAACTTTGTGTCAGAGTAATTCAATTATAATTGTTTTGTATTCTCAATCTTATTCTTTAGAAACAATTCAGACAAGAGTGGAGCCGATGAGCCAAATATGTTATTATGTCTCTCTAATAAACAAGTTACATTGTTCTGTGGGAATTAACTCATGGTTGCTTCCATTATTGATTGACCAAACATTTATTTTAACTGATCATTTCATTGTTTACAATGAATACAGAAAGTTCTTATCTCGAGTTGCCAGAGACCAAAGATATCCAATTCTAAAGAAATGATCATCTCAAGTGTTGGAATGGTGCAGAACTACAAACAGATCGTCATCGTGACAAAGCCTGAGCAGCGCCTCGACTGTAAACTCATTCAAAGTGGGAACTGCAGAACATTGGCAACGTTTTCTTCATTCTTTTATTGAAAGTATTTGAACTTTGTATTTTATTTGCTGGCCGACATCTCTTTGACTGCAATTACTTTACGATGCTGCCATCAGGAAGGAGGTTTAGATTGCCTGTACGTAAAATTGTTTTAAGGAAGTTCAGTTGTCTTCCAGAAGTATTGGATATTTCTGCTACTAATCCTTGTGTAAGTCTTTCTAACATGTGTCCTATTTGTATTTTTGGAATATCTTTTATGTGTGTAAATGAATTGTCTACGTGTACTTCTGTGTGAACGCTTGCTTGACTTGAATGGCTCTCCTGAAGGAATATTTAAGTATTTGAATCAGTGTTAATGGAGACTTTTTGAAATAAGATGTAATGCTTTTAAAAGAGGCTTTTGTAAAAGTATTATACCTCTTGGTGTGGTAGTCACACTCCATGCAGACGTACGAGGTGTTGATGACGACATCTGGATGCTCCGTGTCCACATGCATGGTGAACAGGTTGAGCTCTGACGTCTGGAAGCTGCAGTATTTACACTCGTAGCCTCCCTCTGCCATGTTCAAGTCCAGATAGTGGTCTGACACTGGTCTCAAGTCTGCATCCTCGCCCCACTCCTCCAACAGACCGGAAGGCTCAGAGGAGACGGTCGCCACGCCGTTACTGCCCTCTGGATCAGCTGCATCTGTGACGTCCTCCATCTCCTGGTCCGAGTCAACAGCTTCTCGAGGAGGGACCATGCAGGGGGTGGTGGATTTCCTCCTGCTCGCCATCCTGACGTTCGGAGAGCGCTTTGTCTAGCAGAGTATTAAAGCCGTCTCAGTACAAGACGACCTGTTGTGGCTCCATAAAGTTGGATGTCAACAGTCTAAATGTTTCCTCCGTGATCCTTAATTCCTGAAGACAAGAAAGTAACATGTTGTTAACGTATGTGATCTTAGCAGAAAGACTAATAGGTAAACTTCTGTTTAATGTCAGTTAATCAGTTCGGTCAAACTCTGCAGATGTTTCTCCTTTTGCTCATTTGGTGTGTTCAGGTGCAAACAGACAAAATGAACATAGGTGTCACAAAATTAACGATGTGCATGACACACCTGAACTCAAATCACAGGAGCATAAAATGCCAGGAATTTTACATTTATTGAGGATTTTAAAGGCATCAGAGTTAAACAATCTGGTAAAAAAATGCACTGCCAATATTAAAATGTTTTTTTTTTTACATTTGATAGAGATCCCTAAAATTCACATTTTAGGGAATTGTTATAAAATGATGTACTGCGTGGGACATTTTGCTGTATACAAACATGTGTCAGTGCTCTCTGGTGGAAAACATATCTGCATACCTGCATATATCAGCTGATATTACTGCAGCAAGCTGTCCATTTAGTGTCGCGTAGAAAGTACCTCTATTGCCATTTTTTGCTTCATATTTCTCATGTGTATAAGCAACATTTAACTTAACTATTGTATTTCCATTTTAATTCATATTGTTGTAATTGTCGTTGCAGTCATGAAATGTTTTGTGTTCCCGTTTCAACCATGTAAAGCACTTAGTAACTTAGTTTAAAAAAAGAGCTGCATAAAGTTACACTCTCTAATAAACTATGTGCCCCCAAGAACATTACGATCATCCACTACTGGTTTATTAAATGTTCAGAAACATCCAAAAGAAAATTGGGGATGCAGCCTTTAGCAATTATGCACCAAAGCTATGGAACACTTTACCTGCAGACATTAGGGAGGCAAGCTCGCTCAATATCTTCAAAAGTGAAGACATATCTCTTTACTTTAGTCTTTTAATAGTGATATTTTATATCTCTTTACTTTAGTCTTTTAGTAGTGATATTTTATATCTCTTTACTTTAGTCTTTTAATAGTGATATTTTATATCTCTTTACTTTAGCCTTTTAATAGTGATATTTTATATCTCTTTACTTTAGCCTTTTAATAGTGATATTTTATATCTCTTTACTTTAGCCTTTTAATGGTGAATTATTACTGGTTTAACATTGAATGTGTAAAGGTAACTAGGATACATTTTCAGAGTGTGTATTTTTGAAAAACTTGAGATCAAATAGACTGTTACTACGGGAACAAGAGGAAGTTTCTCTGATAAATGTGTTTACATGTTCTTTACACAATTAGTGGAAAAGTGAAAGATTAAAAAAAATAATATATATATATACACACACACACACATACATATATATACACATATATATATATATATATATATATATACACATACATACATACATACATACATATATATATATATATATATATATATATATATATATATATATATATATACATACATACATACATACATACATACATACATACATACACACACACACACACACACACACACACATATATATATATATATATATATATATATATATATATATATATATATATATATAAATATATATATATATATATAAATATATACATATATATATATAAATATATACACATACATATATATATATATATATATACACATACATACATACATATATAAATATACACAATATATTGGAGAAAAACTGGCTTTAACCGATAGGTTTCATAAAACTTAACAAACAGGGGTTTGTTTATGAAGCGGGCTTTAACCAAGATTTTGCCAAAAGAATCTGGACTCACGGAGACGTCTGTGTTTTATACGTTAAAAGGTCAATAAAGAGATTGACGCTGTAAACGTAAATCAAAGACTACCAGGAATGGGTAGCAAAGGGAGTAAACCAGTTGAAGGGCCACAGGGGCCCATTGTTGATCTCATGCTTTCAAAATATGGCCTTGATAGTTTAAAACAATTACAAGAATGATGTGATGAATGTGGTTTTCCGACAGGAGGGTCGTTAAGTACGGCACAGATACTAGACATAATACTCCAATGTTATTTTATACTATTTTAATTCTGCTATTTTTATAATGGTACTTCAGACTCATTTACATCAACATTGTGATTATTGTACTGTAAATGCTCTGATTCTGTCTAATCTTGTACTAATTGTTATGTTTTTGCTGTGAAGCACTTTGGGCTGCAATTCTTGTATGAAAGGTGCTATACAAATAAAGCTTATTATTATTATTATTATTATTATTATTATTATTATTATTATTATTATAAAGAAGGTTTCTTTTTTGTACTAGCCAATATTATACATCTATTTTGCAGCACTTCTTTGCTACTGTGTGTAATTCAATTTCCCTGCTATGGACCAATACTAGTTATCTTATTACTTTATATAATCGTGCCTCTGGCTACTTTTCTTATCTGGGTGGACCTTATCAAAAACTGCTGTTTGCTTTAAAAGACTGCTGTGTAAATAGCACGTGATAGTGCTGAATGGAACAAATCAGTCAAAATCAGATTCATTTCTAAGATATTATAGCAAATGTTTCTGCAGATTTGGGTAAAAATCCTGATTCCTGATGCCTTGTGCATGCTGAACAAACTGTGCCGTGTGTCAAACTCTAAGGCTGCAGCAGAAAATGCACTTCCTGTCAACACACACACACACGCACACATTGAAAAGACATGTTAACCAATGCAGTTTAGACTCCAGCCACAATTTCTTGTAGCTAGCTTACTGTGTGAGAAATAAACCAAGAAAGAGAAACGACAACAAACAAACAGCCGTCCAAGCACCGTCCTAGCTAACGTTAGCTAGCTGAACGCTGTGTTTAACGGGTCTCTCCACAAGTGGCAGCGGATGTGAGGACGGTGAGTAACCGTGCAGACACGGATAACAGTCTGCTGTCAGCCCGGCGTGTGTTTACCTGGTTAATCGGTCGCCGTTTACCTGCATCTTGCAACAAACGTTTAGCTGTCTAGCGGCTGTAGCTTTGTAGCATCTCTGGTTCGGTGTGTTGATGCGCAGTCTTCCGCCTTACACCCAAATACACCGAGGATCCCATCTGCTTCAGCCCGGGACACGGAGCCACTCTAACGGCCAGTTAACAAGCTAAACTACCACCCGTTAGTTACAGTTTCAGCTAGCAGGCTAGCACTGATACGACTCGCATTGTTTGCTCTGTTGCTTCGCTAATAAAAAGGACAGTTTAATAAAAAAGCCACCGATAGTTCACCGAATCTGACGATGGCCATTTTTCATACCGCCGCTATAAGCGAGCAACGGCCGAGAAATGTATCCGATTGAACTTTTCAAAATAAAAGCCTAAACTAAAGTTTGCCCCAATTACGCCGTTAATACGTTAAGTCTATGCTTTAAAAAACAAGCACTTAGATATTTCGCTTAGGTCAAACTAGTAATATCAGAGTGTAAAAAGTACTCTGTTACAAGTAAAAGTCCTACTACTTTATATACTTAATTCAAATAATACATACTTTTTAATATATTTTCCTCTGAGATATAATTTAGTACAAGTATTAAGTAAGTAGAGTTTATTTCTTTAGAAAATTTAAACCCTCATTTAAAGTAGCAAAAAATGGAAATACTCAAGTAAAGGTAAAGGAACCTTAAAACTACACTTACATAGTGCTTGAGTAAATGTAAATGCAGTAAATGTACTGCACACTCCACCACAATAATAATTATAATAACAATAATATATGCCATTTTATAAAAACACATCACAAACAACAACCTTGCTTCTGAGGACATCAAATTAAAAAATATCTCTACAAATATTAGCTCAATCACATTAATAAGCTAAAAGTGGCATACACTACACCAAATTGGGTGTTACTATCTTTTTATTATTTATAGTTAAACATTAAATTACTGACATTTATGTGATTTGTTCTCACATAAAACCATCAAATGTTGTAATTTATAATACATAAACAGTTTGAATACCACTACCCAAGGTGTCATTTTTATTAGAACTCAAATTTCCAATAAAATACCATTTTCATTGAAATTCAAAAGATTATTTTAGTATATTTCCCTCCTTTTTCTGTATGTAAACATTCTGTATTTATTCATCTTTTTTCCATGATTCCATATGTATTATTCGTTTTCATATTATTTGATTTCCATTATATTGTTGTATAAAGTAAATTACTGTCTGTATTGTTCAACTAAGCAAAACACCAGTCTAGTGTTTAGATATTTGTTCTTTTTTTATGTGCGACAATTCTCAATCATTTACTTTGAAGGTATCCCTGTTAAGCGGAAATGGCCATTGGTGTATTGACGTTATTTTGACATTATTATTTGTACGTCATTACGTCATAGACAGACGCCAGGAGTGTGTTCCAGCCCTGTACTATCATATCACACTGAAGCAGCAGTCCGATCACCATGTACTGATGTAGTTATGCAAGAAGTTACAGTCACATACTGTACCAAACGTAATGTACGGAGCTTTAATTAATTTGTTTATAGTGGCGGAAGAATTACTCAGATATTTTACTGAAGTAAAATTTGCTGGATTACAATGTAAAAATACTTTGTTACGTTAAGTTAAAGTTCTAATGCAAAGTAAAAGTGCATTAGTATTATCAGAGCATTTAACTTCAAAGTATCAAAGGGATATTATTATATACATGTATTAATATGCATTAATTATTATTAATGCATATTATACAAGAAATACAAAGTGTTTTACTTTAACAGTAAGTAGACAAAGAATGAATATAAAAACAGGAATAGAATACCAAAATAAGATGGAAAATCAATCCAACGTGATAATAATAATAGTAAAAACAAGATAAAAATCAGATGAAAAAGAAGGCATAAGATAGGATGGAAAAAATAACCCACTGAATAATAATAATAATAATACAATAATAATAATAATAATAATAATAATAATAATAATAATAATAATAATAATAATAATAATAATAAAGACAAAGTGAAAAAGGTCTCCATTCTGTTCTACTCTGTTCTTATTAGTGGTGGGGATTTGTATTTTTCAGACAACTCAATTGAAATATTTATACTTTAAGGTGTTTAATCTATAAATATTCTATTTTTTACACTAATTATTATAACTATTACGTTGTTAATGTGCAAAATATTATAAAAAAGAAATATATATAGTACAAGTATCTCAAAACCACACTTACTGTAAGCAAAGCACTACAAAACCGATGATTTAATATGAAAACTGAACATTTTAAAATCATAATCTAAAATTGGAGAAAATTCAACAAATATTAATATGAAGCACAAATATCAGAAGTAAATAATAAATATTGAGGTAAATAGATATGTGTCATTATCAAATATAAATACAAATTAATGAGTAAACAACTTCCTTTTTATAATGCATTTATTAAAATAGACCATGTATGGGAGATCAAGAGAAGCTGTCGATTTCTTTCTTCATTTCCTGGAAGAAAAAGGGGAAATAAAAAATGAAAATAAACCTCGAACCCTGAGAAACAATCATTGTCACTGCAGCATTCAAGTCAATATTTGATATTTGTTTGTCATGAAATTATATATTTTGGATTTTGTAGTGAACTGTCCCTTTTAAATAACAAACACACCGGTGCTCCACTTTGAGGTAGTTGACATTGCACATGGAATCAGCTAAGAACCCAAGACTATCAAGACCAAAGCAGAACTTGTACAAATATTTAACGTAAAGTACAAGTTAGCTCGTGAGCTTCTATAACAATGTTTAAGATTATGTTGCTCAAAGTGAGAATCTTAATTCACGATGTCTGTAAACTGCAGCTGAGGAGCCTACAACATAACGCTGTTGATGTTAAGAAGTCAAGAAGTGTCCTTTCACGACGTCTGAGGCTTCGAATAGAAAAACAAAGTGCACGTCAGAGCTTCCCCCTCCTGTCTGTGTGGCGGTCGTACCTGAACCAGCTCCGTCTTGTTGTGGTTGTTTCGGTGTCTGTAGATGCACTGAGCCAGCAGAGCAAAAAGCTTCTCCAGCGGCTCCGCTTCAGAGCGCTCCGTCTTAGCCACGGCTCTGCTGAGGAGATCCTGAAATATGCAACAATAATCACAGCTCTGAATACTAGTTATAAACATTTACTACTCACCATGGTAACCTGGACTTCTGAATCATTGCCCAAATCTCACATTCTCTGGTGTTGTGCTCATTGACAGCTGTGTCCCAAATTGGAAAACCAAAGAGCCAATTAGAGTTAAGGATTAGGATGTCATCTTTCATAACCAGAGCAGTGGAAAAAATATGTATTCATTTGACACACGTGTTGAACTACCACAGCCTCCGTGTCAACTGAAAGGACAGAAAGGTCTCTACCCAAAACCATCTGTCCATCCTATCCACACAATCCGGTCGACTGACCCTCAGTTCTCTGGGATCCACGACCAGCAGTGGCGTTTCCTCGGCGACGTTCTCCACAGATGTGTCTCTGTTAAAGAGCTGCATCTGCTCCATGTTGGCTCTGGTCTCACGTCTCTCACGCTCTCCTGAGGAGGAAGACGTGGAGAGGAGGATGAGGCATAGATGGGGTTTGCTCTTCAGTTTGTTACTTTTAAAAGTATTGGTGACATGGCTTATCAACTTTAGCTGTAAAGGCGGGTCATGTTTATATTGACTCCAGCAGTTTGGGGCCAAATATGAATAGCATTTTTATTTATTTGCACAACAGTAAGTCCCAGCGTCACACAGGGCCAGAGGCTTACAGTAAGTGCTACCACTTTAACTTTGACCTCGCTGTTCATGTTCTTTCAATAACATTCAACTTGGCTTCACTCGTCACTAGTTTTCCGAATGTTGTTCAAAGTTAACATGACATTTATTTAAATATTTGAATGTTTTCGGCTTGAGTGGGATTGAGGACTTTTTGGTCGACTGTGTTTCTTACTGTGCACAATACTGTGACTGGATGAGTGAGTTGCTTAAACAGTGTGTGTGTCATCACATGTACACCAAGGTTATAAGAGTTTACAACTTTCATTTAGCTTTCATTTCATTTTATATTTGACTTTTTATTTTCCTTTTAGTTTTTAACTTTAGGTTTAAGTTTCAGTTTGTTTATATTTAGTTTTAGTTAGGGCCAGGTATAACGTCTCAGAAGCATGGAGCTACATACACATAGAAAATGCATGAAACTGTGTAGGAATGGCAATAATGTTTAAATCTTTTGATTTGGAAATCAATTTACGGTAATAACCCTGATGTAGACTAAACAAAAAACACATTTGAACTGCACATTTCTTTGATCAGATATCAGCGAAAGGGTCGTGTCAGCTTTGCTCGATGCCCAGACTTCTGCAGAGTCTGACGCTTTGGCCTGCTGAAGCTTGTTCGGCAGAAGCAGCCATCTTACTTTCACTCCCTGTTAGTTTTACGCACGTTGTCATCCACCGTGCTTTGAAGCTGCAGCAGTGTAGCTCGGTCGCAGTGTAGCTCGGTCGCAGTCCAGCGGTGACCAGTTAGCAAAGCGAGGCATTCACACTGCCACGAGGTTCAAAACCCGCTCAGAGGCATCTTTCTTACACAAACAGACCTATTTTGCTCAAACAAACCCCGTTCACCATGGTGTTCAGGTGCGGAGGCGTCTTCAAGCTCACAGTGATGCTGTCAGCTGGCTCGGGATGGTAGTACCCGTTCACAAGGACTCCATTTTGGATATCTGAGATGCTGTTGAAGTGGTGGTGAAACTGTCAGGTGCTGCCTGCCTGTGCTCTCTGGTGTGGTGGAGCCACTCACCGCTCTCATTTCAACAACTCCGTTGTCCTCTGGGCCCGACTCAGAGTTGGCCCTGCTGGAAGTGGATGAAGAGGAGGACGAGGCACGGATCGGTGGCTTCTTTTTCTTGGTATCCTTAATAACACCAGTGCTCCACTTTGGTTTTCTCGACTGTTTGTAACGTTTTTTCTTTGGAGCTGCAAGGAGGAGTGAGAGGAGGGGAAGTGAGGGCGCAGAGAGAAGAGGGAGGGTCATTAAAAGGAGCAGCAAGTGAAGGCTGGAGGATTCCTCTTCTCTCCCCTCAATCTCCTCATCCTCTTCATTTCCTTTTCATCTGCACTCTCTCGTTACTGCTGAAGCTGCCTCTTCCTGTTGTCATCTGCTCTTTCACTCTCAAGCTTTGATGCTTAAATAAAGACTTCCTGTCCCTCTAGCTTTACTTCACCCTCACTTTCACTTTTGTTGAATGAATATGGAACTTTGTGTTGCAACACAGCAGCCAAATGAAATGTTGAAAATACTTTGTTTGACCCAAAATTTGTTTCCAAAATGAGACATTTGGACCAGGGTCTGTAGATGACATTTAAAAAAAACCCAAGTCATAAGTCTAAGCAATCATTTTAAGAAGGGCCTGAAGTCTAAAATGTAATTTAACTGCTCTATTATCATTTTTATACTTTATACTAAAAAGAAAGTTGTCTGAAGCAGGCAGTGGGAAAACTGTTCTAAACTTTCTCCACTTGGCCAGAAATTAAATTCTGATGAGATACAATTCTTGAGTCTTTGTAAATATTAATTCATGTATTCATTCATTTGATATTTTTTTTAGAAAAAGTAGACACAAACAAAAATAACTAGATTAAATGGTCAAATTAAACTGCACTTCAGGTTCCTAAAACAATACCAAGGACATGACATGACCTTTCAATAATGCAATTCACTCGAAAGAAAAAAGTTGTCCCGGTGTTGTTGTTCTTTCTTACCTGCAGACATCAGTAATAAAAGAGATTATTCAAGAAAACAAACACTTGTCATCCCTGGTGGTGGACTTACTTTGAGGTCCAGGGCTGTTTGTGGTGACGGTGGAGCTGCAGAGGCCGTGAGCCTCCTCTGGGTTTACCTCAGTCCAACAGGAGGACGCTGAAAGCAAAGGATTAAAGTGTAAGTTTCTAGTTCAGCGGTTTTTAAAGGCTGCTCTTTCCCACAGTGGAGTTCAGATGCACTTTGTGGCTCAAACCCTGTGATTCTCTGGATCTCAGTTAGATTATATGGTTGAGACTGATTTGAGTTAATAGTGTCCGTGTTGAACTTCTGCTGCATTTCACCGTCACTTCAAGCCACAGGTCACTTTTGACAGAAGAAGCCGTTTGAGGAAGCGTCACCTCTCTTGATGCGCGACTCTTTGATCTCCTGGCAGACTCTCTCAAAGTCTTGGTCCAGCTCGTCTCTGATGATGGCGCGCACCGTGTCCTTCAGTGCGCACGCACGGTGACGGATGTGACGATCTGACACACACACACACACACACACACACACACACACACACACAGTAGTAAAATATGCAAACATTATTTCTGATATATTATTAAAGATAGAGCTGCAACGATTAGTCGATTTATCGATTTGTCAATCAACACAAAAATAATCGCAAACTATTTTTGATATTTGATTAATCGTTAAATTATTTCTTCATTTTAAAAAAAGTCAGAAATGCTGTTTTCTGCCTTTCAAATATGCAGAAAGTATTAAAGTGAATAAATAAGTAATTTAAAGACATCACCTTGGACTTTGAGGAACTGGGATAGAAATGATATAAAATGTCATAGACCAAATGATTAATCGATAATGTAAATAATGCAAATAATCTTAATATTAATTCCTCATATATAACAGTAAGATGTATGAAAATGAAACAGTTTACAGTGAGAAATCCATTCTTTAATTCTCTGTGAAATTTCAGTTTATTTCTGTTTCTAATTCCTGTCACAATTTCCCAGAGGTTAAGGGTCAAATGTGTTGATTTGTCTGACCAACATTTCCAAAACCCAAATATATTGACAATATGATTATATGTTATTAAACAAAGTAAAGCAGACGCTGGAGAGAATATTTGGCCTTTTTGCTTTATAATTGACTCAAACGATAAATCAATTACCAAAATTGTTGCAGATTCATTTTCTGTTCATTAACTAATTGACTAATTAATCGTTCACTTCCGTCATAAGACCAGTTTTTTATTGACCACCACACTTCTATAATGAGCAGGTGCATCCAGGTGAAAGCTCTGTTTCACACTCACACACACACACACACACACACACACACACACACACACACACACACACACACACACACTCACACTCACACTCACACTCACACTCACACTCAAAGAGGAAGAAGGAACTTCAGAGGATGTTTTTCACTATAACCAGCTGGCTTTACAGCGAACCAGACACGATGTCTTTAATGAAAATGTCAGACTGTCAGCTGTTTCAAAGCTTTTTGAACTCGTCTGCTTTACGACTGAAGTGGATGTGATGAATGAAATCAATGCAGCATCAGAGCTTTTGCCTGAAATCACCTGCTCAGTCTGTTTCGTGGAGACAGTGAAGAAGTGGAGCATAAAGTAAGATGAAACCTTTAGTGTAAGGACAAACAAAAGTCTTATTCAATAAAAAATCACAGGTAATATTTGGCATTTCCAATAAGGCTTCAAATGGATACAAAGAATTCATGTCCTGATTATTCTGTCACCCTGGAGCTCCTGGATTTACTGCGTTTGAATTAACAGTAAATTATTTTGGGCCTTTGGGAAACAGCGTTCACGCTCCTCACTCACCCATGGGGTCACTGTCCGGGTTGTACTCGAGGGCGTTCTGCCAGATGAGGTCTGTGTCTGACACGAACTCGCCGACGGTGACGTATTTCTGCTCGTCGATGTTGGTGAGCAGCGTGGAGAGGTCCATGGGCTTCTTCACTACCAACATGTAGTCCGGGACCTGGATGGAGACAGAGAAGAGGAGATGTGGGCAGAGAAAAGGAAGAAGGAACGAAGGGAAGGACAGAGGACAGGTAAAAGCATGCTGAAGGAACTC
Source organism: Cottoperca gobio (assembly GCF_900634415.1). NCBI lineage: Eukaryota > Metazoa > Chordata > Actinopteri > Perciformes > Bovichtidae > Cottoperca > Cottoperca gobio. Next base: position 17,948,165 of record NC_041365.1, read on the forward strand.
AAAGACAAACCAGGGATTCTGCTCATGAATCTATAGTTTAACTTCCAGATTTTCAGGATTTTTCATTAAATTAATGTATTCTGCACATGTCCTGTGTGCTTTGGACTTTAACTTTTCTGAGCTATGATAAGTTTTACAGCATAACAGCAAAACACTAAAATAAAGTACTTAACAACATAAAAGAATGAACACAAAATAAATAAAGAACAAAACAAGATAAGACACACTTAAAACAAGATGCGTAAAACAACTAGATACAAAATGTAACTAAATGTTAAGTTATCTGATTAAAGCTTTGAGAAGGGATTTAAAAGCAGACACAGACATGTAGTTGGCTTTGCTTGTGACAGACGTCATATTAAAGCAGGCAACCAAAATGTTCCCTCCCACACTGAGACATAAACATCATCAAATACAACATCACCCATCTTTGAATTTTAAAATGAAACATTATGGTTTATTCCCTGAAAAAGATCAACTGATATAACTTTCTTTAGACATGTGAGGAAAATACTCTTTGCAGCTGCAGACTCGTCTTCCAGACTAAATGCTCATAGAAACAGCTGGACTTGTAAGATTTGCTTTGGGGTCTGAGGAGTTTTCATTCACTTAAAAGATAGATCATGAGTAAAATCTTGATCTTGAAGCAGTAGTTGACGAAAGAATATCAGCAGTTATGGACTATATTTTTGGGTTTATTTACACTGTTTCTCTCATTAAGTTTACTAAACAGAATCTACTCACCTCCTCTATGTCGACAGGTTTGGTGAAGGCCTTGAAGCGGCGGTCCAGAGTCAGACGCTCGGTGATGTTACGCAGGAAGAGGCGGAGCTCCCGCAGCACGTCCTCCTCCTCCTGCTCCAGATGGAGGCGGTCCTGCTCCGGCAGCTGGCGGGGGGGAGGCAGGGGAGCCAGGGGAAGGATCTCCATGGTCACTGCAAGTGGAGGAGGTCAAAATATCAGAATTCATTAAATGTGTTACCCAACACGCATCTGAACAAGAGTCACATACGTGCTCCTCTCTTGGAGGGTGGAGCCTCGGTCGCCTGGTTTAGAATGAGGTCATGGAAAAAGTCAGTCCTCTCCTGCCGGTTGGGAATACTGATGGTGTAAACCTCCCCGTACTCCTCCCGAAACAGAAACTGAATCTGAGGATAGAAACAGTGTCAGAGCACTTTCATAATGTGTTTTTTATTGTTTTTCTGCCTCAAAAAGGCAAACAAAGCAGCACACTTTGGCTTTCTGTAGAAATAAAATTGATTAAAAAAAGTTCTATCTGATGGACATGTGAGAGGAAAGAGGTTTCAGACACATTCTGTCTTATTGGAGGTGCTCACCTCTGGGTCCAGCTGCAGATGGGGTATGCTGCAGGTGGCGAGGAGGAGGATGGGGGAGAGGGATGGGATGCTGCCCAGCAGGCTGAGGAAGGAGGCCCTCAACGAGGAGCCTGCAGTCTCCCACCACTGCTGGATGCGGGGCATGTAGATGATGCTGGGAGACGTCCGCCTGGCCTCGCAGAACACCTGAGGGGGCACACATAGATGTTTACCACAAAGACTTTTGAGTTTCTCGTTGTTTCTTCGTCTAAAATAGATGTTTATGTTTTGTGTTATTGGTTTTCTGTGATTCAGAGATTACGACACACTGTTTACGCCAGAGCGTCATCTAAAAATATTCTGCAGTTGCATGCTGTCACCACCAGATGTCAGTAAAGGACAGCTGAGCTCAGAGATGTCAATCTAGGGCAGGGGTCGGGAACCTATGGCTCTTTCGATGACTCAATACGGCTCGCAGACAATTTTGAGCTGATATTTTTTAACATGTTTAACAAGTAATAAATAATTATACTGTGTCATTTTAAAGTAAAACATTTAGCAGCGGATTTTGTTTTAGTTCTCCCCTCTCCACTCTGTCTCTGACTGTAACTGTGTGTGTGTGTGTGTGTGTGTGTGTGTGTGTGTGTGTGTGTGTGTGTGTAGGGGGCGGACCCCTGCCCTTTTCGAAACAGCTGAGGAGAAACTGCGAAAAACAAGCAGTAGACCGGGGGTGTCAAACTCAATCACAGAGAGGGCCAAAATTAAAAACTGGGACTACGTCGAGGGCCAAACACGGTCCACATTTATTGAACAGGATACACATATTGGATAAAGTGCAAAAAGATATGGAACATATTTAGGTAGGCTACATCCTCAGAGTATGCACATGTGTCAGAGCGAGATGTTTGGAATCTTTTCTGCCAGTTTAATGTTTGGGGTTCTGTGGAAACCCTCAGTGAGTGAAGGTGAGCATCAGTGAGACGATTCCTTCATCACAGAGAAAAGCTGCTCACACAGGTATGTGCTTCCAAACATGCAAAGCATCTGAGCGGCATGAAGGTTGAGGCATCGTTTCGGGGATGAAGCTTGGCAACTGTGCAGCGCCCACACAGTCATACTTTGCCTTGAGTGTGTCATTACACAATGTGTCAATCAGCTCCATTTGGATGTTCAACTGCACCTGCAAACGTGCAAACGTGCAAACGTACAAACGGATTTCTGAGCAGTTCAATTTTAATTTATGCAAAGTCGGCAAATGCGTTCAGTTTATGAGCAGAATGCGCGGTCGGGAACACAGCGGTGGAGATGGTTTGTCAGTGTTTCCTTGCTGCACCAGTGTCTCCCACAGGCAGCTCGGCTTGGAAGGCTCTCACTGCATCACACATGTCCGTGATCACACGGCCCTGAAGCTGCAGGTTTAACATTGAGATGCTTGGTTATGTCGCACAGTGTGAACAGTCCAGCTCACATCGACACTTTTCATCCCAGAGATCTGTGGTGTGTTTCCCTTTGCTTCCAAAAACAGATATTCTCACGCAACTCGAAAAATCTATTCAGCACTTTCCCTCGACTCAGCCATCGCACCGCCATGTTCTGAATGTATCTCCTCATGTTTCCTGTCCGTGTTACGGTGCTTATTACATGTTCCATCTCCAGAGCTTTACAACACAGCACTTCCTGGTGTATGATGCAGTGATACACCGTCAGCTGCATCTTCTCCCGCATCCTGCCCACTAATCCGCTCTTTCACCGCGCATCTAAGGCGCTCCATCTGTCGTCAGTCCCTTCCGTTTGTCCCGGGGCAGTTTCATTTCGCACACCTTTAGATACTTCCTCAAATATGTATTTTCCCGTGGTTGTGCCATGCATTGATTTAATTACCAAAACCAGCAAGCCAGTTATGACAGACATATGATATTTTCTCGCAAGCCGGATATAATTGTGGCCTTGAGTTTGACACGCTTGCAGTAGACACAAAAACGTGCACATAAATTAGATAAATAACATAAGCGTTTAGTTTATTTAATAAAAGAGCACCTGTTCAATGTGAAAAGTGAGTTGTGAATATAAAAACTTTAAAAAATCAGAGGGGGGGAACTGATAGCGTTTTTTGTACTCAGAGACGTGATATACTTAAAACTTATTTGTATTAAATATATGGCTCTCAAGGAAATACATTTAAAAATATTTGGCTTTTATGGCTCTCCCAGCCAAAAAGGTTCCCGACCCCTGATCTAGGGGAAGCTTTCAAGAAGGCAACACCACCATGAACCTAATTATTTTTTATGTGAGTAAGACAGCATGAGTCAACATCAGTGTGGTGTTAGCTGAGGAGTCACCTGAACGCAGGCTTCCTCCGGGGAGGTGCTGCTGACTCCAAACAGCACCGCAGAGTCCAGGCTGTGGACAGTGAAGCGCTCCAGAGCGTGCAGAAGAGCAGGAGCCAGGTGGGAGGTTTGACCAGAACCAGTACGACCTGCCAGGAGCATCCTTGGACGGTGGGACGTTGGGTGTTTGACTGCACTCCTGCACAAAGAAAGGAGAGCAGTAAAATGTGTGGAAATTAAGTCCTAAAGATGTGAGCGCACTATCTGCTGTCCGAAATGTCTTGAGCAGAGAGCAACAACAAGAGGTTTTATAAAGAGATACTAAAGCACTGTAATAGAAGCACACATGAAAAGCTTTTATTTCAAATTAAACTCAACTGGTTTATCTCAGCTCGATGAGCCGTCGTCAGGGCGAGGTCAAAGCAGGAAATGTTACCCTGAATTCTTGGGTAATAATATAATATAATAATATAATATACTTCGTTTGTCTTGCATAATATTACATTATGCTGTAATGTAATGTAATTACGCTGAGATTGAAACCTACAGAAAAGTAACACACAGTGTTTTGCTTTATTTCTAAATTGTACATTTAACCAAAACAAATCAAATATTGTAAAAAATGACAGGAGGGTGTTACTTTCTTGTACTTCATGCCAATAATTCTAGTTGAAAATATGTAATTTTGCCAGGAATATTTGAATTTTGTTCATGAAATGTCTTTGTAAAGTAGAGACTGTTGAACCTGCTGCTCCAGATCCGGATGAAGTGTTGATTAGACTCACCTGGCAAAGTGCAGGAAGTTTCTGCTCTTGGAGGTGGAGGGTGTGAAGATGCTGGAGGCCTCATCTCCTCCATACATCAGGTCGTCATCAAGGATCCCAGAGGTCAGATCTGACATGGAGAAAACAACAGATATAAAATATAATATTTCAGCAGGACAACAGCAGAACCTTCAACTCTGACTCACCTGGCTCCCTCTTCCTCTTCATCCCCTGCTCGGCGTGAGGGTACAGCCTCTGCAGAGCCTCCTGGATGTTCCGCAGGGTGGCGCCCAGCAGAGGCTGAACCACAGGTGAGAGGGGTTTGGCGGGCGAAGCCGCAGAGCGTTGGGAGGCCGGCGACATCTTCCTCATGGCCGCCATAAAGTCACAGCTGCTGACGACAATGGAGGAGACGTCCAGCAGGAGCTTCTGGGAGGTGCCGTAGATCTGCGGGTAGCGGCGCCGCAGAGCGCACAGCGCCGCCTCGGTGCACACCGCCCTGATGTCAGCACCGCAGTAACCTGAGAGACAATTAACCAACAGAATCATCAAGTCCTGCAGAGACATTCAATAGTGCCCAGACATGAACTGTTTTAAAGGTCAATGTCACCGTTCAGATTGAACAATTATAAAACTCTTAATGCAACTCTAAGATATTTCTGGAACAACTATCCTTCTGTCAGCACACATAATAAGTGTTCAAATATATCAGATTTATAATGTGCCTGCTTTTGTATGCAAACATCCTTCTTCTCTGTAGCTGTGTGAATTTTCATTAACAGTCTATGTACAGTGTTAGATGCAGATTCAAATAAATCTCTTCATGTGGTGTCCATGCAGTCTTTCTTACCGACACATTTCTCGGCCAGTTCATCCAGGAAGTCTTCAGACGGGCGAGGTTTCCACTGCCTGGTGTGGATTTTCAGAATCTCTTTCCGAGACTGAAACACAAGCCGAATAAAACCGTCCGCTAAGTCAACTGAACTTTAGTCATAATGTCAATTTAAACAGGAGTCTTACACCAAAATGACAAAAAATAGAGACAGAAGCGGACAATAACACAATTAGAGTTCCAAGAATTACATTTAAAACGTGTGAGCGGAATGACTTATTAACAAACACCATGTTTGTCCAAACAGCTCAGAATACATTAATCCATCATAACCAAACAAGCTTTGAGTATCAGTGTGCCATCATCATTTTTCAAGTTCTGCAAAAAGGGTTTAAGTAATGTGACATTATGAGCTTTACAACATTTTGCTCACTGGATTTGGGAAAGATCTATAACAACTGTTAACAAAGGATACTGAACGTTTTATGTAATGTGTATATGGCTTATTTCAAAACAATATAAAAAAGTCAGTTATGACAAAAGAAACGTCACCTCTCTGTCAGGCAGCCCGAAGAGGAACTCCCTGTCGAAGCGTCCGGGCCGTCTCAGCCCCGGGTCGATGGAGTCCAGGCGGTTAGTCGCTCCGATAACAACGACTTCACCTCGACTGTCCAACCCGTCCATCAGAGCCAGGAGTGTCGACACAATGGAGCTGCATGACGGATATCACAAGACATAAAAACTAAAGTAATCTGCTTTTATAATGTCAGCTTTCATCGTTCTCTGAACAGTTGATTCAGGGGAATGAACGCTGGTTGTCTCGTTCAAAGAGAAACTCCCTGAAGCTGCAGAAAAGATGGTTTCTGCGTCTTTGCTGCAGTTTTGTTTGTTGCGTCAGTTTGTTTTGACCTGTGTATCTGGTCCTGTCTGCTGGATCGGACCGGAGCCAGGCCGTCGATCTCGTCAAAGAAGACAATGGCCGGACGCATCTGATATGCCTGAGGACAACACACACAAGGACACAAAAAACTTGGATGAAGAAAACTAATTAAACTGTTAAAGTGGTTTTCATTTACTGATGAATGACAGGGCACAGTAACATTGTGGTTTAGTTTAACATAATTGATATTTAATGTAGTTTTAAGTACTTTAAACTTATTTAAAATGGGGGTTAAATTTAGGCCAGCCATGAGGACTTATGAACAGGGGGGATAAACTTTTCCAAACTTCATCCATTTAAAGGTGGAGTCTGCGATTCTGAAAAAGATTGTTGATTTTTTAATTCAACACCGAAACACTCCAGATCTACCATCTCTCTCTCGCAGGCAACTGTATTAATGGACTTTTAAAGTTTCATTGGAAAATCTCAATAGAAGCTTTCAATGTAAAAAATAACATTCAGTACAGCCTGTCACTCTGTCTGATCCACTCTCTATCTATCTCTCTATCTCTCTATCTCGAGATAGCGATAGAGCAGCGAGATATAGCGGCGAGCGAGCGACGCGCGCGCCGAGCGAGCGGCGCGCGAGAGCGAGCGCCGCGCGCGCGAGGAGCGGCGCGAGCGAGCGCGCGCGCGCGCGGCATAGCGAGGAGCTCGCGCGAGAGGCGAGCGCGCGGCGCGAGAGAGTTGCGAGCGGAGCGAGAGAGCGCCGAGCGCGCGCGGAGGCGCGCGCGCGCGCGGGACGAGCGAGCGGCGCGAGCAGAGAGAGCTCTCGAGCTATGATAGCGATAGTACTAGCGCGAGTCTATCTCGCCAGCGAAGCCGCGAGCGCTCGATCGAGAGAGAGCGGACGCGCGCGATCTAGCGAAGGCTATCTGAGCTCGATAGAGAGATCCGCGGAGCAGAGAGAGATCGCCTGCTATATATCGCGTCTGATATATCTCTCGCGTCTATATATCAGACCTATCTCTCTGCTATATATAATATCTCTCTCTCTATCTCCGCCGATCTCGCTATAGAGATCTATCTTCTATCTATATATATATCTATCTCTATCTGCTATATCTCTCTCTCTCCTCTCTCTCCTATATATCTCTCTCTATCTCCTCTATCTCTCTATCTATCTCCTCTATATATCTATCTCTCTCTATCTATCTCTCTATATATCATTCTATCTAATCTATCCCATCATCCACTATCTATCTATCTATCCATCATCCATCCATCTATCCATCTATCTACTCTATCTATCTATCTATCTATCTATCTATCTATCTATCTATCCCTCTCTATCCCTCTCTCTCTCTCTCTCTCTCTCTCTCTCTCTCTCTCTCTCTCTCTCTCTCTCTCTCTCTATCTATCTATCTATCTATCTATCTATCTATCTATAAGACAGCAGAGTTTTCTGAAAGGCTCTCACAGTTTCAGCAGTTTGGTCCTGACTGACTGACAGGCATTACACAGGAGTAAATGCAATACACAATATAAAGAATAAATTCCAAAATAATAAACAAGCCAAACTACTACAACTAAAATATGAACATTTAGAGATTGTATGGAGCCAGTTTAAAGGTGAAATTCTGCCCCCTATTTCTATGGGGCTGGTGGCTCAGAATTACACATTGAACCTTTAAGGGTCAACGATAGACCTTTGCATGGTATGTGATATGCACCTGGGACATGGACCTGGGTCATCTGTACTCTTTGACCTCTCGAGACAGACTCTGACATCCATTTAGGCTTTTCAGGACACTGAAGGCCAGAGCCATTATGACAAAGCATTAGAGCCTTTCATCAGATCTCAGAGGCCAAATATATTGAATGTAGATGTCTGCACAGCACAGAGAAAGGGGCTTTGCGTAACAGTTACCTGCTCAAACAGCAGCCGCAGCTGCCGCTCTGACTCGCCCACCCACTTGCTGAGGCAGTCGGCTCCCTTCCTCATGAAGAAGGCCACCTTCCTGTTGCCATGGCTACACTCATTGGCCAGTGCCCGGGCAACCAGCGTTTTTCCCGTCCCAGGAGGTCCATAAAACAGACAACCTCTGGAGAGAGTGAGACATACAAAAAAAGTTCAATTATTCCTCTTAAATTTTAAATGTTGTGCTGTGTCTCAATTTGCGTACTTCTGTACTTACACTTGCTATTTTTAGTGCATAAGTGCATTCACACTGAGAAGTATGGCAAAATGCATAAAATGCAAAATGAGTACCTGGATAGTGCACTCATAACAGTCAAAACGTTGAGCTGGCAACAGTTGCGGTTGCTCTGGTGAACACCTCCGTTTACAAATATGAATTATACAGGTGGGTTTAGTTCACTAAGTAGCACTGTACTGTTGTTGGATAGAAGCCATCAGCAACAATCTGTCATGATTTGATCCTCATCCTCCTCGACCTCACCGCTGCCTTCGACACAATCTCCCACCCACTCCTCCTGGAACGCTTGGCTGACATTGGGATCACTGGTGTTGCACTCTCCTGGTTCTCCTCCTACCTCGCCAACAGTTTGTCCAGCTGGGGAACCACAGTTCAGGGTGTTTTCCGGTTTCACTGGGTGTCCCCCAGGGGTCAGTATTGGGTCCACTCCAATTCATCATTTACCTCCTCCCCCTGGGCACAATCCTCCGTCACCATGGCATCCACTTTGACTGCTACGCTGGTGACACGCAAGTCTACATCTCAACCAATTTGAGACAACACTACTCTGTGGAAATTCACACACTACGCAAGTAAGCACATAGTGTACAGAGTACTTCATGGCAGTGTAATAATAGAAGTATCTGAATTGAGACACAGCGTAAGTTCCTTTAATTGTCTTTCTGTCTCTGACATATTTCAATAAATATGTTTTTGTATTGTTTGTCTCAAAAGTAATGCACAATCAAAAGGTCTTTACAGAAAACATCATAAACTTTTAAAAATCACAACACAAGTTTGATAATCACCATGAATGAACTAAAATGGCTCAGCTGTGTTACCACACAAACCCCAAGCTGAGAGCTGACAAACACAGGTGTGTTTACATATTTTTGTATTGTCACTAATATTTAAATGAAAATTTTTGAGGCTTCTGTCTTTGAGTCACAACTGAGGACTGAAACTGTTTTTTATATCAAATGAGTTGCAGTGCAGAAACTCTTTTGAGAAGGTTTTATGTTTTATGTCTTAACTAATGCTCCACAGAACAAACATACTAAACATTGTTAACACTAATCTAAGGAACACACTATGTATACAGTTATCATTTAAATATGTTTAAATATTTATCAATAATTTTGTCCTAACATATCAATTGGAAATATCTTGTGTGTGTGTGTGTGTGTGTGTGTGTGTGTGTGTGTGTGTGTGTGTGTGTGTGTGTGTGTGTGTGTGTGTGTGTGTGTGTTTGTGTGTGTGTGTGTGTGTGTGTTACCTGGGAGGCTGAATCTTGAAGTTGTCAAAGACTTCGGGGTACAGAAGTGGGAACACAATCATCTCCTTCAGAGCTGAGATGTGACCAGACAGACCTCCGATGCTGTCAAACCCAACCTGAGGAGGAAAGGAAAGAAAGGCATGAGCCAAAAATAAGGAAGGGAGTATGAAAGGCAGTGAGAGAGGATGTTGCCATAAGCAGGTTTACCTCTAAATCATCATAGAATAACTTGGAGAGCAAATTTCGCTAAAGGCCAACAAACTGCTCACTTATAGTTTCATTGTTTTAATATCCAACATATCTAAACTCACTGATTGGTCGATAGCCATGGGATCAATATCTGCCAGACCTGCTCCTGCGTTCATCTGGTCTCTGCAAGTCCCCAGAAGATCCTCCGTACGCAGGCCGAGCGGCCGACAGCTGGCAAGAAAAACCAAAACATAGTCAACAGAAATGACGATTGATAACATCAACAGTGACATTCTGTGGGAAACACACACATTTAATCAACACAGATACAGTTTATACATGTTTGAGAAAGGCAGACATCATTTTACAAAAGCAGCATAAATCTTGTGAGCTTAAAAGAAAAGCTAAACATTTTGGGAAATACACCTATTTGCCTTGTTGCCGAGTGTTGGATGAGCAGATACCGCTCTCATGTCTGTTCGCTTCATTACACCACAGTCAGTTAATTTTCTTGTGTTCAAACCGGTAAAAGTCTTGTTGAGATCACAACAAGAGAGACCTGAGGTCTGTACTGCGAAGGATTGATGGTAAGCGATGTAGCTTCAGGGTTAACCCGTGTTTCGAGTCCTATGATGGTGGTTCACTACATAACGGATACTTAATTTATCCCCAGGTAAATTATGGCATGTATGACAATATTTTAGCCATGTTCATTCAGCTGCAACCCCAGCGGTGTGAAACTGTCTTGGAAACAAATAAAATATAAAAAAAAAAATTCAAAGCAGTAAATAGGTAATCACCCACAGCATACATAAAAGTATCCGGAGCAGTGTCTGATCGTATCATATATTCACTGATCCGTGTCATGTCCTTGAGCCGTACTAGTTACTGCTTAGAATTATGTCTTTATATTGTTTTTTATTTTCAACCAAGTCTGTTTCACACTGCCAGGTTTGCAGCTGAAAGAATAAGACTAAAATATTGTCATACACATCATAATAAAGGGGATTAATAAAGTATCTTATATTCTTATTCCATAAAAGTACATCTAAGCAACAATTAATTTGACAGAATACATAAATGTAATTACAGTCAGATCTACTCGTACAAAACACTGTATATAATATCCAGTATGAAGTTAATGTTAAAACAACAATTTGCTCTTTTTGATGGGAGGTTAAGTACCCATCCATCCATCCTGTGGGCCCACCACTCATGGGAAAAACCGCTGGGGTCAGGTGCGCTGTCACACGGGTGGCAGTGATGATCAGGGACCTCGACGGACCAGACCCGGGCAGCAGAGGCTGGCTCTGGGGACGTGGAACGTCACCTCTCTGTGGGGGAAGGAGCCAGAACTAGTGCGGGAGGTGGATCGCTACCAGTTGGATCTGGTGGGGCTTACCTCCACGCACAGTCTTGGCTCTACCGTACTCCTGGATAGGGGTTGGACTCTATTCTTCTCCGGAGTTGCCCAAGGTGTGAGGCGTCAGGCCGGGGTGGGGATACTCACTAGCCCCCGGCTGAGCGCCGCTACGTTGGAGTTTACCCCGGTGGAGTTTACCCCGGTGGACGAGAGGGTCGCCTCCCTACGCCTTCGGGTTATGGGGGGGAAAACTCTGACTGTTGTTTGTGCCTATGCCCCAAACCGCAGTTCGGAGTATTCGGCCTTCTTGGAGACCCTGAATGGAGCCCTGCAGGGGGCTCCAGTAGGGGACTCCGTAGTCTTGCTGGGAGACTTCAACGCACACGTGGGAAACGATGGAGACACCTGGAGAGGCGTGATTGGGAGGAAGGGCCTCCCTGATCTAAACCCGAACGGTCGTTTGTTGTTGGACTTCTGTGCTAGTCATGGAATGGCCATAACAAACACCATGTTTGAACATAAGGATGCTCATAAGTGCACCAGGTACCAGAGCACCCTAGGCCAAAGGTCAAGGATTGATTTTGTAATCGTATCATCTGATCTGAGGCCGCATGTTTTGGACACTCGGGTGAAGAGAGGGGCGGAGCTGTCGACTGATCACCATCTGGTGGTGAGTTGGATCAAGGGGTGGGGGAAGACTCTGGACAGACCTGGTAAACCCAAACGGGTAGTGCGGGTGAACTGGGAACGTCTGGAGGAAGCCCCTGTCCTGGAGATCTTTAACTCACACCTCCGGCGGAGCTTTTCAGCCATTCCTGTGGAGGTTGGGGGCATTGAACCTGAGTGGGCGATGTTCAAAACCTCTATTGCTGAAGCTGCGGTGATGAGCTGTGGTCTCAAGGTCTTAGGTGCCTCAAGGGGCGGTAATCCTCGAACACCGTGGTGGACCCCGGTGGTCAGGGAAGCCGTCCGACTGAAGGAGTCTTTCCGGGTTATGTTATCCAGGAGGACTCCGGAAACAGTTGCAAGGTATTGAAGGACTAGAAGGGCGGCAGCTTCTGCCGTGTCAGAGGCAAAGGTGTGTGAGAAGTTTGGAGAAGCTATGGAGAAGGACTTTCGGTCGGCACCAAGGTGCTTCTGGAAAACCATCCGGCACCTCAGGAGGGGGAAGCGTGGAACCATCCAAGCTGTGTACAGCAAGGGTGGGACCCTGCTGACTTCAACTGAGAAGGTTATCAGCCGGTGGAAGGAGCACTTTGAGGAACTCCTGAATCCGACTAACACGCCCTCTGTGGTAGAGGCAGAGCTGGAAGCTGATGGGGGATCATCGTCAATTTCCCTGATGAAAGTCACTGAGGTAGTCAAACAACTCCACAGTGGCAAAGCCGCAGGGGTTGATGAGATCCGTCCAGAAATGCTGAAGGCTTTGGGTGTTGAGGGGCTGTCTTGGTTGACACGCCTCGTCAACATTGCGTGGAAGTCTGGGACAGTGCCTAGGGGTTGGCAGACCAAGGTGGTGGTTCCCATATTTAAAAAGGGGGACCAGAGAGTGTGTGCCAACTACAGGGGTATCACACTTCTCAGCCTCCCTGGTAAAGTCTACTCCATGGTACTGGAAAGGAGGGTTCGGCCGGTAGTCGAACCTCTGATTGAAGAGGAACAATGCGGATTCCGTCGTAGTCGTGGAACAACAGACCAACTCTTTACTCTTGCAAGGATCCTAGAGGGGGCCTGGGAGTACGCCCATCCGGTCTACATGTGTTTTGTGGATCTGGAGAAGGCGTATGACCGGGTGATACTGTGGGAGGTGCTGCGGGAGTATGGGGTGAGGGGGTCACTTTTGAGGGCCATCCAATCCCTGTACGCCCAAAGCGAGAGTTGTGTCCGGATACTCGGCAGTAAGTCGGACTCGTTTCCAGTGAATGTTGGCCTCCGCCAGGGCTGCGCTTTATCACCAATCCTGTTCGTGATTTTCATGGATAGGATATCGAGGCGTAGTCTGAGGATCTCATCGCTGCTCTTTGCAGATGATGTGGTCCTTATGGCATCATCGGTCTGTGACCTTCAACAGTCACTGGATCGGTTCGCAGCCGAGTGTGCAGCGGTTGGGATGAGGATCAGCACCTCTAAATCTGAGGCCATGGCTCTCAGTAGGAAACCGGTGGATTGCCTACTCCGGGTAGGGAATGAGCCATTACCCCAAGTGAAGGAGTTCAAGTACCTCCGGGTCTTGTTCGCGAGTGAGGGGACGATGGAGCGAGAGATTGGCCGGAGAATCGGAGCAGCGGGGGTGGTATTACAGTCACTTTACCGGACCGTTGTGACGAAAAGAGAGCTGAGCCAGAAGGCAAAGCTCTCAATATACCGGTCGATCTTGGTTCCTACCCTCACCCATGGTCATGAAGGCTGGGTCATGACCGAAAGAACGAGATCACGGGTACAAGCGGCCGAAATGGGTTTTCTCAGACGGGTGGCTGGCGTCTCCCTTAGAGATAGGGTGAGAAGCTCAGCCATCCGTGAGAGACTCGGAATAGAGCCGCTGCTCCTTTACGTTGAAAGGAGCCAGTTGAGGTGGTTCGGGCATCTAGTAAGGATGCCACCTGGGCGCCTCCCTAGGGAGGTGTTCCAGGCACGTCCAGCTGGGAGGAGACCCCGGGGAAGACCCAGGACTCTGTGGAGAGATTATATCTCCTCACTGGCCTGGGAACGCCTCAGGATCCCCCAGTCGGAGCTGGAGGATGTGGCCCGAAGAAGGGAAGATTGGGGTTCCTTACTGGAGCTGCTGCCCCCGTGACCCGATCCCGGTAGATCGGTAGATGCGATGGACGATAGATGGATGGATGGATGGATGGCCAGTAACTCCTGGAGTCTCTGCTGCTTGCCAGTTTGGTACATAAACCCCGGGACAACCACACATTGTTGTTATTACACATCAATCTTTGTACAGATTAAACAAACAAGATGTAACCTGTTAATCAGTGAGCTTTAGAGGTTTAGCTGTTTCCCTGTCTCTAGTCTTTATGCTAAGCTATGCTAACAAGCTGCTGGCTGTAGGTTCATATCTACCGAACAGAAATGAGAGTGGTATAAACTTTCTCCTCTAACTCTCTGCAAAGAAGCAAAAAGGCGTATTTTCATTTGCGTTGTTCAATAAACCAATTAAGCTTGTGCATCAGCTTCCTGAGCAACTCTATAAACTCTGTCTTAAAGATCTAAAATGAAACAAGATGTGAAGCCTATTTCTCTCCTCACATTAGTTCGGGGCTTATTTTTTTTTATGGATTTGTAGAAATTGTGCTTTTCCTGAACAGCTGTCACATTTTACAGTTTTAAAATCTAAAGCAAAGACCACAGCTCCCTCAGTGAAGAGCACCATCTCCCTACTGACCTTCCAAGGACCTTTTCAACATTTTGCACTTCATCATCAGAGTCGTTGTCTTCATCAGACTGATTGGACAGAGCACTCTTAGTGGGTCTGGAGGATGAAATGAAAAGAAACAAAGTGACAGCGGTAAAGGACTTTTGAATGGAGAGGTTTGTTTTGATCCAATTAAAATGTTAACTCGATGGTCTCTTTGTCAGGCTGCATCCTGCCTGAGCAATAAATATTTACAAATATTACACGAGAGATACCAGATCAATATTTAGCTGGAGGTTGTAATTCTGCATTTCTTAATTTCGAAGCAACAAATGAACTAAACCAGATTAAACTTGATCAACGTAGAACATCTTTTAGGTATGAAGTCAAAATTGAGCCATAAAGTGAAGCCATTTTTCTTGGTATGTTCCAATAATATAAAATAATAAATAAAGGGGCCGAATATGACAGAGATACTAAAGTTTCCTCAATGCTGAAATAGTAATGGAGCAGTTGCAAAATGCAATGTCACTCCAAGTCTTGAAATATTCATTTGTAAACATACACGTCTGTCTTTGCTTACAGAACATAAAGTTGTAAGTTCTGCCTCCAGTCTGACCTGAATGCTGCTCTGCGGGTCGTGTTCGATCCGGAGGCGCTAATCCTGAACGTTCCTCTCTGGAACTCTAAACAACGACAGAGAAAACATCAGAACTATACATTTAGAGCTGCCCACACCTGGACTTTTGTACATTTCAATTATATATTAACAAAGCTGAAAGGATATAAATGTGATTTATTTGAAGGGTAAAAAATTCAGATGTTAGATTAGAGCATCTGGAAAAAGCGATGACTTTTTCTGTGGTGCGTTGCTGACCGCTGCTGGGTCCCTCGTAGAGCGACGAGGCTCGGCTCATTTTGGCGTCAAAGTTCTGGTTAGTGCTGCAGTTGCTGTCTTCGTCTGCAGCCACTTCCTGTCTGCTTTCTTCATCAACAACTCCACCTGGAAAATATAATATTATATGTAAGAAAAGAAAAAAGGGAGAGGATTTATGAAGACCACAATAAAAATGTGGCATCTTAATTGATTCACATCTTCTTCTCTCCACTCATAATTTATGATAATCTTCTTCTCTCTCTATTTCTCGCATCTTACATTTTCCTGAATGTTGGGACAAACCGTTGTCATCCTCGTTGTCACTGGGCTCTGTCTGTGGAGGCACAGGAGTTCTTGTCTTCTGCAATTTCATCAAACACAAAAACACCGTAAGAAAAACCAAAACAGTACAGAATACACACATCCTCCACCCACAGAGTGACCCCGCTGCCTGGGACCTTAAGATCTTAACCCTATCACATTTTAAGCAGGTTATGAGGCGAATTCATGGCGTTAAAAAAATATGATTACATTTTGCCTTTTTATGTCCAAATAAGCTCCAGATTCTGCATATTTATACTGTTTAACACAGGTAAAAACCTATTTTGCTGGCCTGTGACAACACATTGACTCATTTTGTGTTTGTACACAAGGCAGAAGAAAATACCTGGAGGATTATGAAACACCAGCAGACATTAAAGAAGCAGGACTCGTCCCGGTCTAGTCTAATGTCCGGAGCTTCAAATATCTCAGTTTAAAGACATATCGAAGGTTAAAGCTGGAGTTTTACATTTAAATGAATGGAGTCCGCACAATGCTGAGTAAGCCTATCACAGTCAGGGAAAGCTCTCTGTATTTCACAGTATACTGGACTTGTGGAGTCTGGCGTCTGTGACCACTTTCCTGCGCTAGAGTGCCGTATGGGAGCGCTAGTCTCTCCCATACGGTAATTACTCTCACTGCCAGAGGGGGGAGACAAATGTTCTGCACTCCAGCTTTAATGACAAAAGCTTTTAGCAGCTTGATACAAGCAACATGTGGGCACATCTGGCTCTGCACAAAGTCATGTGGTGTTTAACTATAGAAAAATCAAGTATTCTTTTTTGTTATTGGTAACCTAAATTACTGTAAGTCTCAACTCTACTGTAACATAAACACAAGGCCAAGAGTATTTATTGGTATAGTAAGTATATAGTGGCTTCATGTGACAAAAACATACAAAACTCAAAAGACAAGGGCTGGTGCTTCTCGGGCTTTCGTCTGCCTTCCAATATGGTGGCAGCTGATAGAAACCACGTCGCCCACTCCCCATGACCAGCGAGCAGAGGCAGAGAGGCAGCGTGCAGCCAGGTGCACCGCCCTCACAGCAGACTGATAAGCGAGGCAGAAAGGGCAGCACCCACGAAGACAGAAATACCATTCACACACACATATAACACAACTCTTTGAGCGTGCAAAAAACGTGGCATGTGTACGGCCCCTTACTCAGAAAAAGTAAATTAATAAAAATTTCAAATGAATAGCTGCATCGGAAATATGTTCAATGAAAGAAATGATGACGCGTTGAATACTTATTTCCCAAACTGTGTCATGCTCTGTATGAAATATCTGTGTCTCACTTGCTCTGTTTCTTTAAAGTCTAAAGTATCTTACATTAGATTAGAATAGAATAAAAAAGAGAAGGTTAATTTAGTGCAAAGAGACATAACATGTGAGGCAGGACAAGACATAAAACAGAACATAGTACATTCGGGAACATGACAGATAACAGTATCAGCAGAAAAGTAATAATCAGAGGTTGGGGATTTTGATTTGAGGTGTTTGTGTTCGGGAAATGTTTGTTTGTTGTGCAATTGGAGTGGTGGTGTTAAGGGGAACAGAGGAAAAGAAGGAAAAGGAGATTGAAAAAAGAAAACAAATAGAACCTGTAATAGTAATAACAAGGGACGAAGAGAGGAAAGTGTTTCACATGTGTATATGAGAGTGTTTCACATGTGTGTGTGAGAGTGTTTCACATGTGTGTGTGAGAGTGTTTCACATGTGTGTGTGAGAGTGTTTCACATGTGTATGTGAGAGTGTTTCACATGTGTGTGTGAGAGTGTTTCACATGTGTATATGAGAGTGTTTCACATGTGTATGTGAGAGTGTTTCACATGTGTGTGTGAGAGTGTTTCACATGTGTGTGTGAGAGTGTTTCACATGTGTGTGTGAGAGTGTTTCACATGTGTGTGTGAGAGTGTTTCACATGTGTATATGAGAGTGTTTCACATGTGTATGTGAGAGTGTTTCACATGTGTGTGTGAGAGTGTTTCACATGTGTGTGTGAGAGTGTTTCACATGTGTATGTGAGAGTGTTTCACATGTGTATGTGAGAGTGTTTCACATGTGTATGTGAGAGTGTTTCACATGTGTGTGTGAGAGTGTTTCACATGTGTGTGTGAGAGTGTTTCACATGTGTGTGTGAGAGTGTTTCACATGTGTATATGAGAGTGTTTCACATGTGTATGTGAGAGTGTTTCACATGTGTATGTGAGAGTGTTTCACATGTGTATGTGAGAGTGTTTCACATGTGTATGTGAGAGTGTTTCACATGTGTGTGAGAGTGTTTCACATGTGTATGTGAGAGTGTGTTCACATGTGTATGTGAGAGTGTTTCACATGTGTATATGAGAGTGTTTCACATGTGTGTGTGAGTGTTTCACATGTGTATATGAGAGTGTTTCACATGTGTATGTGAGAGTGTTTCACATGTGTATATGAGAGTGTTTCACATGTGTATATGAGAGTGTTTCACATGTGTATGTGAGAGTGTTTCACATGTGTATATGAGAGTGTTTCACATGTGTATATGAGAGTGTTTCACATGTGTATGTGAGAGTGTTTCACATGTGTAAGTGAGAGTGTTTCACATGTGTATGTGAGAGTGTTTCACATGTGTATGTGAGAGTGTTTCACATGTGTAAGTGAGAGTGTTTCACATGTGTATATGAGAGTGTTTCACATGTGTATGTGAGAGTGTTTCACATGTGTAAGTGAGAGTGTTTCACATGTGTATGTGAGTGTTTCACATGTGTATGTGAGAGTGTTTCACATGTGTAAGTGAGAGTGTTTCACATGTGTATGTGAGAGTGTTTCACATGTGTAAGTGAGAGTGTTTCACATGTGTATGTGAGAGTGTTTCACATGTGTAAGTGAGAGTGTTTCACATGTGTGTGTGAGAGTGTTTCACATGTGTAAGTGAGAGTGTTTCACATGTGTGTGTGAGAGTGTTTCACATGTGTGTGTGAGAGTGTTTCACATGTGTATGTGAGAGTGTTTCACATGTGTAAGTGAGAGTGTTTCACATGTGTAAGTGAGAGTGTTTCACATTGTATGTGAGAGTGTTTCACATGTGTATGTGAGAGTGTTTCACATGTGTATGTGAGAGTGTTTCACATGTGTATATGAGAGTGTTTCACATGTGTATTCGAGAGCATTTGGTTTCAGTTGTGTGTGTGAGAGTGTCTTATATGTGTGTGTGTAATTCTGATTAATCTCCCTAGAGGCCCCTCATAGAATTATCAGAGACTTATATTATTAAACCTGGACAAATCAAAGCAAATCTATCTGCATCGTCAAACACAACTCTAGTTGTTGTTATTTTGACATGCACCCTCAGTGATCTGCAACTGTGCTAAAGTGAGATCCAGAGTGAAAAGATGTGCAGTCCCCCACACCCTCTCAAATCAGGCCATATGTGAGACACACATAGAGCTACAGTGCGTCCCCTGACCATTTAGAAGAGCAAACAGGAAGCATGCTAAAATGCTAAGACAACAGCTTCTTTGTCAAAAATGAATGAATCATCAGTAACACTTAGATCAGGCCAGAAGCAGTGTTACGTGTCAGGATGTTAAATTACTCACTCCTTTTTTGTTGTTACTAAGATGCCTTTTCTTCTTCATGTTGTCCATCTTATTCAGAACCAACCTGGCCGTGCTGCAGAGAGAACAGTGTACAATTAAATATGCATTATTCTACTTTATCATCACATCCATGCCAGTATTTATTTGCCAAAAATTTGGGAGAGACTGTGAAGGTGATAACTGATGACAATAATAAATGCTACAGTGCAAGCTGATCCCAAAGACTGGTACCAAAATCAGTGCAAACAAAAGTACCACAGCTCAGATGTGACTATGTTGTCCTGCAGACGCTAACATATCAAAAACAGATCAGACAACAAATAAGGTTTGTTTGTAGATTTGTTTGTTGTGCAATTGGAGTAGTGGTGTTACGGGGTAAGGAGGAAAAGAAGAAAAAGGAGATTAAAAAGCAAAACAAATAAAACCTGTAATAGTCATCATAGTAATAAGGTGATGGATAAATAGGTAAAAGTAAGAAAATAAAAAGGACAAGGGTCAAAGAGAGGAAAGAAGAGACATTTTGCCATTAATAAAAGTAGTTTGGTGAAGTCCAATGTGTCATCATGTGTCTGCTGAAAGAGTGTTGATGTCTCACTTGGTGCCGATGCCGTCGAACATGTTGGAGTCCTGATATCTGCAGGTCGGTTTGGTCGACCTGGTGCTTCTCCTCAGCCCACTCCTCTTTCCACCATCTGAGTACACACACACACACACACACACACATAAATCAGTGATTCCCGCAGAATTGTTTCTGTATCAGGCTGCTGAAGCCTCTGAAACAGCATTTACACCATCATGAGAAAATATAAGCAGACAACCAAATATCTGTCCTGAGACGTTGAAGTGACAGATTCCTTTATATTAAATACTCCTTCATGAAATAAATCTTTGCTACCAGTCTGTTTTAACTGTGTCGTTGAACAAGAAATAAGCTTTTTATCTGTCAATGCAACAATATGGCAACACACATATTCACACCAGTGATGGAAGAAGTATTCAGATCCTTCACTAAGTAAAAGTACGAATGCAACACTTTAAAAATACTCCACGTAGGGCTGGGAGATAATTCAATATGATCATTTATAACCTTTCAACGGAATCATATCAAGAATAAATCATAAATCAAGATCATGACACACAAGCACATACTAACTCAAATTTCTCCGAATTGTGATTACTCTGTATCTGCATGCATGTACACATGTCAGTGTACAACAGGAGATATTGATTTGTTCTTGATATATTTCACTTGAATCTGTTATGTTCATTTTGCACTGATGTTCTTAATTCAATGAGAAAATACTCAGTATTTTCATTTAGTCAAGTAGGCCAATTGAATTCACACAGGACCATGTGGTTATTTCATATTGACATTTTATTTATGGAATAACCAGAAAGCATGCTATATTGTGCTATATTATTATTGAGCTATGAAATTACATACAGTATATCGCCCAGCCTTAACTCCACTACAAGTAAAAGTCCTGCATTGAAAATGCTACTTTTAGAAAAATAGAAAAATGTAATTAAAGTATTAAAAATAGAAGAATGTCACCTGTGACTGTTATACAATAAAATATCTTATATCATTAGATTATTAATACTCGTGCATTAATGATCAGGCAGGATTTTACTGTTGTAGTGGATTGAGGCTGGGGAGTTGAGGATTTTGAACTATAAACTAATTATTATTTTAATTATGGATTAATCTGATGATTTTTATCTACATTAATCCGTTGACTGTTTGGTTTGCCGTCACAATTACCCAGAACCAAAACATCACTACTAATACTTTACATGTATTTAAAGGGACAAGCATCAAATCTTCACATTTGTGAAGCTAGGACTTTGGAATTTGGAATTTCAGCCGTACTTGAACATTTTCACATGTTTTGTGTGCGAAGATGTCAAACTGTGAAGTAACTAAAGCTGTAACTAAAACTCTCAAATAATTGAAGTGAAGTAAAATAATTCCCTCTGAAATGTAGTGGAGAAATACATTGCTACATTTCCCCATTGTGGGACTAATAAAGGATTTCTGATTTCTGAAATGTAAATGCTCAAGTAAAGTGCAAGTACCGTACCTCAGTGCTGTGTGTATGCACAGTACTTGAGTAAATGTACTTAGTTACATTCCACTATTATCCCACATATCTCCTGTGTTACCTGATATGTCATGACTTTTCTGTGGAGGTTAACAAATTTCAGGTCTTTTTCTTTCTTTTCCAAACCTCTCTGATAATCCAGGCCACAAAGCTCACTGATGATGTCATTGTCTTTACCTGCAGTGTTTTGAAGCCTTGGAGATTTCCTATAAACACAACCCAAGGTTCCTTATGAGAAAACATGCAAACAGTTGCAGCAGAGTGATTTACATTACATTAAGTTAAGGGTGGGGTGTTGTTTGTAATGTCAATGTAGTTGCATCTGTCTTTGTGTAAATAAACCCATGTTTATCACACAAAGTCAGAAAGCAGCGTTCTGAATGACATATAACACTAAAATGACTAGATGGATTTTTGGACTGACAATTAATAAACATTTATAATATTATGTCAACCGACTTATCAATGAATTGACCTGAATTTAATTAATTCATCTGTGAAGGTGGTTATCAAACAACATTCATTGGTCATGTTGGTCTGACCTGATGATGGCTCTCTGTGGTTTCTCATCTTCATCCTCGTGTGTTTCTGAATCAACGTAATTCTGATCATCATCATTAATTCTCTGAAATAATAGGGCAAACATTCCAGAAGTTCAGCCAACTGAAACTAACTAACTGAAGTCAGTGTTTATACTCACACTGTCAAAGTAAAACATCAGCACAGACAGAAATTCACATATTTTCAAAGTTGTGCAGACACAGGCTGAAACAATGAGTGTAAATACTCTTTAAGTGTATTACATCAGTCTTTCTATGGTGGATGGTAGTTGACCTATGCTCAATATTTTGCCCTTTCCTGCAAAAATTCATATTTCATTGGGAATTCTCTATTATTTATCTATTCTATTTCATAAGTTTATTTCTTAAGTTATGCAGTGCTTGCTTTTTTATTTACTCTATGCTTATTGTTACACACTAAAACTCCTTCTATAGGCAAACCTGATTCTGATTCGGAATGTGTTTTAGAAATTCAATTAATTCAATTAAACCACCAGAGCTGTACAGCCAGCTTATTGGCACACACAAACTGCATGTTGTATGTTTTGTATTATGGCCCGACTAATACAGGATTTTAAAGGCTGATATATTGATATGTGAGAGTTTAAATAAAACAATGTAATTGTGTCTTGTAACACAAGTATTTACATTTAGGTGTAGCAGAGTCCTTATATCAATAAATAAATAAAAATATGTTGCTATTAATTCATGTTAATATGGCCCCCTTTTAACTGTATATTGTTTTTTGTTGTGTTAATTCTTTTTTTTACTGACCTTCTCTCTCCTAGTCTTGTTTTATTTTTTGTGACTTTACAGTTTTAATAATTTTCTTCGGACAAACATAAGGTACGTACAAACTCAAATGATGCAATGAAGCCTCGAAACTCAAACCAAAACCAAAGACGGACTCACATCGCACAGTGCGGATTCTTCCGGCCTGGGGACCGTGCTGCTGCTGCTGCTCTGGATCCCTGGTGCAGCCTGCAGCGGGGAATTGGACGGCATCTGCTGCTGCAGCGGCCCGGTGCTCGGATACGCGTCCCCTGTGCCTCGAGTGCGAAGAGTCACCATGGCAACGCCGTACACATACACAAGCTAACACGCAACACGTTAACTACTAGCTTACCGGTAAATTAACAATAAACAAAAATGACCAGAATTAGGAGATAAACGCGTTTAGGTGTTTGACGGTTGTTTTGCTCAGATTAATGGGCTGCTGCTCCGTGTGTTCAGGCGGAGCTGACACACACACATACACACACACACACACACACACACACACACACACACACACACTCGATAAACAGATACAGACGGACCGTCGACAAACTGACGTGTGGATTCAAAAACGTTGTGTTTTGCCGCCGCCTAGTGACGTCATGCCGTAATGTGCGAGTAGAAAGTAGAAACGAAAGACTAGCGAACGATAACAACCGATAATAATAATAATAATAATAATCAACCTATGTGCTTTTAATACTGAGGATATTAATGAGAATGTTGTCTTGCTTTGGCGGAATGGGTTGTTTGGTCTCCTGGAAAATACACGATTTTATAACTATATATAAATGAAGTGCTGTACTGCAGTACTCCCTGGACAGATGCAGCATGTTGGACTTTTGTTTAATTATCTGCTGCAGTACAGCTAATCAAACACTTCCATTCAACAATGATTTCATAATGATTTATTTCAACTGTATTCATAGTGCAAACATTTAAAAAATAACCACTCGTAAAAAAAAGAAAAGGTTATCTTAATTAAGAGTCAATATACAGACTGGTGACAGGAAAAAACTCATTTATTTTCCCATTAAAAGAAATGATACACAAATATGCAGGATCACAATACAGAAAACCTAAAAGAGTAAAACATTTCAAATCCAGAATATGTGTGTGTGCTGGATGAGAGACTTCACCTGCTCATATGTGGGGGTCAATAAAAAACTGGTCTTATGACGGAAGTGAACGATTAATTAGTCAATTAGTTAATGAACAGAAAATGAATCTGCAACAATTTTGGTAATTGATTTATCGTTTGAGTCAATTATAAAGCAAAAAGGCCAAATATTCTCTCCAGCGTCTGCTTTACTTTGTTTAATAACATATAATCATATTGTCAATATATTTGGGTTTTGGAAATGTTGGTCAGATAAATCAACACATTTGACCCTTAACCTCTGGGAAATTGTGACAGGAATTTCCAACTATTTTGTCATGTTTTATAGACCAAATGTCTAATCAATTAATCAGAAATGAATCCTTTGACGGATTAAACTATAATGAAAATTATCTTTAGAAACAGATATAAACTGAAATTTCACAGAGAATTAAAGAATGGATTTCTCATTATAAACTCTTTCATTTTCATACATCTTACTGTTTTATATGAGGAATTAATATCTATAATTAGGGCTACAACTAACGATTAATCATTTGGTCTATAACATTTTTAATAATCTATATCTACCCAAAACAGACTATTTATTTTCTGGATTTAAAATGTTTTACTCTTTTGGGTTTTCAGTATTGTTATCCTGCATATTATCATTTTTAATGAAATAATTGTATTCCTTTCATTCATGAATTAGCATTGTATTTAGAAAGCACACCAAGAACAGATATAGTATAAGCACTGATTACGAGTAAAATTACCAAAATACGCAAAACTTAAAAGTGATCAAATTCCTTATTTAGAGGCTGAGAATGTCCTAACAATATATTCAGCACACGAAAATCTTCAAAGGAGGGCTGGATTTATTTCCAGCCCTGTTATTACAGGAATCTACAAAACCTGCACATTCAAAGCTTCTAAAATATATTTTGCAACTTAAATCTACACGCTCCATAAAAGTATTAAATGAATAAAAGCAGTATTTGACAGGTCATACCATGTGTTCTAAATTATTCCTGCTAATCATAAAAAATACATAAGGTACTTTTTATTAAATAAAACCTTGTGGCTGACTGGTTTAAATTTACTTAAATGATACAAGTGTATTTCTCAATGGTAGCCTGTTTACAACACATCACATATGGACTACTTTTGATATTATTAGTATTTCTAGTCTTGTAGACTTTGAAACACCCCCATATAATCCACAACAATTAACATCATATTTGCAGATAGGGTTTGCACTCGATCATTGATTATCTGAGAGACTTCAGCCTCTCTGCTCTTCTTTGTTCTCCAGAAGGCAGTTGGACTCGGGGGCTTTGGGGCTGGTGTGATTGTTGTCATCGTCTGCAGGGATGAACAGAAGTGATTTTTTAAATTAATACGGTAGATACTTAAAAACTACAGATAAAATGTGTTGTCATACTTAAGAGATGGGTGGATTTCTGGTTTCCCCTGTCCCGTCTGGTGTATGAGCTTAAAACTGAAGCGGCATTTAGCATTATAACACGCTCTGGCGATCTAAAAAGAAGCGTGCATAAGCAACCTGTGCCGCGGGGGTCACAGCGTTAACAACGGCGTCGCAGCGCTGAATCCAACTTGTATTGCCTTAGTAATAAGTAATGTGACTACGTGAATACAATAATAGTGTTTATGTGTTTATAAATGGACTAACAGGGTCACTAGTGTCTGACAGGCCGTGCGCTATTTATGACTTGGCAACATGAAGGAGATCCTCACATCAAAACAGACGAGGCAACGTGTAAACACTGCAGAGAAAGAAAGCCATGGGCTGCCGAGTCAAGTGCGACACCTAGTGGTAAACTCTGGTCCATTCAGATGTTCTGCTTAATATCAAACCGGTTTGAACATTCTTACAAAAGCCCAACACTAGTAGTGTTTGGAAATCAGGAGCTGTGAGTCAGTGCCGGCAGAGGTAGACCCCCTTCTATATTAAAAACAATGCGTAGTAGATTGAAGTGATGTGACATCACATCAGTTTTACAACTGAAACTAAACTAGTGGTTTTCCTTATGATACTGTAAGTACAGCACCTCTTAACTTCATCATCTTCAGCTTGATTTAACACTAATCCTTTGTACAATCACACTTCTTCACACTAAAACACACAAACTATTTACCACTTGAGATACAATATATCAACTATTGTAATGTAGCTTAAGGCAAAATCACGTCTTTGTGACATCGTTCAAGAAGAAAACACTTACCCTTGATAAAAGTTTTGGCCACACACTTCACTTCGAGTGATTCATCTGTTAAGAAAGACAAAGTACACACACACACACACACACACACACACACACACACACACACACACACACACACACACACACACACACACACACACACACACACACACACACACACACACACACTAACAATTTGTATCTCTTTTCATACATTTGTCTATAATCAATAGTCTATGAGAAGTTACAGCCTGGACAAGACTGACTAAAAGGATCACTTGATTCCAGCAGGGGACCTCTGCTGCATGTCACTCTCAGTGATTATGATCTCATTTAGATAACTTTGCTATATTAAATCGACCAATCAGAAACCACTGAGGGGGCCAGACAACAATTTAAGACTGCCAAAGTGTCAAGCTTCTTAACCAGTGGACAAAGATACTCACCAGAGCCTTCAGAGCTGCTGCTCTTCAGAGACAGACTAGAAGCTGCCAACAAAGAAAAATTATTTTAGGTCATTTACAAAAGGCAGCGTCACAACTTTCTTTTAACTGTTTTTACAATTTTATAATTATAACTCTATAATTACCAAAATTATAACACAGAACTTAAATAAATCTCACAAAGCAGTGACAGCTGATATGACATTTCAACATCTGCTGCTACCTGAGTGTTTTGCACACTGAGCTTTGACAATAAGTGAGAGGAGAGATTAAAACTTTTAGATTTGCATTACATTGGTTTGCATTTAGGCAGTAAGTCAGAAAGTATTTGGACACGGACTAACATATTGTTGGGTTTGGTTTTGTAGAAACTATTATACTATTTGTAGTAAGTAAGTCATCTAAAATAACACCAGCCACATGCTTTAAGTTAAAGAAATAAAAGTAGTTACCATCGCTTTTTTTGTCTCCATTTTTGCCACATTCTGTAAATAAAGACAATGATAACAATCAACAGCATGGTCAGCACTATATAGATCTTTAAATACACAGCATTGAAATAAGGGCTGCAACTACCAACTTCTTTTATCATTCACAAATCTGCCGATCACTTTTTCAATTTATTGTTTGGTCTGCAAGATGTCAGAAAACAGTTAAAAATGTCCACCCCAGTTTCTCCATGTCCAGGGGCCTGTCTTGTTTTGTCCGTCCAAAACAGCATTTCCTGACATTTTTGCATGAAAAATGATGTTAATGATAATTGATAATCAAAATAGTTGGGAGATTCATTTTTTTGTCGAGCGACTAATCGACTCATCATTAGATCATTCGAATGAAAATCTGAAAATAGATTTTGTTTAGACGCAGCCCTGCCGAAGACTATAGCTGACGGTGAAGCTCCCAGTACAAATGTGTGACTTCAGTGAATTAAGGATAACAGTTCAATGTGTCCTCTGAACGCCTCATGAAGTCCTATCATAAAATAATAAGAGACCTTTGCACCTGATAAGGATTCCACACAACACATCTTAACTTACGGCTGAGCAGACTGTAACATCATGTACTTTGTAAATGGTGTAAACGCACTGCATTGAATACTGCACTACAGTATCATTTCATATGAATGGTTAAGATATATTTTGCTTTGAAGATTAAACCTCAATATTAAAGTGTTTTTGTTCATTAAACACAAAGTGGAATTAAACATTGCATGTATTTTCTTTTTACAGAATATTAAACACAATTTGGAACGAAACAATATTCCAGCCTAGAGGATATCTTGTTGTTGAAAGAAGACAATATTTATATATTGCACGTACTAATTATGCCTTTTTTATACAAGACCAGGACCACGATCGAGATCAGGAGCGGGAGCAGGATCAGGAGCACTCCAGCAATGATCAATCCGGTAGAATCGTCAGGAAGTGTATGATCTAAAACACAGAAAACATTCACATTAGTTTTATATTAAGTTCACTTTCAAAAGCGTTTCCATTTGTTATCTTCATATAATCTATCTTGTGGCTTATGACGAATTCAACTGTGGTTAGGAACCTTTGCTGGTAAGGTCATCTCTAGGGCTGCCCTCGCTTAGTCCACCCATCGGTCATTTCGGTTTTAGTCGACTAAGACTTCTTTAGTTGATTAATATTTGTTTATGCTTCTTTAATGCTGAATGACTTCGAGTAGATCTTAGAAACTTCTGCGCACATCTTTAGTAAAAACACAATTTAAAGTGGTGCTTTTGCAGGATTCTTTGTGGAGATACTCAGCTTACAGAAATGACATGAGTGTTAGTCAACTAATAATGACAAATAATCCTTTTCACCTGGCTGCTCTGTGCAACATGTAAACGATGCAAAAAGAAACCGCGACAAATGGCGGGAAAAAAACAGTAAGAAAAAACTTCTTACCCCAAGTCTTCACAACATGTAGCCCTGGATTGCAATATGCTTCACGTCACAGGTGTATGTGGACATGTCACTCTTTAAAATCTCCACGTGGTCTCGTCTCTGGAAGGAGCCATCTCCATTTGGTCGAGTGCCCGAGGAAAACAATCCGTCTGTTAGAGTCAGAACACGTCCGTCCCTTTTGATCTGCAGCACAATTTCTTTTGGATAGTAACCTGTGGCCAGGCACGTCAAGATGACGTTCTTCTCTTTGTGGGCCTTCTTTGAAAACACGAACACCTTCGGAGGACACTGGAAAGAGAAACGATTGCAGGCTTTTCATGTTTAAATAAAACCAGTATGACACAAAAACACATCAAACTAGCAACATCAAACACCACCGCTGTGACACATCTACCTTCCTTTCATAGAGTCAGGTCTTTTTACAAACAGTGGTTTCAGGTTGGCAAATTAAATGAATTATGCTGCCATTAAAATTAAAGTGATTCTGATTTCATCGAAATAGGAGATTACAGATTTAACAGAAAAGTTATTTTAACCTTTACTTATAAGTGTCGACAGCTGAAGCGGAATGTATTCAATAAGGGAATCTAGTATTAACTTTGATGGAAATGTTGCCACACCTGGAGCTGAAAATGTCCCCTGACAAATACTACAATTAAAGACAATATGCAAGTAATTATCTTTGTCAGACTGCTTCCTAAATTTCAGCCAAATGCTTGTTAATGTTGGTGAGCTCACTTGTGTTTTAGATATAATGCAGCTGCTTATGTATGAACCGTTTATAAAAAATAAAAACAAGATTATTATAACTGTATTTTTGTATATATTGTCTCTGTGTCCATAATAATTATATTATTTATTATTAGAACAAAGAATGTACAGATGTAGAGTGAATCACAATAGTTTCAAGAACAGCTAGTATTTGTATTATACTTGTTATGCCTTTAATGATGGTACAGTTTACGATTGGGAAAGGGGGAGAGGCGGGGGATGACGGGCAGCAAATGGACACGGGTCGATGTTGAGCCCCGGGCCGGTTAGTAACTTAACAACCTGCATAGTAGTCCTTCCATTACTAAAGCTACTTTGATTATCTGAAGTAATAAGAAAATAAAAATACAGGAATGATTTTAAGTCATACATACAGGCCATTGGTTAGCGTTTGCTTCTCATATTTCATGAACTTGCTCAACCAATCCATACACTCGTTCTCCAGGTAGCCTTTGGTGTATTCCTTTAGCACCTGGACATCATCCCACTTCTTCTTTGTCGGGTTAGCCGCTGGAATTGAGGCAACCCAGGTGCCGCTTTTGTCGTCGAAGGACAGGAAGTTGTCTCCGTCGTAGCTGTACATGTCTATACCGCGACGGAACTTCATACTGCCATCGGGCAGCTCGTTGGCCTCACAACCGTGTATCCACTGAAGAACATGGATGTCTGAAACCAGAGCGAGGGGCAGGACAGTGAAACAACAGCCTTACAACAAGGAAATGGATAAATACATAGCCACACACTGTCTCTGAAAAATTATGTTTCCAAACTGCATTGTCAATTACATTTCAAGGGAAACATACTTTGTCCCAGATTAGTCACAGTTTTAAACGCGTGGTTAACGTTGTGAATTGAAACAAAATGATTTGGTCAGTTTACTAAAAGATGAAGTTCATTTTAAAACGTAAATTAAAATAATTCAACGTTGACTTTCGGTTTCACGCGGGACACAAACAGAGGTTTCCCTGTTTGTTGGACTCTTGCAACAAGACAGCGCGAGTTGCTGATTCCATGAGGATCAGAAAGCGTTCCCGGAGTTACCTGAGTCATTCTGTCTCATACGAGACTTCAGGATGTCGATGTTGACTTTGAACCACTGCTGCTTGCTTTGGCGGGACTGCGTGCCTTTCTCCCAGTAATCTTCAGGCAGTCTCTCGTTCATCCACTTCTGTTTGGGAACTTTCTTCTGAATGTTGCTGTCAAAGTAGTCGATCATCCTGCCGTCCAGCTGACCCATTGCTGTGAAGTCATGGATGCCAGGGAGTTTGACAGGTTTGGAGAAGGCTGTGTATGTGTAAGTGAGGGAATGGACCTCTGAGAGTCACACAGGTAGAAAGACAGACAGATATTTATTAGACAAGGCAGATAACAACCTGTAGATTTGACACGTATGTTTTGAATGAGCCCCGTCCATCCAAACATGTAGGCACAGCTTGAGTCAAAACGCTTGCACAACCACCTTTGACATTTCAGTAACGATTAGTTAGAATACTATCTTGCACTACGAGGAAGAAGTATTACTCCACTCCGGGTCCTTTGATCCAATACTTTGATAATCTTAAAAGTTGTCCTGAAATGTGGAAAATATTTTTTCTTATTATATGTTTTTCAAGTTATTTCTTGTTTAGTTGTACTTTTGTTTCTTTCAGAAATGATATCATTAAGTTTTGAAATGTGTTTTTGTCATTTCCTTTGTAACATTGTCATTTGTCTATTTCAGTGTCATAATAATATTTAATAACATATAATATTTATGTGTCATAAAAACATTTGAGAAAACTCATTTAAGATTCATTAATCCAAACAAGGAAAAAACGGGTGAGTTTAACAGATCGCTTGTTTTGTTTGACCAACATCAGGTCTGTAGAGGTTTGTGGATTCGTGGGAAGCAAATAAAGTGACTGGGAACACACGGAACATTTAACAGCATCACCCAGATGTTCCGATCACTGGGACGAGGAAAAAGTAAGTCATATTTAGTATTTTCAATTTCATAGCACAATAGATGCTTTTCAGTTTAATAGCCCAGTGTATAATAACACCTGGAGTAAAACAGAAAATACCTTTAACCTAAAAGATGCTTCTGGGTCGTGGATACGTGCATACAGCACAAGCAAAATGTGAGTTGTAGCTCGGCCTGTGTAGACAGCTGAATTCATTAAGACGGAAGTGTGTTGTTTCCTGTCTGACTTCCTGTAACATACGGTATAAGAAACCGGAGATAAAGCTTTTCACAGATGTCAGTGTTGTCTTATATGTCTGTCAATAAGTACTAAGAAATGTCAGTAGAGAAATGCCAAAGATAGATATGCGTGAAATATGTAATGTATTTATAAACCTATCAAATATTAGAAAAACAACAACATAAAAAGAAATCTAACTTTGTTATGAGCCAATTCAGCCTGTGCTCGTCATGTCTTAACAATGTGGCCTGTTGGACCTCAGTGCCAGCAGCAACAGGGTGGTGTTCATGGATCAAGCCAAAGCCCTTAAGAGCAATACACACTCAAACATGTCTACCAACCTGTTTTACTCTCAGGATATGACTGTAGCTTCTACCAGCCATGAACAGATCCTTTCTGTCAATGGCTGGTAGACTGCTAGTTCAACTAAACAAACTATTTACACTTTTAAGACGTCTCCTTGGCTCGTTACGTTCAGCGCCAATATATTACTGTTTTAGCTTTAAAGTATTTGATAGAGAAATGTAACGCTTATCTTGATTTACACTGACGCCATGTTGTACAAATAGCCTCACTCAACAACAACTAACAATCTGGAAGTAATCCATTTTTTCTTGTTTATTTTTGATGTACAGCGGCTACAGAATACGTTTTAATTACCAAAAATGTAAACGCTTAACGTCCATTTGAACAAATTAAACGAAGATAATGAACAGAAAAACGAAATTTTTAAGACGTCACAAACTCGTTGTTTTACTTTCACTTCTGATTTACAAGAACGTTTCGGAAAACTCTTAACTTACCGCAGTTCACCGTCTGTCCTATCCCTAAAAGAACAAGCACGGCTATGAAATACATTTTCACCTAAATCTAGAGTGCTGTTGTTTCTAAAACTCAAGTTTTATCCGACTATCGGATGTCCCGGAGGTAAAGCGCTGCGGTGTGTCTGCTGCTTCCGTCTTCTGTCAACTCTTCATGGTGCATTCAGGGGCTGCCCGTAAACTACATATCTCAAATACTTTTAGCGGTAGTGTGCAAACACGTGACAAAACTGTGTGACGAAGCACAGTTTATGGCGTTAGGTAGACAGTAATTCATCCCTCTTTTGTGGATCGTTGTTTTTGATGATTTTAGGAAAATCTAAAGAACCGTTTCTCTGGGTCACGAGTAGAGTTATTACAACAATTATACACTGCGCACAGCGTG
The DNA here is from genome assembly GCF_900634415.1 of Cottoperca gobio. Classification (NCBI taxonomy): domain Eukaryota; kingdom Metazoa; phylum Chordata; class Actinopteri; order Perciformes; family Bovichtidae; genus Cottoperca; species Cottoperca gobio. The sequence continues at coordinate 17,980,732 of NC_041365.1, forward strand.
ACGTAACATGCACACGATCTATACATGGCTAAACATTACATTGATTGTAAAATATCAGACACATTTTTGTAGAGATCGGGATTCTCACTCTTTTATAGCTACTAATTATGTCTACTCGTTTAACCTTGACGATTTTATTTTGTTACTATGATAATCCAGATGATGCTCTTTTACATCTGCAGCGATGGAGGCAGTATCCTGGTCTTTAACCCAAGTAAAGGTAACAATATTAGAGTTTATGAATACTCTGTTGAAAAGTAAAAGTCCTGTATTCAAAACTTTACTGAAGTAAAAGTACAAATTGTCTGAAAAATTACATATTACATACCTGACAATACATCATTATAATATTAGCTGAATCTGTTATATGTATTGGATTAAGATAACATTTTTTATGTAATTATTGTAATAATGTAATGTAATAATTTAATTATATGATAATATACTGTGATAACCAGTTCTGATAGATTTTTTAATATATATTTTTTAACGTTGCATCATTTAATACACCCTATATTGCTGATAGAAATAGAAGTGGTGGAAAGTAACAAAGTACATTTACTCAAGTACTATACTTACACTTCAGATCTCTGAGAGAATATTTTACTTTTTACTGCGCTACATTTATTTGAGAGGTATAGTTCATTTTCAAATTACAATTTTAAAAACAAAACATGTTATCAGTTTATAAAATATAATCCATTAAACAGCCAATAGTAGGCCTATCGTTATATGAAGTATTTCAAAATTACAACAATAAAGTACCGCTTACAACAGGATCGAATAATATAATATAATAGTTAACACTGACAATAGCCACTCTGCATCATGCATACTTTGACTCTTGATACTTTAGGTACATGTTGTTGTAAATATTTCTGTTCTAACGTTACTTTTACTTAAGCAAAGTATTTATAGTGGTGTTGCTTGAGGGAATGATTTGAATACTTTTTAACTACTTTAATAGTTTTTAACGGTCAAAGTTGTGGATATCACAGTGGGACATGCCCAAAACAGATTAGAGAAGTAGCAGGTTGTTCAATAGGACAGGTAGGGATCGTTACACATCGTCTGTCTTCTAAAATACCTACCGATGAATTTAGTTAGCTAAAAAAAATATCTATTGGTTGAATCCATAGACTGTATATATAGTAGGCCAATAACATGTATCTGTATAGGCCTACAGTCTATAGTGGCAACTAACGTCAACAACAAAAATGCAGTTTTTACTTTCATTTCACAAATGTGATACTCTACAGCAGGGGGGGGGGGGGGGGGGGGGGGGGGGGGGACCTTTTTCCTATCAAGGGCCACTTAAATTTTTAGAACATCCTTCGAGGGCCGTACTAATTATTGAACTCATAGCCTCTGCTAAAGAATTAAGACACAGCCCATTCATTTCACCTTTCTTTCATGCTGTGCAAAAAAAGCAACTTTTTCATCCATGTATCTTTCTGTTTTATCTCTCCATGTTTGTATGTTACGCTCTGCAGAGAGCTGCTTGTGTGTTACATTTATCCAAACACACTCGTCCTCTCAGCTCGTGCAGTTTGGTATGTTTTGGGCTGTAATGACACTCGAGAGCCTTTTTCATGACCGCAAGCGCGTCCGCACAAAATAGGCACAATGGCCTTTTACTTCCACAAATAAATAATCGTTCTCCATTTCTCCTGAAAAGTTCCGACATTCCGCATCCACCTTTCTCTTTTTAACACTTTTTAACACTTTACGTAATGACAGTTTCGTTTTTGACATGACGTGACCACGTAATTTGACGTTCCACTTGTGTTGTGTTCAAGGACCCTGACCTTGGGCAGGAAAAACAGTCAATCACCCGCTTTATTCTGAAGTGCGCGCTTGGACTGCTGTCCTACTCTGCGTGAATCATCCAATTAGATAATTCGGAGCAGGTTGCTAGGCAGATTCTATCACACAAGGTTGTACAGTTGTTGTTGTTAAACAGCTCAGCAAGGATCCAATATGACCAAGTAATCAAAAAGTAGGCTACTAATTACTAAAACCATACCGTAATATATGTTAGTAAAGTAAAGGTCCTGCATATAAATGTTAGCTACATCAAAGTATTTAAGTATATGCAGGAAAATGTCAGTGGTGGAATGTAACTGCTGTAAGTGCTGTAAGTAACACATGTAGGCTCCTGGATTTAAGTACAGTTTTGAGTTACTTTATACTTCTACTCCACTTCATTTTGAAGGCCAATATTGTATTGTTTGACTTTCTACTTCATTACATTTATTTGACAGCTTTAGTTCCTAGTTACTTTGCAAATTCAGATTATTAATACAAACTATTAATCAACTAATAAATGATCATGGATGATAACGTTTCCCAGCAGAAGATAAAGTAATTCAAATGATCTTCATCTTTACCAGCTGCAACATTAAAGTGATACATCAATGCATTAATAATTAATGCAATAATATTATATTTTTTATTCTAAATTTGGCAGTTCTGCATAATGGTACTTTAAGTATGCTTTGATGCTAATACTTTTGAATGCAGAACATTTACTTGGAGCAGTGTACACTATTGATTTTCTACTTTTACTTAAGAATAAAATATTTGAGAACTTCTTCCACCACTTTAAGATGTACTTAAAGTATTACTAAGTATAACAATGTTCCCTGTGGCTGCTATACTAGTACATATCATTATAATATTATTAGTTGAAGGTGGAACTCATTCTGAACTATTAACTAATTATTATTATTATTATTATTATTATTATTATTATTTTCAATATGGATTAACCTGCTGATCATTTTCTACATTAATCCATTGATTGTTTGGTTTATAAAAATAGTGAAATGTTGTCTCAATTACCCAGAACTCAAAGTGACACCTTCACAAACCAACAGTCCAAACCTCAACAGTATTACTAATATATTAACATTATTCAAAGTAATGGTTAAATGATTATGAAGTTTCCAATTAACTTTCTTATAAATGGCTAATTGTTTTCAGCTGAAATAATTAGTAGATTGCAAGAACAATTATCAATAATAAGTAAACTACCCAACAGCGTGTATAAACATTTGGGTAGTTTAATTACATTTTTTACAAAACATCATATTTTAAAAGCTCTTTTTGCATTTTTTTATGCAGAATTCCTTTAAAATGTAGAAGTAGAAAGTACCTCACATTTGTACAGCACTTGAGTAAATGTATTTAATTACATTGCGAAGCTAGTCTAGTGATGACATTAAACATCTAACATTTGTGTTGAGAGTTTTGTAATACAACTCTTTATTCCTTTGAAAGTAACAAATAAGTGTCGCATACGCTGGCCCCATATGCATTTCTTTTGTTCTTTTTTTTTCTTCAAGATTGTTAATGTTGAAGTCTGAGGGTGACGTCTCGAAATGTCATCTGAATAAAAAGAAAGGAGCCAAAAATACAAATGTTCCTACTTTCAAGTAAACTTCCAACCCACGATGTGCGTTAACTTTTCTAGCATTTTAACTCTTTATTGATTGGCAACAAATGAACACACAAGGCATACTTCTTGTTATGTATAGATCTATAGCTATGTACATATATCGTTACACTGTTAAGACTTTGGATTTGACAGAAATACTTTTACATTTACATTCACTTTTGCAGATAAGCTTTAACACTTGCTGCTAAGTTCTCTTTCTGTCTTTCTGTACATCTAGTTACTAAAGAAGAAGTCTCTCACTGCTTTCTTTAAGGCAAACAAAGAAGAAGAAAACACCAGGAGAGCATTTTACATTGCAATGTGCTACTTTTTGCAGTGTTGAATTCATATACTACAATTCATGCATTCAGGTGTTGATAGAGGCCATAATTAAAATCTGTGTTCTATTAAATATTTCCTTAAACTTAAGTACAACCTGCAATTAGCTTATTTTTTAAGGCAGTGATCCAATGGGCAACTTTTCCAGCAACAATTTGGTGCCATTTTTTTAACTCTGCATGTTGCTGGAGGCCATCTTTGTTGCTGAGTGTATCACCACCCTCACACGGAAAGAAGTCTGTTTACTGATTCCTCTCCTAACAGCTTCACTCTCTTTCCTTCCCTCATCAGTTGCACTTATTCTCCTCTGTGCTCCTCCTCCCTTAATCCATCCATCCCCTGTCAGTCCATCTTTTCCTCCCGAAGCGGAATCCAAATCCTCCTTTCTCCCGGCTGACAGCTTGAAGGCCTCCGGCGATGGAGGTTAGAGCTTCGTTCCTCTTCCCTCCGTCCTCCCCTTCTCCTCCCTCCTGATAGTTCATGCTCTCTAGAGAGTGACCCCCGGGGAAGGGCGACTGCGGCCGGGCTACCAGGTCTCCTCTCTCGGCCCTCAGTAATGCCTCTTCCTCCCAGGACCGGTCCTCCTCCCCGGTGTTGAGCAGGGCTGGCTGGAGGTCTTGAGGCCTCGTGGCCCAGGCATCAGGCCGGACGAGCCAGTCTGCCCTCGGGTCATCCAGAGCAGCCTGGAGGTGCAGCAGGTCAGACTCCAGTTTAGCTCCTTCCACCGTGGGCTGGAGGGCGGAGGGGGAGTGGGGGTACGATGTGACTGTCCGTGGGACAGGGCAGAAGAGCGCGAGGGAGAGGAGGGTGAGCTTTGAGGCCCCGAGATGGAAGGAAAGTCTCATCTTGAAATAAAAGAATTTATCAAAGAGTTACTTTTATTATTGTGCAAATTCATTTCACTACATTAATATCAGCTCATTAAGTCAGGGTACAAGAACCATGATGGCATCACATAAATAATAATAATAATAATAATAAAAGAAAGTCAATCTTGTGTTAAGAGGACTGAGAGATTTACAGCTGCAGATATCAGGAGGTAAATGTTTGGTTTTTTAAATGATGCTGCATTAGTTTTGTTGTTTGCCTGATAAAAAGTTTTATCAATGGAACACAAAAACAATTCGAATTTGTGATCACATTCAAAGGATTAATTATAATAATATACTATAATATAAGGACACTACGAAGCAACTAAATCAAACATTTTAATGTTGATACTTTTCTATAATGTAAATAGTTTGCTTAAATGTTATGTTTGTAAAAACTAGAACATTTCTTATCTATAAATCCAATTTTACAGTTAAACTACTGTGTGTGTATATTTATATACTTTATGTTTATTTATAAATCCACCAAGGCTGCATAATCCTCTAAATGTGTTATTTTAATAACAGTGTTTATATTTATCCAGATCAATATACACTAAGTGACTAAGTTTCCTGGGTAATGGTAGCCAAATCTTTTTTTAAAACGTTTATCTGTGTATGATGGGGCTTATGAGGATAAATTTAGCAATATTTGAAGTGGGTCAGACTCATGACGGAAAATGGAAATTACCGAATGATGGAAATGTTCAAATGTCTCCCAAATCTGATGAAGATTGGATCAAATTTGCAGGACAATTTCTGAAAAGAAAGTGGAATATCTGTTTAGGAGAGTTTTGTGTTTGGGTTCAGAATATGTGTTCCACACCAAAACCTACCGCACTTCCAACTTAGCTTCATTGTGATTGAAGCTAAATTGGAGTTACGGTAGATACTGTAGGTTTCAGTGCTTTAAATTAAAGACCAGAGCATTTTGAAACAAAAATAACATTGTGACATGTTTATTTCTTTCTCTTAAATTCCCAAAGAAAATAAATCATTCTCAAACACTCAAAACTTAGAAAATCACAAACTAAATGAATTGAGTTTTTCTTGCCACGTTGACAATTGACCAGTTGGTCACCCGACTTTTTCAGAAATAAAAGATAACTGAGTGCCAGGCCATGCAAAACACTGGATGAATAAATAAAACAATACTGAGGTGCAAGTAATGCAAAACTATTAACGTATGCAAAAAGTCCAATACAACTAAATCCTTATTTTACTAGACCTTCATCAGGTCCAACAAGTATATTATATAAGATAAATAATAAATAAGTCTTGCAGCAGCATTTTTAACAAACCATTGTTGATCCTTGTGTGGACGAAGCGAGTCGACGCCTGCAAAATCACATCACTGAGAAACTTCTTGGCTGTTTCATACACATATACTTATATCTTATATCTGTTAGCATCAAAAAACAAATAAGGAAATTATATTTAGTCACATTTCTTACCTTGTGTCGCGGCACAACTTGTTGAATCTTCTCTAACATTCGTCGCCTCTGACCTTTTTAAAAACTGCCTGCCCTCCTTCCTCCCTGGGTCACAGGCTGCTGTCACCCGATTGGTCCTCGCCCCTCTGACGCACACAAAGTCAGTGTCGACAGTCATAACCTTCATTCTTTCACCTGAGAAACCTCGGTTCACTTCAGCGACGAGGCCCAGAGTGTTGTCCTAATTATAGCCGCTTGATTGGGGAGCCAATTCACAAAGAAGGAAGCAGCCAATTCATTAAGATGTTTGTGTGGAGAGAAGGAGAGGAAGACGAGGGCAGTTTGTGGCTTCTTTTGTCAATGTGGTCGTCATGAAAGTCGTCTCGCTGGGAAAACACAAACACGCCTGAAAGAATGTTATTCAAGCAGTCTGGCTTTGAGGGATCATGTCATTGACAAACTCTCATTCACTCATAACCTGAAAGCAAACAACACTATTCACTCATTTCATTTGCCACCAATTATACAACAAAGGCTCTGCAGAGTGTTGATTCTTTAACCGTTTCTACTTTCAACCTATTTTAAGATCGATCATTTTTGTTCAGGACACAAAGTTCAGTGGAAAGAAGTATTTAAGTCATTTACTTAATTAAAAGTGGCAACAACACAGCATAAAAATACTCCATTACAAGTACAAGTCCTGTATTCAAAAGGACACGTAAAAGTAGAGTGGCTACTGGCCATTATTATTGATTTATTAATATGTACTTTAATGCTGTCGTTGGTCAAGGTGAACCTAACGTCATATGCTTTTGATAGTTAAATCTGTAATAATAGATCATATTTTATAAAGTAATTGCTTACTTTGAAAGAAACTATCGCTCTTAAATAAACTTGGTTACTTTGTGCAGTAAAAAGTACAACATTATTTCAGTTCATTTAAAGTATAAAGTGGAATAAAAAGGAAAGTACATGTACCAAAATTGTAATTAAGTACAGTACTTGAGTAAATCTACTTTGTTACTTTCCAGCACTGATAAAGTTTAGAGGCTTCAATGCACAAACTCATTGTTAGGTTTAAAGGGGAAGTCTGATTTATGACAACATATTACTTATTTTATTTTGTTTCTATCAGTAATTACAGTTCATTTAGGTGACACTTTGTCCAGAGCGACTTACAATAAGTGCAAACAATCATGAGGATACAACTCCGAACAGCAAGAATCTTGCAAGTACATTATCTTCAAATAGGTGAAATCATTATTTATTTATTGTATTAACGGAAGGTGTGAAGACTGTCTGCTGACCTGACATCAATGGGGAGGACGATCTACCATTTTGGAGCCAGGATAGCAAACAGGCGGTTTTATTTGAGGGGAATCTGAGTCCCACTCGCAGTGAGGGAGCAGCGAGCCGATTGGCTGATGAAGAGCAAAGTGAGCGTGCTGGGGTGTATGGTTTAACCATGGCCTGGATGTAGGAAGGGGCTGATCCATTCACAGCACGGTAGGCCAGGACCAGAGTCATAATAATAATAATAATAAAGTAATAATAACATTATACTCACCCAGATGACAGCTGATATCTGGGAACACATCAATCACACAAATTCATTTGGAAGAGAAAACAAAGGTAAAACACAAGTTCATAGAGAAACTTCTTGGTTCTAGCAGAGGAATGTATAACTGTATATTCAGAGTAACGTTACTGTTGTACGTCATATCTGCTTTCATGATTTCTCTCTGAAATCAGATTTTGAACACGTAAACTAACGATTATTTGTTATATCGCGGTTAATCTGCAGACTTTTTAGATAAAGACACCCTGTAGCCTTTTTAACCACTAGTGGTGCTATGGAGCATTTTCTATGAGTTTGTTCTCATGCATACACACATACACATTCCTGCAGCTGGTTTCACACAATGTCACTATCTGTGATTGTTATGCAACAGGACACACAGCTCTGCACCAACTGAGGCAGGGAAGAAGAAGAAGAAGAAGAAGAAGAAGAAGAAGAAGAAGAAGAAGAAGAAGAAGAAGAAGAAGAAGAAGAAGAAGAAGAAGAAGAAGAAGAATAAGAAGACTACCAAACAAGAATATAAAGAATGCAGGTTTTAAAGAAGTTCTGCATTGTGAAATGTTTAAAGAGGAAGGAAACACATCTATTAGACCTCAAAGACCCACAATGCATCTTGGTGAGAAACACTGAATGTAAGCTAAGAAAACTCCACAGGGCACCTTCACTCTGTCAATTGTTTGACGTATAAAACATCCTAAAAATTGTGAAGAATGTCCATCACAATATCTTAAAGGCCAAGGTGATGTCTGAAAAATGACTTAAATTATCAATTGATCATCAAAATAGTTGCCAATTCATTTTTTTGTTGATCAACTAATGATTGAATCAGCTACCCGTTGTAATGGATGAGCCACAGAAGACTTGGAGGAAGGACATGTGGGGAAAACATTGTTGGTTTATTCACAGAACACAGAGAGTTGTATCATACAGGAAGCAACAGAAGAATCTTAAAACAGACATATCTGATTTCAATAGATGTACAAGTGTGTTGTTGGTGGAAAAAATGTGTGACCCTACAAAACAAGTTGTACAAAAGTTAAGAAATATTACGTTATTTCTTGACGTTTGGAAACGTTCATGGTCTACATGCTACTGTACTGATCACATCTCAGCATCGGTGTCATCATGTGAACCTGTCTGGCGTGGAGGAAGTATTCAGATCCTTAAGTAAAAGTTACTCTTACTATACTGTAAAAATACTCCACTACAAGTATCGCATCGAAGTGAAAGTATGCAAGTATTTTTTGCAAAATGCACTCAAAGTATGAAAAGTAAGAGCAGTAAAATGTTCCCTCAGTGTTTCCCTTTTATACATGATGTTTCTGGATTAACATCCCTGCTGCTTTAATGTGCATGTTCATGTGACTGCAGTAGTTTAAGGTTGCTCTCCTTTACATCCTGTTGGTAGTTTAATCTACACAATGCATCATGCTCATATAGATCATCACGTCTGTAGCTCTCTGTCCTGTGAGAACCACGTGTCTCTAAAGACTCAACTTTTCGTGAGTTGCTCAGAAAAACAGCTTTGTGACGACGTGTGTTCCAGCTGATCCAAGAGGCTTTTTAAAGACTTTATTTAGCTGAAGAAGGAGGAGAATCTTCTCAACACGTAAAGCAACACTTCATCCTTCAGCTCATCACAAACATGCATCTCATCTGGAGACACATGGTTCTCACTGGACAGGAAGGGGATAAACATTTAATCTGTAAAGTAACTAAAGCCGTCAGATGAATGTAGTGGAGTAAAGTGTACACCACCCAGATCACGTGATGTGGTTAGAAGCTCCAAGAAAAAGTTAGTAAGTTGACCTTGAGTGAAGATGCTTTTTTTGTCGAACTGAGGAAATATTGTTTCCACATTTTCATGTGTTGCAAATAACAATAAATTGAATTACAATCAAATTATTGACTGAATCTGAGACCGTAACAAACTATTACTTCTACTAATGATTTGTTTTATGATGGATTAAACTATCAATGATTGTTTTAATAATGGTGTCCATCACATGTTCCCAAGTGTCTTTTTTAAAGTAGGACTGGGCAATAATTCAACGTTTGTCCTCGTGATGATATGACCTTATAAGGTTTTCTTTCTTTACATTTCTGTTGTTCGCAATAATTATTAAGAAGAAGCTGCATAACACAGTGTGATTTTGCTTATATTGACCCAAAAGTAGTAAATGCACAGTGAAACTACACAACAAGAGAGTTACAGCTTTTGTTCAAGTTATAATCCTTAAGATTTTAAATAAAACCATTTATGGTCAGCAATTTCTTTTTTGTAATAGCCAGTGGTGGAAGAAGTACTTTGATCTTGTACTCAAGTAAGCGTAGAAATATCTCAGTCTAGAAATAAGTCCTGAATTGAAATTGTTCCTTGAGTAAGTAAAAGTACACAAGTATTATGAACAAACTTTAAGTATCAAAAGCAAAAGTACTCATTGTGCAGAATGACTTTCACAGTGTTATCTAAATATGGAATATCAGTTTTCCTTCATTTCTATCACTAATAAATGCATGTGAGAGCATTTTAATGTTGTAGTTTATCAAAGTGGAGCCGATCTTAGATACTTTGTTTACTGCTGTGTAGCCAGGTAGTATCTGCATCATATAAGTATATCATTAAAAAAGTAACTAATAACTTAAATGCCAAATAAGCATAGTGCAGTAAAAGGTACAATATCTCCCTCTGTAATGTAATGGAGTAGAAGTATTAAGTAGTATTGAAAGGAAGTACTCAAGTAAAGTACAAATAAAGGCAGGTACAGCTGAGTAAAGGTACTGAGTTAAATTCCACCACTGGCAATAGCTATTGAATGATTTGTTGTGTAATGATCTCCTTATACAATAGTTTTCAGTTTCTCACACATGAGAGAGTCACAAGAAATTCATTTGTAGATTATCATTTGACCAGATTGATATCAGTGTAACTGTTTACTCTCCTACGGACGTATCCGAGCTGAATCAAGTTCCTGCTGATATAAACCTATTGATGTCCTAATACTTCACATTAAAAGTGTTAAAAACTAAAATCTTAAGGATTGTCACTTTCACTTTTCTCTTAGTTTGAAGATATTTTTTTTCTTGATGTTACTCACAGTGTGGAGGTGGTGTAAGGACTAGCAGTAATGTGGTCTAAAAGAACTATCAGGGGAAACCTCTCCCTCTGCTCCTCCAGCCTCTTCAAAGTCCTCGTAAGCCTCCAGTGAGGAGATGCACCCTGGTGCACTCTGGGAATCATAGTCAAAGAAGAAGGCGGAGTTTTGCAGCTGATGCGACAGGCTGGTGTCCGTACTCACCGGCGGCTCGCTGAGTGGAGCGGTGAGCAGAGAGAGCTGCAGCTGGTCGATGGTGCTGATGGAGGAGAAGGGCTGTGATTGGTCGGGTGGGGAGCAGGCTGGAGGCGAGGAGCCGGTCGACATGGTTAGGCCTCTCGGGGGAGCAGAGGGCGAGTTGACCTGACAGTCGTCTGTAGTGAGGGAGCGTCTCAGTTTGGCCCGAGCATTTTGAAACCACACCTGAGAGTGTGTGTGTGTGTGTGTGTGTGTGTGTGTGTGTGTGTGTGTGTGTGTGTGTGTGTGTGTGTGTGTGTGTTCACAATTAAAAAATATGAGTGAAAGAAGAACATAAAGATATTTGATTAAATGAGATACAAAATGTCTGTAAATACCAGTTTTCTAACTAACTCAGACACCATGCCATCATTTTACATAACATTTGGTGTGTGTATATAATATATACTGTATATGTGTATATATACATACATGTAATTACATAACTGTATCTTTTGCTTGTAAATATCATTTAATTTTCCTTTTAATTTCTTCCTTCAGTGCTAATTTGATGTATTTTGTTCTATTTTATTGCCAATGTATTAGTTTTATTCTATTCACCAATAACTGTTTTTTACTTTACCTTTGGACATGTGTATATTTTGAATTTCACCTTACTGTTAACCAGTTTATATTTATGACACTAATTCATTCATTCATTTCTGGCATTAAGTACCTTTGGTTTTTGCATGGTTTTCTAAAAAGTGTTTTAAACTGTTTTAGAAGCAGCTTCGACTTAAAGCTGAAACTTTATAATTGTCTACTTGTTTAGTTTCAACTCAAAACACTTGTACTATTGCTTTGACTTTACGTTATCCCCGTGTTTCATACCTGCAGCACTCTCTTGGGCAGGCCGGTCTTGTGCGCGAGGCAGTTCCAGTCTTTACCATCAGGGTTGTGCTTCTGGGCAAAATATGACTCCAGCGCTCTGAGCTGCTCGCTGCGGAAACATGTCCTCATACGCTTGGTCCGCCTGCGGGTCCGCCCACATGACACACTGTCATCCAGTAGGGGCTCAGGACTGCTCACAGACTCCTCCCCTTCACCTGAGACCTGATTTTGAGCTTTCACACGCACACACACACACACACACACACACGCGCACACACAGTGTTTTTTTTTTAGCTAGTTAAAAGTCTGGACACACCTTAATTCTTTCAAACAAGCTTTTAGCCTCTTGTATCTCCTGGGTATAATCAAACAAGCTGTTATACACTCTCTGCTCAGCAGCAGACAGACACAGTGCGAGACGAGCTGCTTGCTAACACGCAAGTTAAAACAATTTAATAATTAATAAAGGAATATGTCAGACGTGTGTGTTATCAGCATGTTTTGGTCTTCTTCACCCTAACGGAAAAAAGCAATACATGCAAATGTGAAGACCTATTTGAACGAACACATTGCACAATACAGCCTCTGACACTCTTTTCTTCAACAATTTACAACATGTGCTTCAATTCTGTGTGTATTTCTGATTTTAGAAGCACGGACATTAAAAGAGGAGATCTAAGAATCCTGTTTAATCATCACCTTTTATTTATGCATTTATTTATTCTCATCTTTAGTTATACAATGATTTCTGTATTTATTTACACTTATGTAATTCTTTATCCTCAATACGAGCTTCTTGGTGAATTACGCACTCATTTGTGTACAGTTAATAAAATTAACTTTGACCCGGTCAATTCAGCAGAGGAGGAGGAGGAGGACACCTGTTTTTTTAATTTGGACAAAACAATTCGGTCTCTGAGATGAGAAGGGTGTATATTTCTATAAATACACACACACACACACACACACACACACACACACACACACACACACACACACACACACACACACACACACACACACACAAACACACACACACACACTCCACATAATCAAGTCAACATTTTAATTTGTCCAATACTTTAGTTTTTGACCAAATACCTGCAAAACTAATGACATTTCCATCAGCCTTGTGTTTTGCTCTAAAAAGCTAATATTAGCATGGTAAACATGATACCTGCTAAACATCAGCAAAACGATCCAGGCAAGGTATTCTGTTTAATATTATTTTATCTTTTTGGCCTTAAGATGGCGCTGGAGGAGAAGGGTCACCAAAAATAAATCCAAATAATAATCAAGTAGCTGATAATGTGATAAAAAAAAAGCAGCGGGTATTCATTCACAATCAGGGGTGTCCAAACATTTTTCAAAGAGGGCCAGATTCAGAAAGTACATAACATCAACAGTTATAGCCACATCTTATTCGAGAGTTTAATTAAATAAGTGCTATAAGTCCTAGTGCATATATTAACTGTGCTTTTGGCTTTTCACTGTAAATAGTGAACGATGTTACCGTTCAAAACATTCAGAATTTCAGACTGACCAAGAAACAGGTAACTGACACTAATGAGAAGGGTGATACTGAGATCTGGATTTCAGTAGACAGGCCAGGTCTGGTTTGAGGGCAGTGGTTGAGATGCGTAAAAGGTCACGTGTTACGTTAATGTCGTCGTCAACTCCTTTTAAAAAGATCAGGAGCTTCATTCAGTTTGACAGCGCTAGCAGGCCATAGATAATACATTATAAGACCGAATCTGCGGGCCGTATGAAATGTGACCCCCTGGTCGGACTTTGGACATGCCTGGTTTACAGGAAGATAATTAAAGACATGAACAAAAAGTGAAATAATGCTGCACTGGCCCTTTAAAACCTATTTTATGAATACGAAGCAGACCGTTTCCTTAGATTAATAACTGTTCAAATATAAATGAACACATGTTGGGTCTGACTCACAGTTCATGTATTTCTCATCTTTCATGTATTGCTGCTGTTACTCTTCATCACATTCAGTCACAATCTGCCTGATCGCCTGCACATGTCTTAGTTTCAGCCAACTGCATGAGTTCATATTACTTCACTGTTTCTGTCTGTAGCAGCTTCTCCTGTTCCACTGTCTCATCCTGCAGCACACACACACACACACACACACACACACACACACACACACACACACACACACACACACACACACACACACACACACACACACACACACACACACACACACACACACACACGCACACACACACACACACACACACAGTTCTCACCTTCTTTCAGATTTGGTTTGGCCTGCAGGTCGTGTGATAGTGGTGCACTGCCGCCGTCGTCATGGTAATGAGACTGACAGTAGGGGTTCTGGCCCTGCATGCAGTACAGGTTCCCTGGTATCAAGGTCACATCACACTCCTGCAAAACATGTTCATTATCATCAAAATATCTGTTAAGTTTAAGTTAAGATAAATATATATATATATATATATATATATATATATATATATATATATATATATATATATATATATATATAAAAAAACTCTATTCATCCTGAGGGGAAATTGTTGCAGTAGAAAGTATATAAATATAAAATATCAATAAAAAATCCAAAATACACACAAGGCTAAAAATATAAACAAGGTTAACAGTAATCATACTGTCATATGTTGCTCGAATCTCAAGTTTCTTCTTAATGAGTAGAATATTTAATTAGGTACAGGTAAGTGTATATATGTAATTCAAAATGTTCAATGATTATGTCCATTATGTCTCATTATGTCCCATAATTCAGAAAGTTGTGAGAATCACAATCCACGGAGAGACAATCCAATTCACTTATTATTTTTAATAGCTATTCAAAAAGTGTCATAATGTTTCTGTAAATGTTTCTTATGAAAGTACCTGGCAGGAGAAGCAGTGAGGATGGAAGGTCAGCTCACCAGACCTCATGACCAAAGCAGAGGCTGGGATTGGCTGGAAGCAGCGAGCGCACTGACCGCCTCCAAACATCCTGAGTAGGAGAAATCAAAAAGGTGTCAGAGGTCAGGAGACATCAACAGACACTGAAAAGGACTCTGATTATACACAGCCATAAGACAAGTTTCATCTGAAGAATTATTCATCTGTTAAAGGAACGGCCTGACATCTTGGGAAACAAACAATTTTAGTAAAGAGTCATTTTTCTTAACCTGCTGTAATCCTGTTGGCAATAGATGTTTCCGTCTCTCCAGTAAAGTGAGGGGTGTGTCTGCAGCTCGCAGTGACATTGGCTGCAGCGGAGGCAGACACCGTGCCACACACTGCCTGCAGCCAAAAGGAAGATGCGGTCGGACACTTGCTCGCCGCAGCCGGCACACGTCATTGGCTCCTGGATGGACATGGCTGTCGGAGTCTGAGACAGATTCATTTACATTGGATATATATCACTGGAGAGGAGGCCCTTTAACCAAATCTGATTAAGGAAAAAAAACAACCAACTAAAATCGATAAAAAGATTATATGCAACTAACAATTATTTTCATTATTGATTAATCTGACAATTATTTTCAATACAAACCAATTGTTTGCAAACCAACCAGTTTGCTCTATAAAATAGTTTCCATTGTTGCATGAGAAATTACGACTAATGATTAATCCATTATCAAAATAGCTATTCAAGCAGATTATTTTTCTCTCAATTGAATATTTGATTTGTCGACTAAACGTTGCAGCTCTAAGAATAACCCTAAACGTTGCAGCTCTAAGAATAACCCTAAACGTTGCAGCTGTAAGAATAACCCTAAACATTTACAGCTGTAAGATGCAACAAGTACATTAATGCAGCAGTAATATTAATCCAAATACATCATATATACACTGACAGGGAACATTTAGTGCACAATCAATACTTTAACTTCTCATACTACAGAAGTACATTTAGCTGATGATACATACATACTTTTACTTAAGCAAAGTTTTGAATGCTTTTACTTGTAGTGGAGTATTTTTATTGTTATCTTTATAATGCGGTATTAGTACTTTTACAGCAGTAAAGGATCTAAATACTTCCTCCACCACTGTCATGCTCACATTGTCTGCAGCAGCACTTTCCTCCGTCCCTGTTGGGCCTCCGCCCAGCTCCGCCACGTCTGCCTCGTCACCAAGGTCACTGCCGTACAACAGGTCCTCCAGGGCTCGGTCGTCTGGCGACATCATGATTGTCCTGAGAAGGTAGAGGGGGTAATAATCAGTCCACTTGGTAATCACAGCCCTCATTAGAGAAATAAAAACAGTCTCTATTCGTAAACAACAACAATGACATCCAGACCCAAACTGTAACACAATACATGTCACACAGCTGTTCTCTTTCTGTGATATGTAATTAATCATGTTTTTTATCTTCCATTTTCATCTGTAGCTATGTACAGTATGTATGAAAACTACACATGTTGTATATATAGGAACCGAAAGCCAGATGTCAGATTCTCTTCTCACTTGACATGAAATTTAAAGTTTTTTTCAAAGACTTTCAAAGTTTTGGGGAAATTTACAGACTCACTATTTGGCAAAATGGCTTTTATGCTTATTTTATGAAATATTTTATTATTTTTTAAATGATTGCATGATTCACGTTTTTATTATTATTTATTATTATTATTACACTCAGATATACAGATTAGAGAGGCCTATGTTTGTTTACTTTTATTTTGTAATATTTTAAATAGAAAAACTCAAATGTAGAATAAAAACACGAGCACTAGGTTGGGGTTATGTAACGTATGTTACAGATATAATTAACTTCATAGGGGTTAAGTGTTGTTGCATAGTTTAAGGACTCATGAATTCATGTTTAATTCATTAAGTTTTAACACTTTTTAAAGAAGTGTTTCTAAGGATGTGTTGAGATTGAACAATCGCTATGATCATCTTCATCTACAGTACAGAACTGAAACTACAAACTATTGACAAATCTGAAAAATCGTAAAATACAATAAAAAGATAAAATGTGTGATAAAATATAAATGAACGTATTTCCTGAACTGCTACTTAGGCTTATTTTAGACACTGACATAAATATGTTATCCTTTTTCAATCAAACCAAAGAGGACTTTAACAGTTAGATTAAAATTCAAAGGTTTTATTTTTCCACACTCTTGAACCTGTACTAAAAAGACTAGTGTGTAATAAAGAATAAGAATTAGAATAATAGTGAAAATAAGAATTTAAAGGACACAAATTAAAAGATAAAAACATAAGATCTTCTAGTGTTGGACATTTGAAGATTGACTCTGGAAAACTGTAACTGTAAACAGTTTTTTTAAAACCATTTTTTGTAAATATGTTAGTCAAGAAAGAGTCACATTGTTCACCTTGTTCACCCAGGTAGACCGAGGAGGAGGGAGGAGATGAATAATAACTTACCTTGTCTTTTTTTGAGAGACTCCTGGTTGGTTTCCACTGAGCGTGCTCCGTATGAACCCTTCAAACGTCACCAGAAGATCTCATCTGCACTGTTAAAACATGTTGCAGAAACAACCTTTTTGTGGCTCTCCTGAATGTCTCCTTTATTCTCTTGATCTTTGGCAGATTTTCCTCCCGACAGTCGAGCACCTGAGCGTTCTCACTCCTCCAGGTGTCTCTGCAGACGCCCGTCTTGTGGTTTTGGGTTTAGTTTATTCTCTTCCCTGTGAGCGCTGACCTGAGATCTGCTCCACATCATAATCCACCAATCAAAGCCACAGCACCTGAGCTGACAGCAGGATCAGCAGCACCTGTCCCTCCCTCCCACCTCGCCGCCGGTCCCAGGTGAAGTCCCGGCACACACCTGTAAACAAGAGGCACAGGTGGCTCAGAGGGCAGGTAAAGAATGGTCTGATTGGCCACCCTGTGAGCAGATGGGTTGGGGGAGCTGCACCCCTGGGACCAATTAAAAAAACAAAAGGTGTTTAAAAGGACGTCTGGGATCTGCACTCGACCATGAAAAGACAACGGCAAGAACTTGACTTTTCCCTCGATCCCTCAGCTGTGTTTGGACCACAAGAAGACAAATGGTTAACATACTGGTAGCTCCTGTTTTTTACTGTTTTATTTGTGCCAAATAACTGCATTGCCCATTGTATACATTTTGATTAGGAATTTAATATCTCCTCTCAGGCACATCCCCACTAAAGCAATAAGAGAAGAGTAGCCTATGCTCTTCTGTTCCCTTACCTCAAGGATCCATATACCAAGAAAGGCTATGTAATATTCATTATTATTGTTTGCATGAAAGTTGCATATCAAACTTGCATACTATGACACAAAGACGTTTATATGACATTTGAGTTCTTTAATTAAAGTATGACCAAAATATTTTTTTGTTTTATTTCAGAAACATTTCTATGATGCTGCAAGCAGCACAGGATACATTTCTTGGCGTCTGAAAGCAATCCAACAAAAGATTTGTCGAGGATCTGCAACATCACCAAATAGCCCTATGGACTCTTCTCCAGGGGCCCCAAATGTCCAAAGAGTTGTTAATCTAGAAAGGCAGTTGGATGCTGATACTTGCCAAGTGAACATGTCTTTGCTCAACCATAACACAGACAATTTTCAGATTTTTCCAAAAATTAGCAAAACCTTTCAGCACCGTCAGAAGCTTGTTAATGACCCAAGCAGAGGTATTGATATCCTCTCCACCTTCCCAAGATTCCCAAGAAGGATTTCCAGCAGGAAGGGATTCTCAATTGTAGGGGATTTGGAGGAACTAACGAGTGAGATTCGCTCACAAGCAAAGCATCCTGCTTTTTCTGCTCTACCTATAGCTGACCCAAACATATCTGTGATAAATGAATCTTTTGAAAACCTGTTCACAAATCTTAATAGAGAATGGAAACGAAATAAATACTTTCATATTAAATGGGGAGTTGTCGAGCTTCTTAGTCAGGATCGTGATCCTCCTTCACAGTCCTTCACAGGGGGGATATATGTTTTAACTCTCCTATAATGGGACCAGCGTTGCACTCAGCTGATGTTGATTCTTCAGGGAATTATCCTATATAATTATTATTATATAAGTTTATATAGTTGCAGACTCTCTTAAACTTCTTCTGCATTAATCAGCTCGATTTCTTTCTCAATGATAGAAAAATCTTGGAAGTGCTGACTGAATTCTGTGATGAGACGTGACATGAGATGAGAGACGTGATCACAGACACATATTTCCTCTTGTTATCAGAAAGCTTGGCCTTTGGAAAAGCACATTTGATTTCGGACAGCGTGGGGAAGTGCGCAACATTCAAGTTGCGTAGTTGTGTCTCAAAGAGACGGAGCTTCACACAGAATGCTTTCATGTGCACAGTCGGCTCTTGTTCAGTGTTGAGATGACCAGTAAGATCAACTAAACAGGTCTGCCAAACATGGAGGGTCTCTCAGCTCATGAAGAGGTCGGCTCCTTCTCTTTCAAAAACAGATCGATCCTTTAGACTCCTAAGACCAAGCAGCTCTTCCGTAAAGCAAAAGTTATCGTCGCATCTGTGCTCTCATCACATGCAATCAGTAAACATCTAAAGCACAAGCTTTATCTGACACTTGATGTTTTAAGTTAGCTGACAAGTCAAAACTGTGTTTCTGTGTTAGAACTAAGAAGTACAAAACATTCAAGCACAAGTTTCGATCTGGGCCATTTTCCATTATACTTTTAGAATTTACTGCGGGCCAATTAAAAATGGGCGCAGGCCGCAGTTGGCCCGCGGGCCGTAGTTTGGACATCCCTGGCCTATAGCGTAACTTGATTAAGAATACATACAACTAAATTAGCTAAGCTAGCAACTAGTTTAACGTTAGCTAACGTTACAACAGAGACCAATATTATGTTTATTATTATAGATATAGCCACCCAGCAGTATATTAAGTAATACAAATGAGCTCCACCTTAACCAGGACAACATTGATGAACACATTAATGCATCAATAGAATATAAATCATTCTTAAATAGGCCATTCTTCATCATTAATAACGTTATATGATTACTTTTAATTGGTAATTTAAATGATAATTTGATGCCAATTTGTACTTTTACTCCAAAAATAAAATGCAATACTAGATAATAACATTAAATGCTACTACTACTACTACTACTAATTATTATTTATATCCTTTTTTATATCAAGTATTTTATCAAAAAGTGAATTTTGTTATCTTATTCTTTAAGGGGCTTGGTAACTTAAAAATGAAAATAAAACATAGATAGAATAACAGAAGGACAAACAAAACTCTCCATCACTCACCTGCTTGTTTCCAGCTTGGACTCAGACTGTACTATTGAAGGGCCACAGTGCATCTGATATATCTTACAGTGGACAGCAGGTGGGGCTGTTGAGTTGTAAAGCAGGGCTGAATCATGAAGAGCTTGTAGGTTTCAAAACCCAAACCACATCCTCTTGTTTGGTTTTATTTCAGGTGGACTTGATCAGAAATAGCAAATACATATTTAGAGAACTTGTGAGGTAAAAAATAAATGTAAACATTTTTCTTTTAAGGCCCACGGAAGGAAGTCAAACATCAAGGTCAAAACAATTATTTATTTCCTGAATAGTAAACATTTTGGAGACAAAAGGTTTTTGCACGACCAGCAACAGTGATATAATAATGATTCTGTATTTTACTACATGTATAACTCTTTGACAACTGGCTGATATTTATTTACAAAACACATACAAAAACAATGAAAAGTTGCAGTTTTGGTCCATCCTGAAGACAAAAGGTTGAAGTGCTGCAAACATCAGCTACATCCACACCTGTCAAGGTGATCCTGTATTAAATGTGAAGTCGGCACACAAAACCAAAACTATCGGCTTAAGTTGATGGGAAATATATAACCGTTTAAAAATGTGTATCGATGTTTCTCTTCTTCCTAATTGCCATTTTAACAGAGATAAAATCAGTATAATTCAGACACCAAATGTCATTTTTACATTTGAAATAATTTTGGCCCCAAATGATGAAAAAAGGAAGTGATTCAAACTTCCATTCAGTTGGCGTCCCCACAGTGTTGCATGACAGGGGAGAATACTGCTGCAACTTGTAATTTATATTTGTTCTCCAGTCCAGAAAAGTGACTTTAAATATTTCCTTTGGGCCCTGCAGTCTGCTCAGTGGTTAGATTGAAGAGGTTTCAAACTGTGATTTTCAGTCCATAGTTGAGCTGATATTCCCTGATCCAGTTCTAATACTGTTAACCCTTGAAGTTTGAAGAATAGCTTTGCTAAAGCAACACGTTGGCTGTTAATTGAATTTCGATAGAGGCATTATTGTGCACTTGACACTGAAACAGGAACCAGTTTCTATTTAAAGGGGCCATATCATTCTTATTGTCAGGTTCATATTTTGGGTTTCTACTAGAACATATTTGTTTACATGCTTCAAAGATAGGGGAGGCAGTTTATTTTTGGCATTATTGGGCAAAAATTCCATAATAAGAACGTCAGGATCTGAGAATACAGCCGCCGTCCTGCAGCTGTCCTCTCTGTCCTCAGCCCCTCACACAGACAAGCACGGGCATGTGCTTCATACAGTAACCTGTACGAGTACTAGTCATTCATTTCACATCATTCATGTGCTAATTTTGATCCTGTTTTCTTTGCGAACATGTTTGCCTGTAACGCCCTGTGAGATGACACACTGAGATGGAGAGAAAATGTTGCAAATAGTTTAGCCTGTTGCAAACCGCTAAGCCGGAGTGTCTGCTACTGAGCCGCGAGGCTAACGTTAGCTCACGATGGCCACAGCCGTGAGCAGAAGCTAAACTATTAGCAACATTTTCTCTCCATCTCTAGTTGTATCAGACGTGCATCAGCATCTGTATTAGTAGAACAGCCAATAGGAACTCTCTCTCTCTCTCTGAAATGACGTGTAATTGGCCAAAGTCTCCCGTCACTGGCTAGATTTTCTAAAGCCTGTAAACAGAGCCAAGAGGAGGTGCAGATGTCTAGTTTTCTCTCAGATCACCTGAATTGCAATATGCTGAGAGGTTATTATATTGCCCAATAACGGCAAAAATATGTTGCCTACCCCAGCTTTAATGTTAAAAAAACACATTATTATATTGTAATTAGCCTGCATGTGACATAGGAAAGGGAGCCAAATCTGAATGGCTTGAATCTGAATCCCATGTTTTCTGACAGAGACAAAAAACTGACTAGATCATCTTATTTTTTGTTTGTGGGTTGGTAGCCACTTCCTATACCTAAATGTATGTACACAAGCACTGGAAGCCATTTGCGAGGAGTCCTCTCAGACATCTGACTGGACCCAATCAAGCCTTTGTGGTAGGATATTAGAAACTTTTGAACCATAATGTATGTGTTTTTGTAATTTGGGTGAACTGGCCGTTTAAATTTAGAGACAGATGGAGCAGCCCTGCTTTGAAAAGATACAAATTGTACAATCTACAGTAACATACTGATAACTGACCTCTATACAAAATAAAAAATATGTCTTCATCTCCTCTGAAGTCAGAGCGAGGCTCACTGCTAAAATGAGAGTGTGTGTTTGCACATGTATGTACACACTGATGTCCATCACGCATCATGTGCTAAGCAGTTCATTATCCTCTGTCTCGTCCTCAGCCTCTGGTTGGAGGACTGAACGCTGCTGGTCTCATCTTCATCTCAGAGAACGGGATGGAAAACTCTTTTCCTTTCCAGCCGGTCCAGATCACACCCTAACACACACACACACACACACACACACACACACACACACACACACACACACACACACACACGAGAAATCAAATTCAGGTGACTGACAGCCGGTCCTCGACAAGGAAACCACTTTTAATAAACAAAACCTCGTATCGGCTGTGTTCGAAACAAGCCCCCAGGTAGAGCGGGGCGCTTTGTAGCCAATTTTCATCGTTGCCAAACCGTGGAATTACAACTTCCAGGTCCGTGTCTGTAAATCAGTGGATACTTTTCTTTGAGGTCAATCAAATTCCCAGAACAAACACTTCAGTAACCCTTATTTAAATTATTAGGTCCTAAAAATTGTAAAATGCGCCAAAAGCTAAATCCAGAGTTATTTCCGTGCTGCTGATGTGGATGAGTTCGAGAGACGAGGAGGTTAAAAGAATCACTAGCTTGTTTGCTCTATGGGCCCCATGGATGCAGAAGATCGCCGGATGATCCAGGTCATTTACACTCAGCAGTCAAGCACTTTTGGCTTCATGCGCCACTGAGCAACTTCCATAGGAATGAATGCTGTGTCCAGTTCTCTTTATACCGCCATGATATATAAAATATTATTCCCTACTCACTATCTAGAGCAGCGGTGTCAAACTCATTTTAGTTCCTGGGCCACATGCAGCACAATTTGATCTCAAGTTGCCTGGACCAGTAAAATTACAGCATAATAACCTATAAATAATCACAACTCCAAATGTTTCCCTTTGTTTTAGTGCAACAAAATACAAGTACATTCTGAAAATGTTCAAACTTAATCTTTTTACAAAACATTATGAACAACCTAAAATTTCTTAAGAAAAAAAGATGAAATGTCAGCAATATTATCAGTTTATCATTTACACATGTGCATTACAACGACCTGATCACAGTGTATCTACAAAGGCTTTTACTTTATGATCAAAACAACTCATTTTTACACTTTGCAAAGTCATCCCGCGGGCCGGATTGGACCCTCTGGCGGGCAGGTTTTGGCCTATGGGCCGCATGTTTGACACCACTGATCTAGAGAGTTGTATGTAGAGCACTATATAGTGAGCTCATAAGGACACTCTGGCACTCATTTCCTGTGCCGTTAATTATGTGGCACAATTAAAAAGTACCAGATAAACAAGGTATGGTGGACCATCCATAATAAATACTGACATGTTATTATACTGACTGAGCATATTTTCCCAAAATTGATAAATACAAAGCACTTTGTGGCAGTTTGTGTTGTGATGTGCTGCTCCGCTCACATTTAACATATTACTTTCGCGCCACAACTCATAGATTTGTACCTTCGAAAAACAGATTATACTCCCATTGAAAATACTTCCTAATAATACTCTTTATGATAACTTTCAGAGCTCAGCGGAAATGCTACCCAATATCGAACCATTTCGCAATTGCGCTGCTCTCTCTCTCTGCTCGCACCGTCTGCTGTCCTTTCCTTCAGTGCAATGCATGATGGTACAGTGCTTGGCTAGTTGTACACTACTTTTCACGATGCATTGTGATCATTTAGCTGCTTGTATTTACATGTAGTTATTTTTAAAATAGGCTGGAACTTATCACTTTCACTATGTTCTGACATTTCCTGTCATTTTACACCATACAAAGTGGGGCCCAGTCTCTAGGGACTTGGCTTCGGAATCGTTTGAGTCCCCAAACGGACCAAGTATGGAGTGTGGACTGGTACTTTGAGAGGTACCAGTTTGACTCCTGGGCACTGCTGAGGTGTCCATGAGCAAGTCAGCGGACCCCCACACTGCATTGTAATACATCTGCTCCTAATACTAGGAAGGGTTAAATGCACAAACCGTGCCTGAGTTCATCTGGAATCGAGACCCTTGTTTTCAGGCGGTCTCGGCCCGGTTGTTTGTTCCGCACCAGAGTTTGATTAAACTGAACGAAACAGGTGTGAAAGTCCTTATGTGGATTACCAAAACATTGTGGATGACACTAAACAATTGGGAGTTTACCTGGTGATTGAAGTCGGTGCCGTAGACGCCATTGAGGTTTGCCTCGTGGCAGTTCTTGTACCACCAGCCTCCTCGGTACGACATGGCACAGCGGGTGATGAAGGAGGACAAGTCCCGG
This sequence comes from Cottoperca gobio, assembly GCF_900634415.1. Taxonomy (NCBI): domain Eukaryota; kingdom Metazoa; phylum Chordata; class Actinopteri; order Perciformes; family Bovichtidae; genus Cottoperca; species Cottoperca gobio. Next base: position 18,005,334 of record NC_041365.1, read on the forward strand.
TCTTTGGTGGAGAAGACCCGCTGGTTGTGATAACTGAGAGAGTCACCTGAGACCATGAACAGGAGATGTGAAGTTTTAAATCATTTTGATTGTTAAAGCATATGGAATCAATTGTGGCTAGGTTGTGAGTTTTCTTTTGTATTTTGGAAGTTTAATCTCAGGGTTAAAAGGTTAAATTCGGAAAATTAATGAATATTTGGTCGTTATGATCAGGACTGATGTTGGTTTAGAAATGCAAATCAGTGAAAGTGGAAAATAATATTAATATACGATTTCATGGCCGTTTTTTGACGCAGACATATTGTCCTATTATCAGCACAGAGCACAAGGGTTCATTCTTATTACCTCCAAGTTAGTTTGTATCAGCACATTTTAATTAACGCCAGTCGACCCCTGGTTTCCTCTCACCTGCGGTGCCGCTGTATCCGCCCACGGTAAGTTTGTAGTTCCTCTTCACAATCTCAAACGTCGAGTATTTGGCGAACACCGCCTCGTCTTTGTCTCGCAGGTCGACACGGAGACTCATCTTGATCATCGATGTCAGGTTGTGGAGGCTCTCGAGGCCTGAACAGGAGATACATCTGTTTATTCTCAGATAAGCATTTGGGGAAGTATAGTTTTAAAACCTCTTTTTTCTACAACTGAATGTGATGCCTGAAGAGAGCCAAAGTAAGGTAGCCTAAATGCTCCAATTCTTGGAGAAAACAAGATAAATTAGCTGATTATCTGGAGTGTCAAAATATGTGTTCTGACATCATATTTTACAAATAAAAGGCTGCACGACATTTTAAAGGACCTGACGTCAATGGAAAGACGTGCGGCACAAACTGAGGTAAAGACGTGTTTCGATATGTTTGAAACTGAGTGGTATGTATGCGTATGTGTAAGTTGTAACACAGAGACAAAAGGAGAGGAAGTCGATGACAAAGAACAAAAAAAGACGAGTTCTCGGTGAGTTCAGAGTCTGAGATGTCACAAAAACACACACATGGCCGTTGCGTATATTGCTAGCTAGCTAACACTTAAGTCGGACACATTTAATGTTTATGGCAAATAAACCCAGTTTGCAGTGTTTGCAATGTAACAATCTTCACATTTTCAATCTAAATTCACTTTAAAACTAGTGTACTATTAACTTTACAATCTCTTTTCTTATTTAGAAGGAGCAACACTGCTGTAAACACCAGTGATTGTGTATTGTTCCAGTATCATGTGTCTTTCTCTCTCACCCAGCCAAAACTCTCCACTCAGACTCCCAAATCCTTTCGCGTATTCCTTCCACCCTCTGAAGAAATCCACAGAGCCATCCTTCCTCCTCTGGAAGACCTGCAGACACGAAACACACAGACCAGGTTCCTCACAGGACATCCTCATTATATACTCTATATATATATATATAGAGTATATATAGAGTATATATATATATATATATATATATATATATATATATATATATACTCTATATATATATATATATATGTATGTATATACATATATATACTCTATATATATATATATAGAGTATATATAATATACTCTATATATATATATATATATATATATATATATATAGAGTATACATATATATATATATATATATATATATATATATATATATATGTATGTATATACATATATATACTCTATATATATATATATATATATAGAGTATATATATAGAGTATATATATGTATGTATATACATATATATACTCTATATATATATAGAGTATATATAGAGTATATATATGTATATACATACATATATATATACTCTATATATATATATATATATATACTCTATATATATATATATATATATATATATATACTCTATATATATATATTTATATATATATATATATATATATATATATATATATAGAGAGAGAGAGAGTATATATATGTATATACATACATATATATATATATATATATATATATATATATATATATATATACACTATAGACTGAGAGGAAGTATTCAATAATAATACCACACAAGGACTCATTGGAAATGTGACTTAAGTAAAAATATGTAAGTAAAATAAGGAAAATGTGCTTACATAATTAAAAGTATAAAGATATTATTATTATTAATGATAAGATTATATTATTTTCATTATGGATTAACCTGCTGATTATTTTATACAATAATCCATTGACTGTTTGCTTTGCAGAGAAATGTTGTCACGGTTACCCAGAGTCCAAAGTGACACCTGCACAATGTTTGTTTAGTCCAACCAACATTATTAATACTACATTAACATCATTAACATTATTCAAGAGAAAAGCAGCACATCTTCACAATTATTAAGCTGGAACATTAAAAATAATTTATATTAAAAATGACATAAACAATCAAAATATTTGCTTCTGTCAATCGACTAATGATTTATTTGACTAATCTTTTTAGCTGTACTTGTTTAAACTGTTGGGTGGTTTGATTTATAAAATAACTTATTCATAGTTTATAAACACCTCATATGCTTTGTCTGCAAAAATCTGAAAAGTCAAAAGTCACACAAGTGAAGTGAAAAGAACAATATTTGTCTCTGAGATGTTGTGGAGTAGATGTGGAAGTGGCATGAAAATTCAAGATCTAAGATCATGGATTACCTCATACCTCATATTTGTACTTAAGTAAATGTATTTAGTTACATTCCACCACTGCATGTAAAGGGGCAGTTCACCCCAACATCTAAAATACATATTTCCCTTTTCAAATGTTTTCTTTTGGCGTTTTGAGTCCCACAAGACGAGTGCCATGTCTACGGCTGATACCTCCAGCACTCGGTAACTCACACCAAAACAATCTAGATCGATTAAAAGCAGAGGAATCATGTGTAGAGAACTGTGCCATTAAAAGAACTGGCAGTGAGTGTCCCCGCACCGTCCAGCCTCCTCCATCTGTCTCCATGTCACAGTAAACCATCATCGGTGTCCCGAGTTTCCCCTGAGGGAAGATCTCCACCTCGCCTGATGTCCTGATGTCGTTCAGCAGCTCCTGAGAGCAATCTGTGGGGAAGGGGAACCTCAGGGTGCCTGAGGAAGAGGAAGGAGGAGGAAGAGGAGACTTTAGCTCTCTATCGGTTTATCACAGTGGTGGAATGTAACTAAGTATTGTACTTAAGTAAACATTCAAGGTACCTCACCACGACTATTTTACTGTTCATACTTTAAATATATTTAGTTGATAATACTTGCTTTATGTATTTGTAGGAATAGTTACCGGTGGTGAAGTCAGTGGAGATGGCAGCAGCATGTTGTCCTCCTGCCTCAGCCTGAAGCTGCACTGTGTACTTTGACTCGGGGTGAAGTCTGGTCAGGTTGTACTCTGTTACCATGGCGTCCACAATCACTTCCTGTAAATTGGAAGAAGCAGGAAGACAAGAGACGGTTGTCTACTGAGTGACTTTACAGTTTTATAAAAGCATGAATTTATTTAGGAAGTTGCAGGTGAAACAAGCAGTCAATTAATCATTTTGGTAATTCATTGTTTATTCATCAAAGTATAAACTAAAACTACTTTATCACAATCAAACAAAATATAGTACAGTTAAGTGATGGGGAAACAAACCAGAGACATTGTGAGAAAGTAACTAAGTACTTTACTTAAGTGCAATTTTGAGGTGCTTTACTTGAGTATTTCCGTTTCCTGCTACTTTATATTTCTACTCCACTACATTTATTTGAAAGATATAATTACTAGTTATAAAATACAACACATTATGAAAGATTAAGAGAGTAGTTTCCAACCTTTTTGACTCCTCATATATGAAAACAGTGCCTAACTGTTTGAGGCCCAAAGAGGGAAAATTATACTAATATTTGACAAAATTCAAGAAAATAAATATGCAGAACTTTGCTTTTTCTTTCCTCTGCCATTAATCATCTCACGACCTGTTGTGACCCTTTGGAGGGACTCGACCCCTAGGTTGGGAACCACTGGACTAAACTATAAAAAGAATTGCATCATTATTAATATAATTTCATAACAACAACAATGATATCATATATAATATAATATATAATAACAAATCAGTCACATTGCAACATTTTACTGCAGAATGAGTACTTTTCCTTTTAATAGTTCAAGTATATGTTTCTGATTACTTAAATAGGATTTTGAATGGAGTATTTTTACAGTCATGTATCGGTACCTTTCTGTATTGGTCCTCTCTGGAATGCACTAACCGCCTTATTTAGATCTTTTAAATGTTTTCTCAGAGAGATTTTAATTCTTACACTTCTTTCTTAGTATTGTCTTAACGTAATGTATTGCATTGTTTTAACCTAATACAGCATCTCGAACATACCTCTGTGTATGAAACGTGCTTTATAAATAAGATTGGCCTTGAGCACTTGAGTGAAGGATCTGAGCATCTCTTCCACCACAGCATGTTTACTACCTTCATTTCTTGACCTTCGGTCTGATAAGTCAGTCTGTAGCTGCCCGCAGGCTTTGACGGTGGTTTCCATGACAACAGGGCGGAGCGAGAGGTCACGTTGTTTGCCTTGAGCTCGCGAAGCCCGTCCCCATCCCTCCCAGAGCCTGGAGAGGAAGAGTGGCGTTACTCTAGTTATTTCAACTTCTTCAAGGTAAGAGTTGCGGGAATGACATTTGTGTGTGTGTGTGTGTGTGTGTGTGTGTGTGTGTGTGTGTGTGTGTGTGTGTGTGCACTGACCTCTGGTGGTGGTGAAGCTGGTGGAGGCAGCTGAGCTCTCCCTGCTGCCCAGCTGGCTTCTGATGGTGATGGTGTAGGTGGTGGATCCTTCCAGATCGCTCAGCTGCTGCTCGGCTGCGTTTCCAGACACCGTGATCGTCAACTCTGAGTCTGAACACAGAAACAATCAGCGACTCTGTGTCATCCTGTCGTTTAACATGATCATATATTATATTACTACTACTTTGGCATTCTCAGTGATGTAAAGTAACTAAGTATATTTACCCAAGTACTGTACTTAAGTACAAATTACTTGTACTTTACTTGAATATTTCCATTGTTTCTTGTTTTTCATCGTCTTCACATCTGTATAAGCGTTACATTAACACACATCTTTCTGGACAATTATCTCTGTACATTGCATTATTCTTTTTTATTGTTAATACTGTGAACCTTTGCACATCCCCTAGAATATATTCTTGCACATTCCTGCCTAGCAATTTTTCAAAAAGGTACATTGTACATAATTCTATATTTTTAAACAGTATTTTTTTCTTTTTCTATTCTATGTTATTATACTATAGTAACAATAAGACATAAAATTGGAAATTTCCAAACTATATAATTAAATAAAAATTGAGCTCCACTTTTGAACACATTAATGCATTAAATGCATTCTTAATGTTTCTTCTAGCACAGAAACATTAATGATTTATAAGCGGAGGACGTAAAGCGCTGCAGACTCTCACCTGTCCCAGAGCCATAAACGATGGCGTATTTATCAACGCCGGCCAACGCTGGACGCCACAATAACAAGGCCTTGGTGTCTGTGACGTTTACGGCACGGAGGTATGTAGGAGGGTCAGGGACTGAGAGAGAAATAAAGATATGATCATTTAGTATATTTTCTCAGTGCATTCAACAGCAGCTCACCTCACCTATGATACAATAAAACAAAGGGAACAAATCAAATAAAACTGCAGTACTTACATGTCATGACAAAGTCTTCGATTGGATCGCTCTCGTCCAGTCCGAGGATGGAGACGACACTGACCTCGTAAGAAGAACCAGGTGAGAGCTGTGACAGGCCGAGGGTGGAGTCGTCCGAGTCCACGGACACGGACACCGGCTCACCTGCAGAGACGCCCAAAGGAGAGCAGAAATGTCAAAAATACAACTACGGGCTGCAACAGAAATTTCCCCTGTTACCGATTTACACTCTTAACTATTCTTTTAAAACGGGCCGAGCCATTTATGGCTGAACGTCGTCTGACCTGAGAGGGACCAATGTGAGCTGCCTCAAGTCTGTTAACACTTTGGCTTCCTATTGAAGAGCAAAGGCTTTGTAGCATCCAATAATACAATCATTTCTGGAACATTATTTAACGCCTGGAAATTCAATAACGTTTGCACCCTAGCCTGATCAACGTGTATGTTGTACGATCCCTGGAGCCGCAGCACGCTCCCTTCCCGGAAAAGCAGTATTATGTCAGCACGGAGGACGAAACTAAAACACGAGTCGTTCCCTCGACCGTCGACCCGAGACAACATACAAACTATCCAAACGTAACGTACAGACAGACAGGCAGGCAGACAGACAGGCAGGCAGACAGACAGACAGACAGGCAGGCAGACAGGCAGACAGACAGACAGACAGACAGACAGGCAGACAGACAGATAGACAGGCAGACAGGCAGACAGACAGATAGACAGGCAGACAGGCAGACAGACAGACAGATAGACAGGCAGACAGACAGACAGGCAGGCAGACAGACAGACAGACAGGCAGACAGGCAGACAGACAGACAGGCAGACAGACAGACAGACAGACAGACAGACAGACAGGCAGGCAGACAGACAGACAGACAGACGACAGACAGACAGACAGACAGACAGACACAGGAGTGTTTAATAACTGATGGTTTTGATGATTGTTGAATACAGATTGTATGGAGCAGTTTAGAGGTGACTGGAACTACACGTTGCACCTTTAAGAGAGAAAGATTGGTGAGTCTGCTTCTGTGCAATTCTTTGTCTGTTACTTCCAAGAAATGCATTGTTATACATATCATCATTAAAGCTGATAATTAAAAGGCCAAAACTACAAAAATAATATCTAATATTAACTGTGAGAATGAGTTGGAGTTGTTGAACAATATTTATGCTTAATGCAGCATCACCAAATAATAACTGTGTACTGTAATTGACCTAGCCCCGAGTTAAGTTTATAACTTATTTAAAGAGAAGAAAGGATTTTGATTTGACACTTTGGTTAGTGGGCAACAAAACTAAAAGCTATTATAAACTCAGTGGTCTCCTGATATAGAAAATAACAGACAAAAGAAACATATAAACAACAATATCTAGATATATATTATTCTTATTCACTGTGTGCCTTTTAATAACACATGGATGTCGGTTCTCACCGTCCTCTGTGTTGGTGTAGGTGACCTTGAATCCACTGATGGGAGTGTTGGGTTTGGTCCAAGACACCGTCAGAGAGTTTTCTGTCACCTCACTGAAGATGATGTCGGTCGGAGGCTCCGGGCCTGAACGGTACGAAGAAAACCATGAGAGAGGTGGATGAAAGCATGGGAAGGAAAAAATTGAAGTGAAGTAAATGAAGAAGTCAAAGAAGAAACTGAGGAAATAGGAAAAAAAGACAAAAGAAGGTGAAATAAAAGACAAGGTAAGTAGTAAAGAAGGTAAAAACAATAACTTTGGACAGACAGTGTAGCAGGGTTCATGGAAAGCTGACAAAAGGGGGCCACTAAAGGAGTGAAAACAGTGTGTTCATCCACACATTTGCTATTGGTGCTCCGGTGAGTTTATGTGTATATATGTACAGTGCAAACATATATACAGTATATAAATCATATACAGACAAACCATAATTAATTACAACAATCAAATGCAGATGATGGATCCTGGACAGCAGCGAAGGAAAGAATGATATTTAATAGTTAGCTGGCTGCTCAAACCTGAAAATAAAAGCGTGGCAGGAGTGAAGGATGTCAAAACAAAGCAAGAAAGGTTTTACAGGAGGAATGAAAACAAACACATTTAGATATTAATTCAACACAGTCAGAAGATTTAAAGCGTTGGACAATTACTTTGTGGACAGATTTTCAACCTTGATGAATGTGTGAATGATTTTCCAGGTAAAAACTCATTCATCACTCTGTACAAAGGCTGGGTCTCACTGAACACACTGTAGCTTGTGTCCTGAAATGCTTCATTAGAATTGTAATATATTGTGCAATCTTTACACATTTGTATTACAAAGACGTATTAGACTCTTCTTTGTGATACAATCTGATCCGGCAAAGTTAAATATGAACCAAACTGTCAATCTATAATGACCCAATTTGGTCTTTTTGACACCCGGACCTGCTATATAATTTCTAAGAAATCCACATTTAACTTTAATATATTCTTTCATTTATTTTTCTTGTGAACTCATATTATTAAAACTTGGATGTAAGAAGTGGAGACAGACCAAACGTACAGAGACCAGCCGTGGTCTTACCCTGGTTTGAGTGAGAGGTGAAGGGGTGTCAGTGAAGCTGGCTGTTAGCTTACCCTGAATGAGAGAAAACCAGAGCAGCAGTGAATGCATCGTGTTGTTATGTTGCTACTGTTGAACTCTCATTTGATGTCAACTCAGCATGAATATAGTTCTCAATTTACTGCTATACTGCAGCCAAGAAAGTTATTTGTGTCTTGTAGCTGTTCGTGTGCTTGCTGCCAACATTATTTAGAATTGTTTTTCATACAAAATATGCAGTTTTGCAAATAAAGTATAGTCAGTGGTAGAGGAAGTATTCAGATAATTTACTTTAAAAGTACTAAATAATGTGTTACAAGTAAAAGTCCTTCAGAAAAGTATGTCATCAGGAAGATTTACTTAAAAGATTCAAAATTAATTAAAAAAATATATAATAATTTAAAAGGAAAAGCAGCAAATATTCACATTTGTGAAGCTCCAACCATGAAATGTTTTATTTAAAGATTGATCAAAATAGTTAATTAATTTTCTGTCAACCCAATTATTTCAGCTGTACTTAAATATGCATATTATAAATATACATATCATATTTTACAAGGTATTCTGTATTTTTATATGCAGAAATCTTGATTAGTAAAGTAGGCTATCTAAAGCTGTCAAATAAATGTAGTGGATTAAAAAATAAAATAGTTCTGTCCGAAATGTAGTGGAGTAGAAGTAGAAGGTGGCACGGAAAGAAAATATTAAAAAAAGTAAAGTACTTCAAATTTGTAGTATAGTGCAGTGCTTTGCATTCCACAACTGAGTATATTAAGGTTTGGTTAAATGTGCTTCTTGTTTTTATTTCTGGTAATGTAGAAGTAGAACTGGTGAATTGCTCCATATTTGCATAAAATCTGCTTAACATTTGAAAGGAGACTTACTGGAGGCTCAATTGCCTTGAAGCAATAAATAATACTCAAGATCCAGTAATAGAAGTTGAGAATCTCAAGGTGAGCTGAACAATACGACAAACTGTGTTGTCAATACATATCTGAGGTTTGACATCCAATAACAGAGTGTGTGGTTACGGATGAGAGAGTGTTGACTATTATAATGTGTGACTGCTGATTCATGAATATTTCATATATTTATGAAAGCCGATGAATGTTTGCACAAACACAATGTTAACACAAAACACAACCACTTGATTGACATTTTGAACATCAAGAGCCACTGAAAACAAACAAAACAGGTTAGGTCATTACCACAGCAGTGGTCAAAGGAACACTTCACCCTCAATTTCTCACCCCGTGTTACCTTGAATTTGTGAACACAACTTTGTTTTTCTCGCATGCCTCAACAAGAACAAAGAATCAAAAAACGGGGAAAAGTCTTGATGAATTGAAGTTAATGGGGGCCGAAGACAAAACTATATCAAAACATTTGTTTACAAACTCTCACACAACTCGTGCAGTATAATCCAAGTCTCTTTCATCTAGTTGTATACTATTTCCTTCCCAAACACATGCATTTTCACTAAAACCTTACCATTAAAAACACTTCTGCATAAACAGTCTCACGCTTGTGCAAGCTCTACTCTTTCATGCAAATGCATATTTATTGTTTGAATAGTAAAGTTTTAGTCCAAATTCATGTGCTTGGGAAGTAGTGAGCATACGACTAGATAAAGTTTTTACTACAAAACAGATTTTTGATTCTTCCTTCACTGTGGAGGCATGCGAGAAAAACTAATTAAAAAGATAACATGGGGTGAGTAATTCATATACAAATGATCATTTTCAGTGTGAAGTATTCCTTTAAATATGAAATACATGGGGTGAAACTGTAAATCACGAGCTTACAGTTTTCAAGAGCACCACAGCACTTGAGCTCTTGAAATGAACATGGAAGAAGCATTTAGTCAGACTGAACACTGAAAGACAATTAGTTAACACTTTTTGGTTTTGTTTAAATCAGCACAAGACGTGTGGCGCAGAAAAGATATAAGATCGGTGAGTGAACAGTTTTTTAATTTTGAGGTGCGAGATGAAAAGATAAAGTTTTCTGTAGAGGACTTCAACATTGTCGGTAATGTTGTAGCATTGTGAAGTAGTAATTAAAGTTGCTCTACTGTCACAATAGCTTATACCTGTACTGATGACAAGCTTGTGCAATCTGGACAGAAGGCCAGAACCCTTTCCAAGCAAGGTCACGGTGTACTCGGTCTGAGGAGGCAGATTCTCAAACTGGAAGAAGCGAGCTGAACCAGGAAGAACTTTTTTGAAGGTTTTGTCACTTCCTGTAACATGTTTGGATTTTGTGCTGCTTTGGATCTGTGGACCTTGTGTGGAGATACTTTCATGAACTCTATTTTCATCTTCACTGCTTCCATTTTCTGATTCTGTTTCTTTGGTTGGTTGATGCTTTGCTTTCTTGTCTTCATTGCCACCCTCTTCATCTGAGTCTCCTTCCCGATCTTTCTTGCTTCCCTTCTGCTTTGGCCCTTCATCTTTCCCAACATCTTCGCTTGTCACAACAAAGTTTTTGTACTTCCCTTCCGGTGAGTCCCATACGAGCATAAATCCATCTGACGTCCGGTTCGTCACTCCCATATAGTCCAGAGGTTCCTTTGTGGCTCCGGAAGATGAATCATCTGATCCCTCTGGAGGTTTGGGATCAACACTTCTTGTCTGTTCAGGTTTACTGTCAAACAACATTTTTGCAGTATTGTTTGTTTTGTCCTCTCTCCTTTTGCTCCCACTGTTGTAGTGTCTTATCTGGTTGTGATGATGTGCTACCATACTCCTTATTGGTGGTTGTCCCTTTGGAAGTGTGACTGGTATTGGGGTTCGAAGTCTTGAATCGGAGGAAGTTTGGTTGATAGTTGTTTTTTCTCGACGTGTAACGCTACTCTTTTTATCAGCGTTGTCTCTCTCTTTATGGATGACAGAGTCAGAGTTTGAATCTGGGAAGCTAGTTTCTTCTTCCCTAAATCTGATAGTTTGGATTGGAGCATTGCCGCCACCTTTTAATTTGCTAATCTGAGATCTGACGGTAGTGTCATGGCCATGGATCTGTGCTCTTGGAATTACCTCTGCAGTGTCTTGTTCTCCTGATGGTTTGATTTGGGCTAGTTGGGTAGACGTGGGGGCATTCTGCACTCCTGATTGAATATCTGGGATTTCAGCGGTACTATCCTTTTCTAATTGTCTAATTTGACCTCCAAAAGTAATGCCTCCATTTAGTTTTCTGGTTGGGAAAGGCTTGCGCATGGGACCTCCTGCTGGATGTTGACGCGGTCTCACGTTTGTACTGGTTTTGTTTTGAAAACGTCCACCATACAGTTGCAGCCGACGGAAGTTACCAACTTTGGTGGTCGTGCGATGGGAGGAAGGCACTCCGCTTCCTCTGAGGGTTTGATTGAAGTCACGGGACATGCTTGTCACAACTCTTCCTTCAATCTCCTCTCCTATTGGCCCTGTACCTTCAGCTGGATAGGATTCTTTGGAAACAGGAGGAGATGAAGTGGCTGGCAATTCGGTAGAAGATAACTGCTCTCTCCTTGTTTCTGACACAGGCTTTAAAGGTCGAGAGGGGGGAGGCAGCAGCCTCAAATTTGCACGACTCCGGTTCTGAAGAGGTCCAAAGTTTGGACGACGCTTGAATCCCCCCTTTGGAGTAAGACGTCGAACTGGGATTTGTCCTCTTTCAATTGGCATATTTTTCTGGTTTTGTTCAACTCCAGAAAATGCAGGTGTATTCGCCCCATCTTTCTCTCCACTCGTATCCCTCACTGGTGAATTTATTTTAGCTGAGGAAGATTCCCCTAAAGCAGATGAAGATGGTGATGAGGATAATTCACTTGTGGATGTATGTCTGGTCTCTGTCTCTCTTCTAGGGCTAACGTTCAAATGAGAAAGGGAACGGTGAGGAACTCTCATATTTAAGCGGGTTTTGTTGTGAAACGATCCAAAGTTTGGCCGTAGGCGACGTACATATCCATGTTTTAGAGGTGTGCGGTGGAAAAGTGGTATGCCACCTTTTCCTGAGGGTGGTAGTTTTCTGTCTTCAGGGGACGTAACGTCAGCCACACTTTTGCTGGCATCAACATCTGGTTCATTGCTTCCATCTGAACCTGATTCATTTGAGCTGGAAAGAGATGATGATGGAAGTGAAAGTGATAATGATGGTATGGGTGATGATGGTGGTAAAGGTAAGGATGTGGGTGATGACAACATTACCAATGATAGTGATGATGATGGTGCTGCTGTTAATGAAGATAGAGCTGGTGAAGGTGACGCTAAAGAGGATGGGGATGCTACAGCTGATGACTGTGCTGATGACTGTGCTGCTGCTGATGATTGTGAGGTTGATGATTGTGATGGTAACCAGGGCAAGGATGGTGACAATGACTTCAGTCCACTTAAAATCTGCTTCCTCACTTTTTCTGCATTAACAGAGAGGTTTGATGGTTTGGACAGGTGAACAGAAAATGTTGTGATATTCAAACTGTCAAAAGTGTCGGCCAGAAGTTTATGTAAAGGATCTGATGAATAATCAATGTCTGTCTTTGCAGAGGAGGGTTCCAAATCGTCTGTTTCAGTGGAACCTTGATCTGAACTCGGTGTCTTTCCTTCCAGCACTGTTCCATCCCCTCTACACCCGCTGCCTTTGCCCCGATGGGGTAATCTAATGTGTGTCACTTTAACTTTGTTCATACATTTCTTCTCTTGGCTTTGAAAAGTCCCAGTTGGCTCTGAAGACACTAGAGCAGTGTCGTTTCCTTTGCCTGCCATGCCAACATCTGGTTGCTCTTTGGAGCCGACAGCAGCAGTTGGTTCCTCGGAGCTACTTTGTCTGCTTGTATCTGAATTACTACCAGACATTATAGCTGGATTCTTGTCATCCTTCCTCTCTGTGCTTGATGCCTCTACAGTCGGGTCTCTCACAGTCAAAGCTATTGTCCTTTTACCAAAAGTGGGGACATCTGGTTTAGGTTTTTTTGGTACTATTGGTGCCTTCTTCTTCTGACCCACCAGATGCTTTTTCAAAGGGCCTTTGCCATCCTTTCTCCATCCAGGCACAAGTCTGGTTGTGTTGAAACGGAAAGGGCCTGAGACATTTGGCTTCCTGTACAACGTGGGCCTTTTACTGACTTTGGGGCTGGTTCCATTTATTGCCATATTTCTGTTGACCAGAAGTTTAGTTCCTGCAGTCACAGAGGTTGATGAGTCTTTGTTAGACCCATCAACACCTCCAACTATTAAAGAGTCAGCCTTGCTCCCATCCTCCCTCTTCTTCTGTTGGTCAATGACTTGAACCTCAGGCAAAGGGTTGAACTCATGGTGTCTGTCGCCAACATCTTGACCAGGTGCTAGTGTGACCTGCATGGTTAAAGCTGCCATGGTAACCCTTGGTAATGTTTTCCCTAAAGATGTGAAGGAAGTGAGCATTTGGAATCAATGTTAAGGTCATCATATGCTGCTGTTATTAATAATCCAGAAGCTCTCACGTCTAATAAAGGAAGAAAAGTAGTTTTAATATTCATTATGATGCTTTTAAAGAAACCTGATTAACAGTACAACTCAGGGCAGTGGGATCCATGTAGAACCTGCAAGGAGAGAATTGGAATATAATTAATGTTAGGTTGGACAGAGGAATTCAACATGGTGTTTGTGCCACTGTAGTGAAGGAAATATCATGACCGAGTTCAGAAAAAAAGAGTTTAAGGTTGTTCAGAAACTCATAGTTGAGGCCACCTTGCTTCATTAACTTTCACTGTGACATTTCTCCACAGTGTAAAGTGTTTTTAATGATGTGTTCTATTGAACAATGAGGACACATAAAGTTTCATTTAGCTGAAGCAAGTCTGTTATCACCTGTATATGATCTGGAAGAGAAACAATAGACTACTTCACACAGAGCATAAGCAACGTCTAAGTACTCATGAATGTAGCTGGCTTTGTTTTGTTTTTTCATTTCACCAAGCTAAACACTTAAAGGATAAGTCTGGTGATATTCTATATCTTTCTTATTTTCCACAAATTACATTAAAAAGACCAAAACCAACAACATCTCTCAATACCTTCAGACTTCCTGTTTGTGGCTCTCAGGCTCATTGATTAATACTGAATACGTAAATCTTTGAAAACACCTAAGTTTTCAAAAAAGCTCCGAAAATTCCAAAAGAATTTGGTCACTGTAGTTTTTATCAAACAAAACAGGTGGAAATGCATTTCTTGGGGACTATTTTTAGCGGTGGACTGATCCACGTTTGGGGCTCTAGTGAGCAAAAGGTTACGAGGATCTGAACTATCTTATCCTTGGAGTAATCGTGGTAAAACTTTCCCAAAACAGCTGTCTGAAAAAAAAAGGTGCTCATCTTACAATCGGAGTTGTTTTATATCGGGGTAAATACTGCGTGTCAATTTGAACACCATTGTGAAATCTGATCAGCTAAAATAATAATATTTATATTGAATATAAATAGTTAAGATAGACTTTGGTCCTACTCACCTGGAGTAACCTGAGTGGTTGCTGGTTTGCTCCGACTCGTTCCCTTCTCCGCCATGAGTATGATGGCATAGGAACGCCCCGCCTCTAGCTGTTGGATGTGGGCGGAGTCTTGCCCAGCTGGGACAGTCAACTCTTGACTCCTCCCTGCTTTGTCACTGGGCGTGACAGTCAAACGGTATCTGTCAATCTCACCCTGCGAATGCTCCCATTGGACCACTGCAGACGTGGAGGTCGTCTTGACGACTCGGAGGTTGGTGGGACCAGAGATGACTGAAGATGAAGACGAAGAAGAAAAAGGAAAAATACTTTATTTTCAGCCTCTACTCAAAATGTTGCTGTAGGAGTGGCTCCATGTGGGAAAGTACACAAACATTCACTTTTTCACCCTTAAATGTACCCTGCAGACTTGGCTCAGCACATTTCCTTCTTTACTTTCCTAAACTAACACTTAGACTCTGTCAAACTTCTGTCTTCCTGTTCACAACCTTCCTGAAGCTGCCATAGAGTTTCTTTCACAGAGGGGGCAGCGAGAGGGAAATGTTTAAACTTTCTCTGCCAGTTTGGCAATTTGAGCCACTCACAGCAGCCAATATGTGGGTCAGAAGCTCCGTTTTCTTACGAGAAACTGCACTTTTATGAGGACATTTTACATTTGAAAGCATTACTGTCAACTGCAATATGTTCATGATTCCAGCATCTGCATGATGCTGAATGAATGGGGCCTTTTCAATGCACATATTGATACAAATGTTCTTTCATTGAGGCTTTAGGTTATACGTTGTACTGCTTATCAATATCCAATATCCAGAAATGCAGAAAAGTATCTAAAACATCTTTTTAGGGCATTACGAGACATGAAACACATTACATTCTTTACATTATTAATGTAAACCAGCCAATTAAGTAACATTTTAAGGTAAATTCAAGACATTATTGACACTGACTGACCACAAGATAATGAATGTTATCAAAAAAGTAACAACAAACTTGTATCAGCAAACAGGAATACTATTCTAACCCTTGTTATTATATATAACAAATAAATATAGACAGCTCACGGGTCATGAATTCAGCAGAGCTCTCGGCTCCCCTCCTGCCGTCGATCTCTCCGGTCATGCTGACGGTGTAATCCTGACCGGCTGCCAGGCCCGTCTGGGTGAAGGTGGTCAGGCTGCCTTCCACCTGCACACTTATCTGCTGGTCACTCTCCTTCTGTTTAGGCCGGACAAAACAAACAACACAAAAGAGAGTCAGTTAACATCTGCCTGAATCACCCTGAAGTCCACTGACTGAATGCTGGTAAGACGTAGACAGAGATGTGATGGTCCACTGCAAAACAATCTGGGATCAAATACTCTTTATTCTTTATTTGGATCCAAATCAGCTTCCACAAAGTGCTCGCTAGTCTTCCTGTGGTACACACAAAAACAATTAAAACATTTTACAGTATCAATAAAACAAGGAAAGACAAAGGAAAGGAAACAAGGAAAGACTAAGATAAAAATAAATAGTGGAAATGACTGCACAACAACAATAACCAAAATACAATCACACAGTGAAATGGGCTTTACGCTTCCGCAACGACGTCTACTCGCCGCCGTAGGTCGGGGAGGCGTTATCAGTGGTCACCGCCTTCTGAGCGACGGCCATTAGCACATGCACTAAATGCACACTTAGCCAGCCCGGCTACCAGGACAAAGCACAGTGAAACTGCTCAGGTCCACATTACTCCTCTATATCTTTACATAGCAAATAGTTGTTTGCTGCTACATCGATGCTCTGCATGTCGTGTATAGAAGCTTTAATCTCTTCTCAGGGTTTTCTGAGAGTCCGCCTTTCTGAATTTGAACAGTGTCACATCTGATCCATCAGCACTTGACAATGATCCAGTTTAAATGGTGAATCTCACTGACGGCTGATTATTAACTTTGACTGTTGGAACAAACTGATGCAGGATGTTATCATCATGATTAAGGCGCATGAAGAGTCTGATCAGTGGAAACACTGTACTGTCTGCAGGGCATTGTGTGTGTGGGCAAAGACACTCGTTTTTTCAGGAGTTTCCCAAATCTAAATTTACTGTAGGGGAAAGTTAATCGCACTTAAAAGTCTTCTTATTTTGGTTTATTGTATGTGATTGAATGTTGACATTATTCAGTGACTGCTGCACCCTGAAGGGACCATGAAGTCAATTTAAAATCTCATGTTCTAAAAATAAAAGTTTGAAATGCTGCAGAATGACGTTCTGTGTTGTGGTTACTAAAGAGGCTGTACAACAGTAACACAGAAAGGAAATGCAAAGTTCAAAGTACATCAAAAAAGAAAGTTCATGATTCAGCGAACAAATGTTTTGAAAGGCTTTTCTATGATTGGAATTCTCCCGAATGTTTATATACTACTAATGTTTTAATCTATTATTTTTTCAATATTCTGATTTGTGGTTTCTTTTTAAATGAAAACCTAAGATGATGAACACTAATAGCCACTAGCGGCTGACTCCCACTATTTCATTAAGGCTGTGTGTAGAATTCGTACGTCATTTTTTGTGCAGGTTACACAACAAATATACAACATCAAGTCAGCTTTGGCTTTTGTTTCCTTTGTACAACGCAAGGCTAGCAGTTCCCCCCTGTTTACTGTTTATGCTAAGCTAAGCTAACAAGCTGCTGGGTGTAGCTTCTGCCATCAACCTTCTCAAAATGTCGAAGTGATCCCTCTGGTGTTTGTATTTTATTGTTGTTTTTAATTTTTATCTGCTGTTTTTTTTCTGTGAAACACTATAACCTTGTTAGGAAAGTGCTATGTAAATAAAGTGTATTATTATTATTTGTATTATTATTAATATTACTCTTCTCAGACCTGTGAACGGGCCTGTGTCTGGACTTGTTTTCTCCAGAATTAAAAGCATTATTTTCCACTTTCTGATTAGAAAACGAAATACTCACAATTATAAATAATTCTTGTCATTCTGTGTCATTACAGACTGTATCGTGACTGTGTTCAGTGTTTGTAATTATTCCTATTTCTTCATGCGGCTCAAAGGTCTTATTATTCCCTTTATTTGTTGAAAGGCTTGAAACTTCCTATGAATTAAAAGCTTACTCACCAGTTACTGAACTGGGAGGACTGCGCTGGTGTTTCTAATGAATGGATAGCATGTTGTAAAGTAAATGGACCACAGCTGGTTGCTATGTTGGCTGCCTGACAGTGGAGCCTCAGAGGTCGTCCTGGATCAGCGTCCTTGTGTCAAAAAACACTTTCATCTATTTCCATATGAATGATGGTGACATCATTAAAACTGAAACTACAATACATTCTTGATACACTTTAAAACAAGTAAAGCCTCTGTGGCGTCTCCGAGGGTCGTTCAGGGACCACGGTTCTTTCTGGACACAAGGAGTTTATACTGGGTTAACACGTTATGGAGGACGG
Source organism: Cottoperca gobio (assembly GCF_900634415.1). Lineage (NCBI taxonomy): Eukaryota > Metazoa > Chordata > Actinopteri > Perciformes > Bovichtidae > Cottoperca > Cottoperca gobio. The sequence goes on from NC_041365.1 coordinate 18,023,439, forward strand.
AAGCTGCCAAAATCAAAATGAAATGATTCGATAAATAAAGGAATATGCCATTAAATGTACCAAAAATAATATGCAAAATAAATGTGGCATTAATTAATTGACAAAATGTTAATTTGCTTCTTTATTTATTTACCTTTATATTAATCTCCCTGTTTATTTACATTGATATTTAAATGTTTTATTCTTTATTATATTCTATGTTATATTATATTACTACCTCACCTTATACTAGATAGCATATCCCAAACTATTTAATAATGTATCATATTACACTGTATTATCTTCATATGTTAAAGACTTTTGCTTAACATATTGTATTTATATTACATCTATTTTTGTGATCAAATGTATTTGATTTTAACATCTCTATATTAATACAGGCAAACTCCAGTACCATTACTCATTACATCATATCATATCAGTCTGGTGTACACTGTTTAAATAAACTTGCTGACTTTGCTGCTATTAATCACCACTGCCACTTTCCTTCCATTTTGTCTCCATATAGTTTTCTATGTATATTTTTTTCCACCTTTTTCAAATTATTGTTTATTTTACTTTCTCTTTTTATCTGTACTATTTTTATCCCTGAGCTTCAACAACCAAATGTCCCCTCTGGGGATCAATAAACATTCTTCTTATCTTATCTTAAATTCAATGATGGAAGAAACATTCAGATCTTTTACTAAAATAAAAGTATCAAGTATGAAGTATCTCACTGTAATAGTACTACAAGCAAAAGTCCAACATCCATCGTTTTACTTCAGTAATAGTGCAGTACGAAAGCAGCAAAATGTTCTAAAATGAAAGTTCTCATTAGGACGGGTATTTTTGGATTAGTCATGCTTTACTGTGTAAGTAGCAACGAGTTGTGGGTCCAGTATCATATTTAAGAATAGGGAAAAGTTACTTCAGTTCTTGAATGCATCGGTGTGTATGATAACCATCACATAACAACAGCTGGGCAACACTGAGGGTCGATTCATCGTTCTCACTGACGTACAGTCTCCCCTTCCTGCTGGCCTTTTTAATCCATGTGCATATAAATGAGACAAGACGTCATTAACCGGAGACATGAGGCATCGCAACAAAAGGGCAGATTCAGAGCAGTTACACACTGAAGACTGTAAGTATAATCAAACAAATGTACTGAAAAGTAAAAGTACTCAATGCAGAAAAATGTCCCTTGTACTGTTATAAATGATATCATTAGATTTGTATTACTCGTGCATTAATGTGAAAACAGGATTTTACTGTTGTAGTTGGTTGAGGTAGATTCTCATTTTGAATTATTTAATAAACGATTGTTTTCTTTATGTGCTAATGTGCTCAAAATATTTCGATTGATTGATTTGCCTTTGTAAAAAAAAGTGAAATATATATATATAAACTGTTGGGTAGTTTAATTTAAAACAACATGTATTTATAAGCTCTTCATAGGTTTTTTTATGAATATATCTTAATGTGTAAAGTAACTAAAGCTGTCAGAGTTTAAAGTACAATATTTATTTGATGATACATTTATAGATACATTAAGAGATATTTATGGATTAAATAACACATTTAACAGAGTTAGTATATATACATATTTTGATAATTAAATAATTGTTTGAAGACGTCAACTTTGGCTCTGGAAACGTTTGATGGGAACATTTCTGAACATTTATAATGCAAAGGATTAAGTGATTATTCACTAAATAAACCATCAAATAATAATTACTTGCAGCCCTTTGAATACCTACCCCAAGTGCTGGTGAACGTCTGTTATTAATAAAAATGTTAAAAAGGAAATGTTAATATTTGTCAGATGTAAGTAACGTGGTTCATCAAACTACTTAAACATAAAACATTATTTCTCACAGCCTGATGTTCCAATTTCTTTGTTCCTCAGACACATCTTCATGATGTCTGATCTCCCGTCAGCTGTTGTTGTTTATCGTTGTTTATCAGTGTCTCTCTCTCTCTCTCTCTCTCTCTCTCTCTCTCTCTCTCTCTCTCTCTCTCTCTCTCTCTCTCTCTCTCTCTCTCTCTCTCTCTCTCTCTCTCTCTCTCACAGCTGTGGGCCAGTGGTGATGTCATCCCTCTGGCAGTCGCCATGTTTTTGACAGTGTTTACATGTTTCCACAGCAACAAGCATCCCACATCTGCATCTATTCCTTTACACCTCCCAGCGTTCATTTCATTCACTGTTTTCATTTTGATCTTTTTCGACTGTCTCTCAGTTTTATCTATTCTCTTCTATTATTTTGTGTCCTTCTCTAACCAGTGGTGGAAAAAGTCCTCTGACCTTTTACTTCTTATATATATATATATATATATTATATATATATATATTATATATATATAGTATATATATACTATATACTATATATATATATATATATATATATATATTATATATATATATATTATATATAATATATATATAATATATATATATTATATTAATTGCATTATATATATATATTATATTATATATATATATATATATATATATTATATTATATATATATATATATATATATCTGTCTATCTGTCTCTGTCTCCGCCTCTCTGTCTCTCTGTCTCTGTAGTCCTCTCTGTGGCTTCATAAAGAACATAATAACCTTGATTCCTCTTGTTGTTCTCATCACTTCCTGTCTTATTCCCTCTTGCAGAACTCTTCAGGCATCTCTCATCACTTCCTACATCCTTCCATCCATCACGTCTTGTCTCTCTTTCCAATTATGGTCGGCTGTGGATAATTCCTGGTGTTGTTAGTCTGGTCCAAACCTCTCAGAGTCATTATAAGGCTTAATCCCTCAATGATGTCACTGATTTTGAGGTGATTGCTGTAACTGTGTGTGTGTATAGGAAAACATGTTTGAGAAGAAGCCAGGACATGTGCGGTGAAGTGATCCCTGTGTGTGTGTGTGTGTGTGTGTGTGTGTGTGTATGTATATGGGTTTGTGTGTGTGTGTGTGTGTGTGTGTGTGTGTGTGTTGTAATCTAGAGCTGTGATTTGGTTTCTTTTCATCTCAGTGACAGTTTTATATTGACTCACTTAGAAAGTTAAGTTCAGAGGTTTGTCTTTGTTCGGCGGCCCGATCTCTCTCCTCAACTCGACTCTCACAAATACCAACGCAATTAGTCATTTTCCACTTTTTTAATCTGCTGATTAATCGCACATGTGTGAGGACGGACTGATGAACGAGTGAGGACAGTTTTGTCCACGCTAACTGAGCTACAAAGACTCTTGCTCACCAACGACACCATGTGTTACTAAAGTCGTTATACTATCTCACACACAAGTACTTACTTTTATTCTGCACCTTTCTTTTTTAAATGACTTGTCTACATACAAATGTTTTCAATCATATCTTTAAGTACAGTTTTGAGGTAACTTGAGTATTTCCATTTAATTGTACATGTGGACCTGCAGCCAACGGAGGTCAGATCTGCTCACTGTCCACCTTTTTAGCAAAACAGCACAGTATGAATGTCTTTTGTAAATCACACCTTGACTTTCTGTTGGCCAAACAATATGACAATATTGTTTATATTGAATGAACACTTGCACACAACTGCTTTTTAACTAACCAAACTGTCCTGCCACAGCAGATCAGATCAGAAACTACACGAAACATTAAAGGAAACCATCCTGAAAGCTTGTGCTCCTCTGAGTAACTGGGAAGAAATACAAATAAAAGTCAATTTATGGTAGGGTTGGTGCAGATTACAACATAGTCTCAATAAACTGGACAATAAAACTATTTTTCATAGCACAACAAACCTTTTTACCACCAGGTTTCTTTTTTAAAGTTACTCAAATTGAATGAGAACCACAGGCAGTCACTGGAGGACCATCATCCTGCAGCCCACCCTTTCTCCTACATGTATACTGCATAGCACTACAATGTTTTCCCAGTTATTTAATTATAATAATCACTGGCTGGATCATGTTCAGAGGATGTTTATTTGTGAATAATGCGCTACATTTATGTACTGCAGAGATGTGTGTGGTTTAAGTGGTGAGCGTACAAAGTTCAGGACTTGTTAAGCATGTTTTTAAAGTCATTGCAGGCTTCTTCTGTTTTAAATCAGACCACAATCTGGTGCTGCCAGTGCCAAAACACAACCATTAAAACTCCAATATTGCTCCAGACACTATGAGCAAATATTGTATTGCAAGAGCAGATATTTTGGTGGAAACTAGGCGGAGGGGAGTCTCAGTCTCAGTGGGGAAATGTGAGGACATTTAACATTGAGTCTTTTCTTTTCATGCCATTTTCTACTTCTACTCTACATCTCACAGGGACATATTGTACTTGTTATTGCACTACATCTATCTGACAGCTTTAGCTACTTTACAAGTGAACGATTCTTGCTGTTAGAGTAGTTAATGACCACCTGAGTGATCTGGTGGTTGCTATGTTACAGTCTCTGTTTGTGCAACACAACCAGTGAGACTGATGATTTGATGCTGTTTGTGTTGCTAACGCTGTCACTAACGACACACCCGCTCTGCCCGTTCAATGACCTGTTCAGGTTCCTGGAGGAGGGATGAAAATAAATATGTGGTTTAAGAGGAGCGATGTAGGAAATGAAAGAAAGAAGATGAAGTGTTTCCGTCGGAGCTCATCCCACTGAGACGAGACACTTTCAAATGGGTTCATTACAAAGAGGATCGAGGGAGACGGCAGACTAAACATCTTATATGTCCATGATGCTTTTATAGACGTGTGCATGGTAATGTTTGTGACTGCAGCTCTCGTGTCTCATGTAAATCTTCAGCAGTGTTGATCTGTGAGCACAAACATTTTCATGTTCGGCTAAACAAACAGGAATTATGATCAACATCCAGATCAGGATACACATTTATGTTAATAATCATTTAAAACCCAGATTATTCACGATTGATGTGAATGTTGATGTTAACTGTCCGATAAACCTAATTTGATCTCCTTGTTGTGTGCAGAATGTGACTTTCAATGAAACAAGCATGAAGACCATCACACAGTGGAAAGTCTCGAGTGCATGGACTCCTGCTTTGCTTCATGTAGGTGCAGCAGTGCAGAGTGCCGACGGGCTGAAATCTCAAGTGTTTTTCACAAACACGTGAGATCTGGAGCTGCTGAGTTTGGATAACGATGGAACAGTTAGTCAGGATATCTAAACTTGGCATTTTGATGCAAACATCACCAAAAGGAGTCAATATTCTTTTCCAAGGAAGACACGGATTAGTTACTCGATGCTTCCTGAGTATTAACTTTCATTTACTGGCAGGTTTTCTTTTAGTATTCGTCATGGAAATAAAGTCTGGTGAGAACCTCTGCGGGCCTGACATCGATCAGGATCATTTATATTTCAAATTATATTTGCAACACAGAAATGACTTGAATTCATCACACCTTCCTACTTTGTGATTGTGACACTTTGTTAAAACTTTACATTTACAACAGGTGTACGCTCATATTTTGGTGGATGACAATTAAAGTAGCTAAAATGATCCTAAAAAATACAAATGTATTTGTGTTTACGTTACCTTTAATATTCAGTATCATATCAGTGTTTTTGAACCCTTTCTAGAGACTATGGGCTTCAGTTTCAAGTCACTTTGCTCCAGTTTACACTTGGAGCAGCATTAATGAATCATGAATTAATTAATCACAGAGCTGCTGAAGTCTTTTCAGGGTTTTGTGGGAATTTCATAGTGATCCTCGTTGTCATGGAAAAGATACATAATTAAACAACATCCTTATCCAAACCCTCACACATAATTGATCATATCCAAGCTGGCATTCAATTTAAGATTTTTTCTTTGAACAATTCCTCTTGGAGATTTGTTAAATGGGACTTTCTCCATCTGTGCAAATCTTCAGGTCCTGTTTGCGTACCGTTTTTTCCTTTTTTTGTACAGAGTTTTAGTTTGAAAGCAAACGGCTTCAGAGAAAGAGCTGAGGTCGTATTGTCTGCAGGTCGAAGGTCAGACTGTTTTGTTTTTAATCTTGTGACACAGTAGAGGTTGTTTGAGGTGATGCGCAGCGGTTTTAAGGTTCTGTCTGCAGACCTCATCGTCCTGTTTTAAAGCTCTCTGAGGATCTTCCGCCAAAGTTCTTTCCTCTCAACATCATCAGTCGCCAAACACATCTGCTGTCTGAATTATTTGTATCTGTATCTGTTTGTGTCTGACATATGTTTGTGTGTTTGTCTGCTTCTCGTTTGTTCCAAAAAGAAATGGATCCAAAATCTAAATCCTGATCCGTTTTACTTTTATGAATCTTAACTTACTTTTTCAGTTTTCTGCTTTTTTGTTGTCTTTTGAAAAGACAGAAAAACTGTGAGGTGGTCAACCAAAAACAGATTGCAGTGAAGCAAAACCTGCGGGTAGAAATAGTTGAAGAGCACAATATGACATGTTTAGGACTCGAAGCTCAGAGAAAGACCCCTAGATATTGTATAGTGTAGTATAACAGTGTCAGTGCAAGTGTTGAAGTGTGAGTCCTTCAACGGTTCTTTTTAATGATAGAAAGACAAAGTGAAAACTATCTGGCTCCGTGAGGGTCTAGGGGTTGAGGTTGCCGCCCAATACCCCTGGAGCTCCCTGGTCCTGTGCTGCATGTCATTACCCATCTGTTTTGTCTCTACTGTCTGTTTATAAAGGCATAACAATGCCCCCAAACATGGATTGTGGATACAAACAAGTCATGATGCAAATAAATGGGCGCACTTACTGAGGCAAAAAACTTCATCTACAGTATATCAGGGTGCTTGTACCTGGCTGGTGAAGGTGAGGTGGTAGCTCTCGTACTGGACGCCAGGTGGAGTCCAGAGCAGAGTGACAGACGTGTCTGTGATGTCCCTGGTGCTCAGTTGAGAAACCCCCGACATGACTGGAGAGAGAGAGAGAGAGAGAGAGAGAGAGAGAGAGAGAGAGAGAGAGAGAAATATATATATAGAATTAAAACATGTGTATGTTGATGTTCATACAATTATGCTGTTATGGACAATAATCAGATTTATTTTAATATTTCCATTCCCATTAAAGCAGGGGTAACAAACATGTGGCCCACGGGCCAAAACCGGCCCACCAGAGGGTCCAATCTGTATACATTCCAAATATTTTAATTTTTTACAGCTTTATTTGATAACTTTAGTTACTTTTTAGATTCAGATGAATAATATAAAAATATATAAATGATGATGTATTATCATAGATTAATAAAATGCAAAAGTGTTTTCTACAATTGATACTTATATTTTAGTACAAGCTCTGCGTACTTCTTCCGCCACAGTGCAGTTGCTCATTGTCCTATTGATTCATATACTTCACTGTATATAAAGTGCAGTTGCAGAAAGCCCAGATTGAAACATGTGGCAGTGTGTGAGGCTGCCAACACGCAGCTGTCCGCCTGGCACAGCCACACAGCTGATGCATGACTGCACACAGTGAAGGCGTACTCGATAATAATTCACAGGTTTGTTTTACTGCACAAGTTTCTCATAAAGTTAGTGCTGAAAAATGCACTGCTCACCGAGAGCCTGACGTCATGTTTCCCGAAACCAGTTACTTAAATCCAACATGCTCTTCACATACACACTGGGTCATGTGGCCACACACGCTCACACATGCATTTAGAAACTTTTGAGAAATGTTACGCAAACTCCATAAAAGAAGGTGCAATAAAATGCTAAATCAATTTTGAAGATTCTGAAGATTTTGAAACAACAATAAATATAGTAGTATATAGAAATAGTATTAGTATTAGTATTAGTATTTATGTTTTCTGAGGTCATGACCTTTGTTTTAACAACCGGTGGATGCAGAGCAATGGCAGTGGCTGGAGGCCAGTAACCAGGAAGTATTCCGATCCTTTACTTCAGTGAAAGTACTAACACATTGTGAAAGTACTCCACTACAAGTACAAGTCCTGCAGCAAAAAAAACATTTGTGCAGTTTGTTTGAGTTCAGGTATTTGTGCACAGATTCCAAATGTGCATAACAACAGGTGGATGGAAACATACAGTCTGTCTTCCATGGGACTCAGATTGTGGGCCTTCCCTCCGCTCGCTCCAATAAGAGGTTGCGGTTACATTTGGTAAACCACTTAACACTCTCACACACGTGTCTTGTGTCGACCTCAGCACAGAAAGCCATTACGCATTATTTATGGTAAAAACAACAACAAAACAGCAACACTTACTCGCACCACTCACATATGATCCATCGCATTATTGAAGTGAATGGAAATTCCTTCAATATGAAAACGTTTAAAATGTACGAGTGCTTCCAGTAAAATGTGGAGAAACGATGAAATCATTGATGGAAACTAAGTTGTTGGATGAATCATGACAGGCACTCAGTATGATCAAAGATTCAAGATCAAGAACAGCTCAATGCCCATTTATCAACAGTAGTGAAAAAAGTACTTTAGGTAAGTAAGGACTTTACTTTACGAGTATTTCCATTTTCTACTATACTAATTTTACTCCGCTACATTTTGGAAACCAATATTGTACTTTTTACTCCACTACTTTATACTTTTACTGAATTAAATATCATTAGTTACTTTGCAGATTCAGATCACTAATACAAAACTTAATACTTGCACTTTTGGTACTTTAGTTACTTATACGTTGATGGTAATCATTTTGTTCTTTTACTTATCTGAATGCTTCTTCCACCCCTGACTATCAGGAGTTTGCAAGCAAATGAGGTGTCAGAAAGTGTGTTTATGTGGGAACATGTAGGTGGGGGCTTGAAAATATTTGTATAAAAAAAAGGGCCTGCAGAAAATGGAAATACTGAAGTAAAGATAAAGTGTAGTACTTATAGTACTTCCTTTTACTTAAGAAAAAAAGTAAAAGTTTACTTCGTTAGGCTCCTGCATTGGGATCGGATCAGCCAGAACATATCGACCACATGCTCAAGACACCTAACTCTATAACTAACTAAGAACCCAGTTACACCTTGCATTAAAATGCATTCTGGGTAATTGCATGCAATCGGATAGTGCTTGACCACATGAAGGTGTAAATGCGATCAAAACGCATTCAGGATGGATTGTGTTCTGATCGGCCAAACCACCTCCGGAGACAGGGACGCATTGTGACCACATCAAACACACGTGTAATTCACATACTACCACTACGTGGCCGGACATACGTAATGGAGAGCGAGCGACTGTTCCAAATCAGCAACAAGCCTATAATAGGAAAATTGGATACATCCCCATCGGCTCGCACATCTTTTTCCTTTGCGGAGGGCGGACAGAGAGGAGTTTTTAAAATGTCGTGAAAAAACTCACTTTCTCCTGATTTGTCTGTCTGAAAAAATATTTAAAACTTTTTATTGCCACAATGTTTCTGATGAAAAACAGGTCCAATATCTATTTCTATGTGAATCAGTCATGTATCATAATTCATTAACTTACCACTTGTGTGTGTCTGAGAGTTCTGTTGTATGACCTCTACACAACAGCTGATCTTAAGCAGATCTCAATGTGGACTCTGGAGACAAATATTAATACCATGTGTAAATGTAATCAGGTTAAATAATATCTTACACAATCTTGAGACGAGATGCATTTTAATGCAAGGTGTAATATAGTAGATATAACCAGATATAACTTATTAATACCAGGTGTATATGGAGACTCCCTCTCCATGACACAGGTCTCCAGTCTCGATTAAGGTTTGTGTAATGTGTTGGCTTTGACTCACCGATATCACAGTTGGGTCCGGTCATGACCTCCTCACACTGGCTGCAGTCTGGTCCAGTGAACCCTCGCCGGCAGACACACCTTCCTTTGACGCACCTCCCCTTGTTGTTGCAGTTACCGGGACAGCCTTTGGCGGCGCAGTCCGGCCCAGCAAAGCCCACTTCGCAAACACACTTCCCATTCACGCACTTCCCGCGGTTGCTGCAGTTCTTGGGACAAGCTTTTCCAGAGCAGTCCAAACCAGCGAATCCATCATCGCAAACGCATTGTCCGTTAACACAGCGCCCCCTGTTGTTGCAGTTTCCTGGGCAGGAGTCTTTCGAGCAGTCGTCTCCTGTGACGCCGCTGTCACACACACATTTACCGTTCACACACCTGCCACGATCGCTGCAGTCATTCGGGCATATTCTTTCAGAGCAATCCGGGCCACTGAATCCTTCATCGCAAACGCACTCTCCGTTTATACAGCGCCCCCTACTGCTGCAGTTTCCAGGACAGTAGTTCTCGGAACAGTCTGCACCAGTAAATCCGCTGTCACACACACATTTACCGTTCACACACCTGCCGCGGTTGTTGCAGTTATCAGGACATGCTCTTTTGGAACAATCTGGCCCGATGAACCCAGGACTACACACACATTGTCCGTTCACGCATCGCCCCCTGTTGTTGCAGTTTCCAGGACAGGATTCGTCCGAGCAGCTGGGACCAGTGAAGCCTCCATTGCACACACACCTGCCGTTCACACACTGGCCACGGTTGTTGCAGTTGTCGGGGCAGCCTCTATGCAAGCAGTCGTGACCGGTGAAACCAGGGTCGCACACACACTGTCCGTTCACACAACGCCCGTTGTCGTTGCAGTTTCCGGGACAGTTGGACTCGCTGCAGTCCGGTCCACTAAAACCAGGGAAGCAGACGCACTTTCCGTCCACGCAGCGACCCTGATCACTGCACTCGTTGGGACACTCGTCCACCTCTGGTTTTATGGAGCAACCTGCACCTAAAGTGGCGAGGGGAGGACAGAAGGGTTAAACAAGGGAAATGACACAGAGATGGTTCCATCTAGGATTTTTATACAAATATATGTCATGTTGTAATGTGATATAACACTAAATTGTTATGTCAGATTTAGATGGAGTAGATACCAAAAATGAAAATGTGTGTTTTCATGAAATATGGACATTTATGGTATATCTGTCCTGGTGACATCTACTCTGCACTTTATGTACACATGTTATATCTGTAAATAATATATGTAATAGCACACATACCCCTAAAGATAATTCTAAAATGTGGATTGTTAAAGTGTCAGAAATCCCCATAAAGTTGGAAACAACAGCTCTTGAGTTTGTTGTGTTGTGTTAGTATTCCAATTTCCTCACTAGCAAAGGAGCTAAAATTCATCCTGACCTCCACCAGGGCAGTCACAGAAGCTTTGGTTTGCTGCAGTATAATATAATAATGGTAGTTCATTTGAAAAATGTGTCTTGAATTATTTAGAACAGAAATTCTTCCTTGTTAGTATTTGACGGTGGGAGGTAGAGGTCTAATCCTCTGTCATTAGAGTGCAACGCAGCCTTGCTTTAACTAATTAGATGTGGACTAGGAGGAGAGGGAGACTGAGATCACACTGGGCAGACACAAACACACACACACACACACACACACACACACACACACACACACACACACACGCACACGCACACACACACAGTTAGCTCATGCTTTCAGCTCTGCCAGTATATAATGGGATCAGTCCCTGACGGCTCCACTCTGACGGAGGATGTGAGTGATGGACTGAATCTAACATGAATCTGTCAAAAGTCATTTAACTGACAGCAGTCACAAGAACAAATACTCAATTGCTGTACTTGCTGTAAGTACACTTTGGAGGTAAAGGTACTTTATATCTCAACCCTAACTACGACTGTTAGACGACTGTACTAGTTACGAGTTATTTTGCTAATTATTTTTTTATACTTTGATCATATTGATTCCACTGCAGCTGCTGGTTTGTCGTTTTTGAGGTTATGTTTGAGTGTTTGTCAGCAGAATTACAAAAAAAAGATTTTCATGGAACTTGGTTAAAGGGTATAGCGATGGGCCAACAAAGAATCTATTTAAACTAGAGACCAAATAACGGACTGGATACACAAATTATTTTTCACTTTCGTTAACATTTTGGGATAGGACATTTGGCCTTGGCAGAGTGCCCTTTTAGATTATTATTATATTGTTTTGTTTAGTTTTCTCATGTATGTATATAGTTCAATTCTTCTTCTTTTATGTTCAACTTTTGTGTGTTTGTTTGTGTGTGCGTGTGCGTGTGCGTGTGCGTGTGTGTGTGTGTGTTTGTGTGTGTGTGTGTGTGTGCTGCAGGATGAGACAGTGGAACAGGAGAAGCTGCTACAGACAGAAACAGTGAAGTAATATGAACTCATGCAGTTGGCTGAAACTAAGACATGTGCAGGCGATCAGGCAGATTGTGACTGAATGTGATGAAGAGTAACAGCAGCAATACATGAAAGATGAGAAATACATGAACTGTGAGTCAGACCCAACATGTGTTCATTTATATTTGAACAGTTATTAATCTAAGGAAACGGTCTGCTTCGTATTCATAAAATAGATTTTAAAGGGCCAGTGCAGCATTATTTCACTTTTTGTTCATGTCTTTAATTATCTTCCTGTAAATGAATCCCCGTTGCTTATTTTATCACATTATCAGCTACTTGAATATTATTTGGATTTGTTTTTGGTGACCCTTCTAATTTCTCCTCCAGCGTCATCTTTAGGCCAATAAGATAAAATAATATCAAACAGAATATCTTGCCTGGATCATTTTGCTGATGTTTAGCAGGTATCATGTTTACCATGCTAATATTAGCACGCTATTATTATCAAGCTAATATTATCAAGCTAATATTATCAAGCTAATATTAGCTTTTTAGAGCAAAATACAATTTTATGTTAAATTTATGTTGCGATTAACCTTGCCAAAATAATTGTGATTCACGATAATATCCTACTAATCATCAAAATATGCGTCAAACGCTTAAAAGGGCACTAAAGCATACGTAATCCCTTTACCTTCCATGTTGTCAAGAAACATATTATGTATTGCATTACAGACAGAATACGCATCTTTTTTAGTGAACATCGTTTTAGTGAAAAACAAACAAACAATCTTAAATAAGTTAAACATAATTTGGAAGGTTCATAAAGGATAAAAAATAAATAAAGACGTTCCTTTCTTACATGATAATTTCCGTATTTTAAACCAGGCTCTATTTTTCACTTGCCATGATAGTGAGCGAGTCAGCTTTTTCAAGTCACTCGTGAGGAAATTATGATTATACTGATAATAGTAACCCAGCACAATTAACTTATTGTGTGTGTTTTTTATCCCAATCAGCGGAAAAAAATCTATGTTGTCCCAACCCTAATCACAATCATTCTATCAAATGTCTTAGTTAGGGTAACATTTAGGATCATTATGGTTCAACAGCCCCATTATGTATTTCAAAATGATGCTCCATCTTCTTTTCTAAGGGACTGGCTTCTATTTATTGTTTATTAAGTTATTTTAGCTGTATTTTACTGTCTGTTAAGACAATGGTCTACGTAGCAGAAATGACAGACATTATTTGTATTTACAACAACATGTTGAGGAGTGCTTTGAGGGTGGCTCTTTTGAGTTTTGTTTATTTCACATTAGAGATTTCTGTAATTTTGTTTTCTTCTGTGGTTTTTGAGTTGGGTGGGGAAACACATGATGTCACATGAACAGGATGTTTTTGAGAGTTAAACTCAAACATTTACAAACGAAAGGAAAGGATATTTTTTCTGGACTTTAAACCTACAATAACTGATTGTTTTGGGGGACAGAGCATCATGATCATTCATTACGAGTGCTTGTGCTTGTGTCCACCTGCTGAAGTCCAATATTCACTCTCTTTTACCTCTGTTTTTGGTCTCCACCACCTCCTGAGTTAAATATCTGTCTCTTTAGCAAATGTTCCTACTATGTTCACCAGCCAGTCCCTGACTGTGTCGGTCTGCAGTTTGCTGCTGAGCAGGTAGAGTACAGAGGTTTTTACAGCAATCTTTTTCTGAAGACGACGTTATGAAGCAGTGAGAGTGAACCAGAACAGTACAGTTGTGGGCTGGACAGATCAACAATGAGCTGAAACTAACTTTAAAGCTCTGTAAAGCCGAGGGGAGCTGCACATTGTCACATTGGGCCTCATTCATCAACTGTTGAAATTTCTTTCCACCGACACAGTTTTCTCAAAGATTCTGACATTAACCGATGTTTCCTTTTTGGAATTTGTTCTTAAGAACAGAATCTATGCAAACTCAAGAGAACACTGACATGTTTGTGCAAAATAATTTGTTTTCATTTATCAATTCTATAGTTGTATAATATAGGATTTAAATTACAATAATATGTTTGTCATTTCTAATATTAAAAAATATATTTTCATTATTTTACAAAGCCTTATGGTCTTTTAAAATAAATAAACGCGACACTAACACTGAACAAGGAATAGCATCCTCTGCATCTTACTCTGTGTTATTTTATATCCACTGCTGATGCTACTAAGTATGAAATTGTTTAGATTCACTTCCTGCAAAAGCACTTTGTTATGAGTTTGTAGTCCCATGCTCCGTCCTCTTTGGACTTTCACTTGGGCATTTGTAATGTCTGTGTGCACACAGCCCTGCTGCCTCATGCCCTTTTATGGTGATTAGAGGGCATTTACATGCTAATTAGGATCAACTGGCATGACTTTCAATTTACAAAGACAATGAGATTCATCATTATAGGAACATAGGCAGGAGCAATTCAAAGCATGACTCTGATGTAGAATTGTCTTTACAACACATTTAAGAAGACATTTAGGAAGATATTGTTGAATGAGGCCCAATGTTCTCACAATGGTTTTTTGCCACTTATTTAGTCATAATTATTTGAAGTGAGAGAGAAATACTTTAAAGTAACAACACGTTTTACCTTTGCTCTCTTTGGAGGTGCAGCAGCCTCCCTCAGCTCCTCCACATTTCTCCCTGAGGGACGACACCTCCCTCTCCAGCCTCTCCAGACGTTCCCGCAGAGCAGCGAAGTCCGCCTCACAACCACAAGACCCGGATCCCGAACCAGAACCCAACGGAATCAGTTTGATCTTATGGGTCAGGACAAGAGGGTAACCGGGTGTCAGGTCGATTTCTTTACCTGAGAGATGAATAGATTGGATTAAAGCTGGGAGACAGACTCATACCAGTACTGATGAAGCTGTAAGAAAAATTACTTTGGTTGACAATATTCTTTCAAACAATGATAATGTGTATGATTCATAAAATAAACACTCCAGGTTTTTACCTCCCTGGCTGACATCAGATGAATCCTCCTGAGTGATGCAGCCCTCGGAGATCACCACCTGTAACAATGATAATGTGACAATGTGTCCCACTTCTGGAGTAACCCTAACCCTAACCCTAACCCTAACCCTAACCCGAACACAACGGATGTATCACAGTGACCCCCAATATCCCTCAATCCACTGCAAGCAGACCGATTGTGCACATAATTAAGAAGTGAAGTCAGGAAACGTCACATTTCCAATTTGTTTTGTATTCACGAGGTAAGTAAATACATCACATGAATATATAATTAAAAAGGCTTAAGCAGGATGTAAATAATGAGAACATGAAATCCACTCTGCTGTTTGTTTAACATAAGAGACAGAACAGAAAGAATACTAAGAGTTGGATGAAGTTGTGACATAACCATCCATCATCGTTCTGTAAACTGTAAAAGGGGCCCATCAGGGTCAGGCCCAGGGGCCCAAAGGGTCTGTGGGGCCATAAGCCAGAGCTTCAAAGTGTCTCACTGTCCAGCATCACTGATGAACGCTGAACAGAGTTTTGAAGCTAATTTTGTAATTCAATTAAGATTTAGAAATCAGGACTATTACTTGTATCTGAGTATTTCTACCCTGTGGCATCTCTATCTGAATACACCTCACTACCCATTTGAGGGTAACTTCCAGATGATAAAATTAAACATTTGACATTAGGCTCAGGAAACATCATCATTTCTCTGTCTCTTATATGTGAGCAGCAGGTTTAGATAAGCCTCGACTTGTTGAAGGAAATATACGTATAGTCCCGAAATTCAGATTATTTCTTAAATTATGTCAATTAATCCAGCCTGTCAATCGATTTACCTTGATGGAGTCCTGCTTTGTTTCCCTCGGCGTCCTTTGACCTCTAACCTGTAACTCATGGGAGGTTGATGGGGTGAGGAGGGCAGTCGGGAGGAGGACGAGGAGGAGGGAGGGGATAAAGGGAAACATCGCTGGGGTCAGACCAGGAAAAACCTTCTTCAGATTGTTTAGGAAAAAGGGAAAAGATTGTGTCCTGCTCAGGGACTCTGAAGCAGTTTGTTTGGCTGAGCTGAAGCTAATTTTCTTCAAAGATAGACAAATTAGTAGCACTTGAAGTGGAGCTGAAAGAGGTCGCTGTCCGTCAGATCACACAGAGGTGATGACATTTACCAGCCGTTTTCCCTCCAGTCTCTCCTCTGTACTCCTTCTGGAACAAACACAGAAACACACATTTAAACCCACCTTAAATTTCCACGTTAGCTCAGTAGACTCACAATTAGTGGAAATGGAGCCATTAGCTGTGTACAGACCTGTCAGTGTAGCGTGTCGGCCAATAAACCACAGCGGAAAAAGTAACTTGGTCTGAATGAGTAATTTGTTCAAATGCAGCCAGTTTTCTGTTGCCGCCACCTGAAAGGTGATGATGGATCAGGCTGATCATTCAGATTATTTGTTACACAGTAATTGGTTTATTTATTTAGTATGAAGAGTGTTTCATGAAATGGATCTTTAGGTTTTATTGGTTTAGCTACTTTAAGCCTCGCTGATTCTGATTGCTTTGGAAAATTAAGCTCAACATAAACGTGTTTGTTGTTAAAAGTAGTTTATGAACCGACTATGAATGAACTTCAAATCTGTCACAGTCAACATTTGTAAATCTGTCATTCTAATAACAACGAGTCTGTATATCAGTAAGCTATATATTATGCTGCTTTTGTAAATTAAACGGTTTCATTTCATTCACACATGTCTACTGGACACTACTTCTCATGTTAACCAACTTACACATCTCTGCCTTGTCTTTGCCAAAATGTTGCTCTATTTTATAGTCAAACTTATAATATTTATGGAAAACCCTCTGCCGCTGAAAAATAAAGCCATCGTGGAAGTGCCTAAAACTGCAGTTCCTCAAACGGCCACGTGAGGCTGCTTCAAAGCGAGTCTCCATTGACCCCCATGTTACTTTACAACAGAAATAAACATGTTTACAGCCTGGTACTAAACACGGTTTTGATCTCTAAAGTTTATATTCCCGTTCATCACAACTGTACGTGGGGTGAAATGATATTTAACTCAACCGTTTAAATTATATTAATGCTTAAAGTTATGCATAATTAAGGACGTGGCCACTTTGAGTGACAGGTGGGGGCTGTCACAGGTCGCTAGCTGCTGTCTGCTCTACTGTGTCACCCGACGATCCACCTCTTTGATCATTTTTGGATTAGCTGGGATTTATGCGGTGTTGTCACTTGCCAAGATGGCGACGGTCAGAGCCACCACATGGAGCTTCACAACAGCTCTTCAGAAATCTACTGTATGGGTGACCTCACGGAGACCTACATCTGTATTTTATACAGTAAATGGAAAAACCCTACAAACCACCACGTTATTATTAAACTACAAGGGACAGATAAATATTGCCACACTTGGAGTTAGAGAGTTTCCCCCTGACATTTCCTCCAGCACACATTCAGTCCCTGAGCAAATCCCACAAGAAAGAGGTTTATAATCAAAGCTGGTTAATACGAAAATATATTTTCACATCATGGTGAGGTTTCAAATTACAATCTCCCCTTTGAAAACATAATAATAATAATAATAATATTATAATAATAATAATAATAATAATAATAATAATAATAATAATACACTTTATTTGTAAAGCACCTAAAAGCAATCTCAAGGCGCATACTTTTTATTGCTTCTCTGTGTCGTTAGCAGTACATTAATTTGTTTAGCCTTGGTGGCTACAAATAGTGTAGCTTTTTGGGGTTTTGACCGGCAATGTTGTGGCCAAAGATTGTCCGTTAATGTTTAGCAGGTATATTGTTTACCATGTTTACTGTCTTAGTTTAGCGTGTTAGCATGCTAACATGTGCGAATCAGCACCAAACACAAAGTACAGCTGAGGCTGATGGGAATGTCTTTAGTTCTGCAGGTATTTCAACAAATTGAAATGTTGACCTGAACGCACCAGAAGAAAAGTCAAAGGATCACAATTGATGCTGAGGGCAACATTACATTACAGGTCATTTAGCAGACGCTCTTATCCAGAGCAACTTACATTGAACTAACTACAGGGACAGTCTCCCTGGAGCAACTCAGGTTTTAGTACCTTGCTTAAGGGTACAATGGTGGCAACCTGGTATTGAACTCCCAACCTTTTTAGAAGGCGCACCACTAGACCTCTAGGCCATCACAACATGATTTTCTGAACCAAATTTCAAGACTTCCATCCACTAGTTGTTGAGACATTTCACTCAAAACTATAACAATCAACCTCATGGAGGGGCTAGAGGAAATCAGTGTTGCCAACTCCTCAGTAAGGCAAGTAGCTATTGGCTGTCCTAAAAGTCGCTAGAAATTGCTAAATGACATCATCGCCTAATTTGCATAATCCGCTATTTGCATGTAATTGTAATGGACGCTGTAGGAGACAGGAACAACGTCGTGGG
This sequence comes from Cottoperca gobio, assembly GCF_900634415.1. Lineage (NCBI taxonomy): Eukaryota > Metazoa > Chordata > Actinopteri > Perciformes > Bovichtidae > Cottoperca > Cottoperca gobio. The sequence goes on from NC_041365.1 coordinate 18,041,982, forward strand.
AGACAAAAAGTAAAAAGTAAAGAGTAAAAGAGTAAAAAACACCCTAAATATGTTTATTATTGATTCTTGTATTTGTTGTTGTTGTCGTTTGACATTGAAATATGCCATCACTTCTCAAAATAAAAAGTCTCTACATTTGTCGCTAGTAGCTTTTGACAAAAAACAATCAGCAAGAGATTTGGAAAGTCGCCAAGTTGGCAAAAAAGTTGCCAAGTTGGCACTGGAGGAAATGTCCGAGGATTCATTGTACAGGAAGTATGAATGTGCAGATATTTGTGGTGGACTAACTGAAACTAATAAATGATAGCGCAAAGACGGTGAAAGTTATTTTGTACTAATACTAATACTAATTATTTGTGTAAAATGCTTTTTCTCTTCCTTTTTGAAAATTCTTAAAATTACATAAACTGCTTCTCCCTCATTAAAAATGCAAATGGCCATCAGTATATGACAGAAAGAGGATTCAGCATCTGCAGTTTGTGTAAACCTCGGCCCGTTAGTGAGCAATCTCTGTTGACTTCAATGGGAACAATTAGCTTGGGAATACCTGCCAGGGACAGCTGCTCCAGCTGCTCCAGCTGCTCCAGCTGCTCCGGTTGAACCCTCTCAGAAAACACAGGAGGGCAATAGAAACCCTGAACGCACCATAAAGACGGCACACTTGCTCTTCACCTTTACTTTGTCTCGCTGCTGCTGGTTTTCATTCCTCCTGTTCACACTGAGCTTCAGAAGCCATAATAAGCTCCCTCCCAGCAGCTCCATCCCCAAACTTAACTGTGGTGTGATGTGTTGAGACTATTAACCAGTGAACTTTTGTTTTGACATTTGAAATAGTAGTTTGAACCCCCCAAAAACATCTTATCTCAAGGTCCACTTACTAGTTTTTAATGCAGCTTTTAACTCAGTAATTGCAAACTCCATCCCCTGAGGAAGACAGGTGTAAACTGGTAGAAAAATCAGTTGGACCTTGATTTTAGACTTTTTGGTCATATTTGTATTGCAGATCAAGAATGCTTTGATTGGCTTTTAGTGATGTAATGATGAACAGACATTACACGCCTTTGTTAACGAGTGTCAGTGACGCACTGAAGTCTGAGCAGCCGGGCTGAGGATAACATCATACAACATGTGAAATCATTTGGAAAAGAAAAAGAAGAGCTGTCACTCAACAAAGTTTGTGTTTTTTTACATACATTTTCACCGATTTTCATCTCATCCACTGTGCAGCACATTTCAACATATGCACACCTGCATGCAAGAGCCTTAACAGCTTTTGAAACCACCTGATGCCACGATGTTAGTGAAGTGCAGTTAAAACATCCTCATCCTTAATTCTCATTTTGTTTTTTCATTCCTAAAACATCTGGAGAAAACAAAATCTCATGCCAACGGGGGGGATTTCACCTGTTTCCAATACAGATTGTCTTATTATAGGAATCATAATGTTTTCTTGATATTCCTCTAACAATCTGTCTTGTTTGATTAATATTGTTCAGGCTGAAATAAACTCATCCCACTTGCAGACTGGGAATTATACACACAATAATTGTCACAAAAGTTCTACAAAAGTTTCTATTTTTCATCAGCTGTGGTGCTACAAATATATTTTATGAACTGTGCAGATGAAATATTGGATACTGTTGAATTATTCAGAATATTAAATATATAGTTGCATATAATCATTATTTGTGTGAAGGTGACGTCTTCAGGTTGCTTAATTTGTCCAAATATATTCAGAGAACAATTAATCAATAATCTAAATAGCTGCCAATTGATTTTTTTATCCTTATTGTTTCAGCTGTAATTGAATAATAAGCACATTTAATTCATATATATTTATGCATATTGATGCAATATCCACAATATCAATGCACTTGTTTCAAAATCTCTTGAATGATTATAAATGAAATGAATGAAAGATGCAAAGTGGAACATTATGAGAATGTAAAGAAGCATCTTACCTGCTGTGAGCTCAGATGACTTGCTGTCTGTGAAACTCTCACTGACTGACCAGCAGCAACAGCAGGACGAGCGGACGGACAGAAAGAGAGAGAAGAAAAAAAAAGGAGGGGAGGAGTGCTGTAGCATTTTCTCATACTTGAAGAATTTGTCCTCCCTCTCTTTCTCCTTCTCCTCCTCCTCCTCCTTTCTTTCTCTCTGATGTAATTCTATGTGCTTTACAGGTCCCTGTTGGGCGGAAGATTTGCGATGGAAAACATCTGAATTTTTAGATGTTTTTAAGGGAACGTTGGGGCCTAAAAATCTCTAATGTGTTTTGAAGCAATCTCTGTCCCCTGCTGGACTCTCCGTGACGTCAGTTCCTCTTTTTGTTTGTTGCATCGGTCACATTTTGATGCTCTGCTGATAAACCTGCTCTCCATTCAGTGTCAGTGAAGCAGCTCCAGGATCTGGCACTACACAGACATTTGGCCGCTTCTTTCTTGTTTTGTTTTCCGGGAGAGGATGTACAACACATTCATCTCTAAGATGCTCATATTGTTGCTGTCACACAAAGTTTAGATGGTTTTTGATGAGTTGAACAAGCAAGAGCACGGGATGCACACCGCCCACTTAGGACAAATGCATTTATCCGAATTTTGAAATCAATAGGAATTATTAATCTAATTATTGAAGAATGCACTTTGCAAAGACACAATGTGTTCACCTAATAAAGTTATTTACTGGAATATTTGCAGATACAGTGCATTCACTTTTTCACATGTTGTTATGTTGCAGATATTTTAGTTTTTTCTTTTTAATACAATTGCAAAACAAAAACAAAAAAATCATGAAACACGGTTTAGTTTTACCTAAAATGTGAAAAAAGAAAATTTCTGAATTGTTCACACTTTTATTTCCTTTATTGGGGCAACTTACAACCTATTACTGCACTCAACTATATTTCTGATCTATTCTACTTGAGTTGTTTTCTTTCATTTGACCAATTTTTATTTTAAAAATCATTTTATTCTATCTTAAGGGATTTCTTTCTGGCTCTTATTGCACATTGCTTTTAAATGCTTTTCTTTGCCTATGTAAATCACTTTGCATTTCCTCTGTGCTTGTGTTTGTACCAAATGTGAAATATAAATATTTGCCTATAAGCACAAACATTCCAGAGTATGATGCCACATCATGGTGAACATTCATATCACATCAGCTTTGGTAATTGTGCTAAAATGAAAGTTAAGTTCTTTTTTTGCACAAAGCAACACAATTCAAAACATCTGTCAGCATCAGGCGTCACATGAACATTTATCATCATGTTTGCCTCTCTGTGGTGGTCTTCTGCACAATCTGTGTAGCACATTCACAAGTCATTGACCTTCTTCAGGCGTACATGGTAAACAGAAGGTCTTGTCAGGAAGCGCAACCAGCAGGAGATGAATTGGTGTGAAGACTTTTCTGTTCCGTCTCTGCTGAAACTTGTGGCTGTATTTATTGAATATGCACAACGATCACAGCCTTGCAGGTGGTGCAGGTCTTTTATTAAAGCTACTAGAGAACAATACAGAAATAACTACTTTAAAAAGTGTGACCCATCCGCCTCAACTCCCGCCCACCTTCAGCGGACCTTTCCTCTCTTTCTAAGCTTCTGCTCCCCTTAGCGTGTAATAAGGATGCACATGGGTTTACACTGGAGTAAGTTGAAAGCCTGGTGCGTCATACAGATGCTAAAGGGTGCCTTGTGCACAAGACTGGCCCTGACCTCCCTGGAGCCCAACATTCTGCTGAGGGGCCTCCTACCATGTGCTGTTGCCACACAGTCACACCTCCCACCACAACCCTCCCTCCTTTAACACAGTTGGTCTAAGAATAAGAAGACTTATACACAACAGAATGAGCATGAATAAACTATATTTATTGAATAAAATATTTCATGCAGCAGATTAGTGAATATTAACAGTAACATGAATAAGGAAAAGTAGAAAATAATCAAATATAACACAGAGCTTTGTACCTGCTGATGATCACATCTCCTTCAGCAGAGCACCTGTAAATTATAGATACAAATACTATTATTCATTTTAAATATAAAAATACTATTTGTATTTTGGTTTGGCTGAATATTTGATGTGCATATTGCCCAGTATGCCCAGCTAATCCACATTTTAAATTCAATATTTAATCAATAGTCAGTGTCAATCTTGCATCAGTGCAGAGTTGTATCCAAACCTTGACTGAGAGACGAGATACTCTTTGTCCCCACAGAGCTGGAGCTTCATTTCATATTCACATGGTTGTCTTTTCCAAGCTGCTGTTTAAACACTGTTGCCTGTTGGCAATTATGAAACGTAATAAATATTTGTATTTCACTCTCACTTCTGTCCGGCACAAAGTCACAGAACACGGCCTGGAAGTGGCTGGAGAGCAGCAAGACACAGACCAAGAGATGCAGAGCGTGGTGAGCGAGACAGAGAGAGATGAAGTGTGAGATGGATCAACGATTAACGTTGCTGTTATCTGTTTGACCTCAGAGATAACACATGTTTATCTGATTGCTGTTCCCGCAACTCCCTCTCATGATGTTTTTCTTTTCTTTTGGCTACGTCCTCTCATCGAAGTTGTAAACACTGACGCCTGCTGTGATACGATGGGGAGGCGGGGCCCTTGGGTAATTTGCGGGGCATGTATAGGCTCTGTGTCAAGCTCTCTGTGGGACATCTGAGCACTGTAATGTAAATGAAATGTAAAAGTGATCTCAGACCACCCTGTTAATGTGGTACAGTTTACTGGTCTACACCTATAATGTCGACGCTAACAAGTCTTTGAGGTAAACTGCTTCTGGGCTCTGACACGGCCGGTGTAAAACATTATATATTTTGCACATTCCATCCTCTTTGCTACACTGTACAACTTTTCTAATTTTAAACAGACATATTTTATTAAATCTGATTCTGATAATCTATCAGCAAATATAGAAATATGTGTAGTTTTACTGCTTTTTATTATTCTGTCTTGTTGAAAGGGAAGGAAATTGATCAAAGGCAGTTCAGCAGTCAAGCAGAGGGTCTTTGAACAGGAGGAAGGGTATGGGCGGTTCAGGTGAGGTCATCCAGAGGCTTGTGAGAAAGATTAAACGTGGACATGAATTATGCGTTCCTCCAACAGGTTGCTCCACCTTTTGGTTCAAGTTTTAGGGGCATAGAAAAGTTGATTATCTCCGTGTAGGAACCTGCGTCCTGCTTCTCTCCATGTTTCATTTTTGTCTGTTTTAATCATATTCTTACTCTGACTCTTCAGACACAATTAACTTTTTTTCCGTGGCTATGACTCGTAGTAGTGGTGGTTGAGTACTAACCCCTAACTTTAGGGGAAATTGCCAAAAAGCTTTTCTTTTTAGATTTCACATTAATCTAAAATATGAATGAACAATACTTATTTCTATATCAACACATGACATCATAATACTGTGTGTGTCATTGATGAACTCTATGGTATTAGTGATGACTTTAAAAAACGGACAATTAGGGCTGCATTTAACAAATATGTGTACTATTGATTATTTTCTTGATTTATTGTTTGCTCAGAAAATAGAGAACAGTTGATCAAACAGCCCGAAAGATTGATCACTATCACTTATATCACTTGTGAGGAGATGGAACTTGGGGAATGCTTGACTTAACTATTTATTTATTCATCCAAATAGTTGTGATTAAATGGACTAATCGCTAGTTTAGTGTATACCACAATATCTCCAGGGAGTTTATGAGCTTCAGATGTTAATTAAGTTTGCAGGATGTAGCTGAAATGTTTGACTTCTGTTAGTTTTGGGCTGAAGTTAATCAGGTTTATTAACCATCAACTTTACTACCCGACCCTAAACTCTGACTGACCTCCGCCACCTGAAGCTCTTCTGTCTGTCTCAGTGTCAATCATTTTTTCATTTTGCGGGGAAGCATTTCGCTATATTATAATCATTAATAATAATATTCTTACTGCTTATTTGATTGGTTGAATGGTTATACAGGATTATGTTAGCTCTGTTGCACATTGTGGGCTTCACACTGCAATGTAAGATACAGACTGCGATGGTTCCAGGCTCAATACTCGGGCTGACAGCCGATCACCTTTACTATCAAGTGTACTGCCCTAAAGCCTGACAGACCTCCAGACAGTCGCTGGCACGCCGCACTGCATACCTCACGCACTGTGGATTTATTTCCTGTCGCTCACTAATCACCATTATATCCTCTAAATCAGGGGTGTTAAACATGCGGCCCGGGGGCCAAAACAGGCCCGCCAGAGGGTCCAATCCGGCCTGCGGGATGACTTTGCAAAGTGTAAAAATTACAAAAGTTCATTACATTTGAACATTTTCAGAATGAATTTGTACTTTTTTGCACTAAAACGAAGGGAAACATTTGGAGTTGTTGTTATTTACATGTTATTATGCTGTGATGTTACTGGTCCGGCCCACTTGAGATCAGATTGTGCTGCATGTGGCCCCTGAACTCAAATGAGTTCGACACCCCTGCTCTAAATGGATTTGTAAAATTAAAAATGTAATAAAAGGTGATTGCAAAAATAACAATATACTGTATATATATATATATATATATATATATATATATATATATATATATACATATTCCAAATATTCTTTTGTATTCATACTCATATTCAAAAATCTCAATTATTAATAAAACATTTTAATTTGACCAAAAATGTTTATCTAAAAGTATTGTTCAATGTCTGCACAGATGCGGAGAGGATGTTTTTATTAATGTACTTCTTGAAAATTGGTATTGGTGCCATGTTGCATGACCTGTAAGTGTGAACTGTAGACATACATTCTAAATCCTTGTCCTTTAAAATAAATCCAAAATCAAACAAGCACAAATTAAAAAACAATACAGATTCAATATTATTTTCTGCAAAACACACATATGTTTGATTTAAAAGAAATTCATTACAAAATGATCTCATTGAGAATATTAAAATAAATGTGAAGAGAATCAGAATCAGAATCTCAACATTATGAATAACATCTGAAGAACATCTGGAGCAGGACAGCCTCACTTATGGACCACAGGGACAGCAGTTGTTAACAGTTAAAGGAGATTCAAATGAGGAATAAACAATAAGCTTTCCAAGTACTCCAGATATACAATAAACAGTTAGCAATCAGTGGCACATTGATCGCTATCGACGATGAAGGGAAGACCAGGGGGAGTTTCTGCCTTCTAAACACTTTTTCTTTGAAGCATTTATTAAAGTCCTTGGACAGGACATGTGGATGCTGCAGGAATAACATCTTTCATTTCAGCTGGCCAATATATCACCAAAAAATAACACTTTAATATCTATTCATGAACATGTCGATAAGGCATCTTTAACTGTCCAAAAGTAAGGAAAGATGCTGAAAACAGCATCCAGAGGTTGCTCATTGTGAGCCAGCACAAATATCAAAAGCACACATATACAACCTCAGTGTCAAGTCCAAAATTATGATATCAAGCAGCATCTAGCTTATAATCAAAATCATATAAACTTTAGTGGAGCGTGCAATTCAATCAGATTACTTTGAGTAAATCAAAGCCTGTTTTTTAAATTATACATGAAGCGTGATGCACCCTCGAAGGTCAAATATTATGCAAAATGCACTTTTTCTTTTTTTTAAACATAAATATGTGTCTCCGGTGTCTAGAAACCCCTGAAGTTTGCTCCAAAAGACAATCCTCTCTCTTTTCCTCCTGCTCCATTTATCAGAAAAACTGGATTCCTCCTGTCCGCCATCTTGATTTGCTCACTCATTGACTCATTGTCGTCACAACAACAGGAAAACTCTTTCTCAACGAGGGTCAGTAGCATAGACTAACGATGTTCCGTACAGGTGGGCACTTTTCTCATAAACTACTGGTCCAAAAGACATGAATCAAAGTTTAGACCAACACATGGATATTCCCCCAGAGCATGACCACACAAACATGCTAGTCTGGCTGCTAACAACAGAGAGCGAGCTGACGAGCGCTGAAGAGCAACAAGTCAACACCGTTAGTATACTTTTTCTGCTAATACACCCCCAAATAAAACCCATTACCACCACATTATGAAGTACTTCCATATAACTTTCAAATAACACATGTCGAGGAACTGTACACTGAAAAAACTGCTACAGTTTATCCTGATAAAAATGTGTGTATTTGTAATTTGTAATAAATGTAATTGTATAATTTAAAAAATCAGTCATTGATCAAAAATCAAAAATAATAAAAATTCCCTCCCGTGGTCGAACCTGTCACCTTTACATTTGATCTCGGTATGAATGGATATCTGTCTCTGGGAGGATTCAGGTTTTCTCTGTTGGCCTTCCAGACAGTAGAGTCCTAATCCCCTTAACTACTAACTTTAACCACCGAGCTCAAAAGCCTCTTCGTCTGCCTCTGTAGACTCATCAACAGGACTTTCACGGTCTCTTAGGGAGGCCTGAAATGCCTCAGAGCCCATGACCACAAGCATCACGAAGTGAAGGCTAATTGCACCATGTGCGTTTTGAGCCGAGCCAAGTGGAGTCCGTGAGAGCGTTAAACACAGCGACGGCAGAAATTACGAGAGCATGGATCATGTAAAGCTGGAAAATGCTAATTGAAGTTGACACCTACGTCTTGATTGTGCCATAAATCTGTCGCTGACGGATGTAGTTTGTGTGTGCGACCAGGAATCAACCATTTCCAATGTGGGTCATTTATTTATTTATTTTCCACTGTGGTTTATGTCAGTTTTTGACCCACAAATGTCAAAATGTGAGACCACAAACTTCTGTGGTTTCATTCAAACTTCAAGCTTGATATTTACATAATAATTGTATGGATCTAGTGGTGTAATCGCTGACACCTGATCAGTGTGTAAATATGCAAAATATATAATAACTGGGCAAGGAACAGAATTAAATGTAAAGATATTTCAGTTGTGGCTGTAGATCTATTAAATAACATTCACAGTAAAAGTGATCAGGACACAGTCCATTGTCATGTCATACTGTTCTCCTCCAAAACACCCTGTTACAATTCACTTTCCATAATCGTTCTCTATCAACTGACGCATATTTCCATTTCCACAGTCTAATAATTATGAATATACCACAATCTCCTTTTTAAATAAACGCTGGTCTTAGATCTGCTACACAACCATACGCTGTACTCAGCTTCCTGACTGCATTTTACATAAATTAGTGGTTAGAACCAAACTTCTAATGGACGGAACGGACATGAGTCAGCATTTTAGTGCTTCCAGTTCCTTGTCTTGAAGTCAATGTTTTTTTTTTAATTGTTTTTTGGTTAGATGCCTGAAATAAGGTCTGTGGTTAATGTCATGAAGCCATCTTTTAAGACAGTGTGATGTATGGTTAACTCTTTTTATGACTGTTGCATGTTATATATATTGTTGTGATTTTAATGTTGTTGTGCGCTATCATGGCGATGAACTCTTGTTGTGTATAAATATTTGCATGCTTCCTTTAACCTTTTCCACGAACTGTCATAACAAAGACACACAGACGCGTTGCTAATTGACACACCTGAACCCAGCTAAAATCAGCGATCTCATTCGCCAGTTGCCGAATCCACTCCCCTATAAATATGCCAGATTACCTGCTGAACCACACCTTACAGGATGTTTCCCTCGCCGCGCACTGATCCTCTTCAGCGCCTCCTCGTCTGGTGAACCAGACCTTGAAGGATGTTTCCCAGGACAGTTGCTGCCTTGCCTCCCCGCAGATCGGACCGGATCCCTCTTGCTCCTCGCCGCACTCTATCGACAGTCCCGCTGAAGCACGCCCTTTCCCTGGCGCAAGGGAAAACGCGGAGCGGTTGTTCCATATTAATTGGACTGGACTTTTGGTATTTTTAAACCATTTGCCTGAACACATTGACACATTGAACATTATTTTAACTATTTATTAACGAGGTGTTTTAAAGTAATGTTGCAATAAAAGTCAATCATTTTATACGTTTCTTGGCGTCATTCTCTCTGTGTTGGTGTGGCCGGGAATCCGAACCTGTTAGATAAATTTGATGTTAGCAGGCTACTCTAGTCTGTTACACTAACACAAGCTTTTTAACATTTTATTCTACAACAAAAAAAACGCTAGTAAATACCCCACTCGTGAATTCCAAAGCTTTAGTAAGTTTTAATAAGTCGGTTCCTAACAAGTGGCTCAATGAGCCTATACTAAACGTCTACAGTAGTCCGCCTTTAGCTTCGTGGCGAGATACGGTCGTATGACTTCAACGTCACACGACCGTATCTCGTTTATAGCCTAACGTTAGCTTTTTACTACATAGTTGCAACTGAATACATCGAAGCGTATTCACGGCCATCCCTTACTGCTCAGTTTACATTCTGGAGATCTTGTACAGCACATCACACCACCATTACAGGAACACATCAAGTTAATACTCAGCGTCTTACAAACAAGTGCAAAACAGAGAAACAAATCACATGACGTTTCCATCCCATGAGAAACATTTCAAACTCAAAGCTAAATTATCTTTGTCATATTTCACATTTTTAGCATGAGCTTCTCCAGACCTAATGTGCTTCCTCTGTCCAACAAACAGATGTTAACCCTGTGGGTTAAGTACTTTTAGGAGAATAATATTGATATTTTTTCCCCTTCTCCTCATCAACACTAAATGATAGCCTTTTTCAACCCCAGACCTGATCCCCAGAGTCTTATTAGAGGCGAAGTCAAACCTCTCGGACGTGTTGACTTTGCCAGAGAGCAACGAGATGAAAGGATGAATACGAAGAGGAAGGAAAAAATCTGTTAGACTCGTTTTATTTTGAGCCAAAAGCCCAGACCTCTCTGCTTTTGACAAATGCTGTGTGAGTGAGCAGTCAAATTGCGCAATAAAGACTTTGTGTGTATGGACTGTGTGTGCCGTTCACGCACATTACAAACAGCTCCCTTCTTTGTCCCTGCGGGTCATAAAACGGACTATCACATTATTTCCCTTATGTGATTCTGTGAGCAGGATGGGCAGGTGGGAAGTTGTAGCATTTGTCAAGCTCATTTCCTCTTAAAGAAACTGTACAGGCCAGACTCCACTTGTGTTTTTAGTTGACAGAAAAAAAAACAGGAAGAGAAGAAAAGACCACAAAGGATAAAGATATCAGATATAAAAATAAAATCATCAAAACATTCATTAACTCAAACTTTCTAGATGAGTCACTCACACCTCACACGCTACTGTCAACTGCCAGAATACTTATTGTTTGATTTTGACTGCGATAGCTAACAAGTTAGCAATAATACTGACGTCACCTCCAGGCTGCTGTTAGTCGCTAGCTTCAATGCAACATATTATGATTCATCTGTTAGCAGCTTCAAATAAACTTTTGCTTTGCAGTGTACGTATTCTAACTACGGTATCTATGATAACCACTGTTTTATTAATTAGAGTAGGCCAACTATAAAATAAATGTGATTTTAAATAAAGGTTTTCTTACTTTATAGAAAAAGGACGATAACTATAGCTATTAGGTTGGTCAATTTAGTGTTATTGTATAAATGTTGAGCTCCATTTGTAACAAATTCACCATTTGTGTGGCTTTTAATAAGCAAATTGCATTTTCATGTACAAAACTAATTATCGTCGTCGGTCATAAAACTTGCTTAAATTGTGCCCGAAATGCTAATTAATGGGAAATGAATAATAAGGCAATGTCAGACAGGTAGGTTGATTGTACGACTATGCAACTATAGAATTAAAGAGTCAGCATTTTAGACCTCCAGGATGCTCTTACTAGATCGTATTGGACACGTTTCCTACTTTGCATCAGGAGCACACCTGCAGCCCAAAGCAGTTTACTGTTGAGGGGTGTTGAAGCTCAACTTGGCTTAACTTGTGAACATTAACTTGAAAAGGAAAAACGTCCAACATCAAATAAATTAGACTGTTAACAAAATACTATATAAAATGAATAAATAATAAACATATTACAGACTGCACCTATTGCTTGAACTTAAACGTATATAAATGTGACTTGGCTCCTTAAAAAAATCTTCACACCAATCTTGAAGTATATTTGAAGTCGAGGGAATGAGTGAGGAAGTCATTGGATAGAATCAACTGAACAGGTGTAGCCGTTATGACAACAGAGGAGGTAAGTCATTGGGAGAGAGGAGAGGTTGTTACAACAGCCAAGTCATTAGAGGAAGAAGAGAGGAGATGACTATAAGAGAGAAATTGATCGAAGATCTGAGAGGAACCAAAATAAAAAAGAGGAGGGAAAAAAGTTATTACAAGAGGAAAGTAAAGGCTTGTAAAGTCTTTGTGCTTTTGGCCGGTGTTGGTTAACGTGCCAAACTCTTTGGCACAGAGTTTCAATGAGCATCAAACCAGCAACCAGCTGCTCTGCAGAAGCAATATCACTTCTTCTCTGTGTCCTTCTTTTTTCCTTCTTCTACTGAAGGCAACTGAATTACATTATTTGGGTTTTAAGCATTGTTCTACATTTGCTGAGATGTCCACATCTTGACTCCGTCAGGCACAACACGGGAGCAGTTAGAAGTAGTTTGTTAAACCTGAGATGAAGGAATGAGGTTTCCAATCCCAGAAAGAGAGATAACACTTTTTATTCAAAACACCCTGAGTGTCTCTGTCTGCTCCCTCTTACAGAGCCACACACTGTTTTACTTACTTATTTATTCAGTCCGTATCAAAGCCGTATCAGAGCTCATTAATGAGCGGCGGTTTACTGTATGTTTGTTACTCAGGACTGTCTAAAGATTTAGTATTAGGGCTTATAGACAACCCCATACCCTGTTTACCCTTTTCTTAGGGTCAACCTGCATGTGGTTAGTTTTGATAATGAGAGGTGGAAGAGCCTTGAATTTATTGATAAAGCGAAAGGCTAATGCCTTCAGCAGAACTCATTTATTCTCATCACAAGGTGACGCTATGGACATTCATCTTACAAAGATAATGTGGAGAAGAGCAGGACATTTTCTAAATTGCAAGCTTGACCAGAACTGTAAAATGTCTTTCTCTGACTGGATTACTTTACCTGATGAAGACATGGATTACTTTTTATTTGCTTTACTGAAAGAAACATCGTGTGAAGGCATGAGGTAAACTGACAACATGTGATGTTAATGTAGGTGTTGTGTAACATTAAGTGTGACCCGTTGGCCTTGTACAGTATGTCAATATGTTGGCTAGTTTTCTGTGTTGCTGTCAATGTGTGAGGCTGTTAACGCTCTTTTTGTGTTTATTTGTCAGGTCTTCATTTTTTGTGTAGATTGTAACGTGGCTGGCTTGCTGGACTTGACGACGAGCAGGAGGACGATCAGACGTGCAGAACCGGGCAGGAGAGCGACCAGACGTCCAGGGCCGCACAGGAGGTCAGCGACAAAGTAGGAGCCCCTCTGGAGGACGAAGTAGGTGGTAAGACCCCTATGGAGGAGGAATGCCGAGGCGAGACCAACAACGAAGTCGGGAGAGTGCAGGGGGAAGTTGGTACCACTGCAGCTCAGCAAGAGAAACTGGAGTCTGCTTTACCGGGGACTGCCGCAGCTCGGCAGGATCCGGTGTCGGTGCAGCGGAGATTCAGGGTTGCTGGGCAGCAGAGACTTAGGCCGAGGAGCAGACTTGAAGCAGACAGGATGGAGTCTGGAACGACTTGGTTTCTTCCCCTGATTCAGACTAAGTCCTCCGGTGGCCTCAGGGCTTATAGAAACCACCCCGGAAACCTTGCGTAGCTTCGCAGACAAAGCGAGTGGAATAGAGTGCAACGTAAGCTCCTGATGCAGTAGAATGTAGGCTTTGTTGTTTCTTCTGCATTTTAGACACAAACAAACAAAAACACCCACATTGCTTACAGATGTATATTAACACATGCAACACAGCCGTAGGAAGAGAGCGCGTTACAGTTAAAGATACAAATGTAACTATTAGCCTACAACAGGAAGCAAATTCTTGTTTCCTGCATTGGCACTGGAAGTAAATTGTGCATTGTGCAGAATTGTCCAACATGACTGTAATTCAAAGGGAAACTTGCCTGATGCAGCAACATGTTGAATGCCCTCACACATGTTACACACATAGATATTAACTGTTCACACTCATACAGACATACATCTTTCTGTGTGTGTGTTGTATTCCCCAAACTGCCAGCCGCTGTGAAATACGATGGACCAGACTGGGAATCTATTAGAGACGAGGGGATCTAGCTTGCTCCCCATTCTCCGTAGGACTCCAATACAAAGTGACTGCAGCATTACCTCAGGAGGGATCAGGTTTTCATTAGTGCGAGTAGCTCATGTACAACAGGCCCGTCCGGACCTGTCTGTCTGTCTGGCCGCACGCCTGCTCTCTCCTCCGCCGAAAGTAACACAGAAAAAGACACACAAAGGGACAATCAGCCCACAAAAACACACATAACTCATGTGTTCTACCTGCCAAGCCTCTCTTACCTAATGGTGCATTATGCTGTTGACTGACAGTGCGAGGGTCCTACTTCATGATTTTAAAGGACACAAGACGATATATGTAAATCTCCACAGCCTGGAACCAGATGACTAAGTATCTGAGCTGTTCATGAAAGCACAAATCCTGCACCCAGTTGCTGATTTTGCTACTGTAAGAAATCTAAAGAGATAGAAATTATGTTAAAACTATGCACAGAATATTGAATTTTTCAACACGCCGTTATCGATGACTGCAAACCGTGACCTTCAGCATTGAATGTGAAGGTTGGGATGGGTTCTCTGCTAGTATCTCTGGGTCTCGTGTGAGTTTAAAATGGAAGGAGAAATCAACAGGCGGTGCAGCATCAGCAGTAATTTGGGAGTTGTACCGGACAGTTATGTTGGAAGAAGGAGCTGAGCCAAATGTTTTTCATTCAGCAGTCGATCTACATTCCAACCCTCACTCATTAGCTTTGGGTAGTGATCGAGGCAAAATAATGGCTCCAACAAACACTTCTATAACTAAAACACCCACATACTAACGGAATACTTCATCCCCAAAATGATCAATTGTATATCAATTATTCACCCCATGTTACCTTGACTCCACAAAGAGAACTTTGTTTTGTAGAATCCAAAACGGAGGAAATCCTTGATGAATTGAAGTAAGTAGCGCGCTACTAGCATACTGTGAGCATACTGGAGAAATGAAACTTTGATTATACTGCACGAGTTGTGTGAGAGTTTGTAAGCGTATGTTTGATATAGTTTGGCTGTTAATAAATGCCCCCACCCATTTACTTCAATTCATCAATACTTGATTATTTGTTCACCGCGAAGGCATGCGAGAAAAGCAAAGTTTGCGTTAAGGATTAAAAGTAACACAGTTTGAGTAATTGATATACAAATTGTTATTTTGGGAGCTGAAGTGAAGATGTTAGGTCGGTCCAGATGTGTGCTTTTATAGGAAAGTCTTGTAATGTCTTGTATTCTTGGTGTGAAGAGGGTGGAGGTGACACATCTTCCAGGTGGTGAGGAGCTTTACTGCTCCTGTAACGGGTCAACTGTCGTCTGGCCATAAAACTGTCAGCTTGACAATGACAGTGAGGAGTCATGTGTCAGCTTTATGGGGCATGCACTGTAGCACCTTTATAAATAAACACATGTTGCTGAATCTGACACAATAGACACACACATGTATGAAGGCTGTAGCTGGTATGACAATAACTTTTACTTTCACTCATATCTGCAGCAGAAAATACTTTACACACTTGTTACAGGATATTCAAGTATTCAAACACATTAATATAAAAAGAAAATGATAGTGATGAAGAATGTGTGAATGTGAAAAACAAGAAGTAGTCCAAAATGGCTGCACAGGTGTACATAATTAAGTGGCTGGTGAGTGTATTTTTCTTTTATAATGTCTCAGTTTTTTATTTGTTACGTTGGGGAACCCAAATCAACACTTTTTGAAATATCTAATATTACATTTAAAAAGAAAATGTAGGTTGAAGAGAATCACAGAATTTACTGTACTAGTGCGGTGGCTGTTCGGGATGTGCTCGTGCCGCTGCTTGTTGGGTTTCAAAGTGAGTCTATGCAAGTGTTTACGGCAGCAACGCTACAGTGTACGCTTCACGAGTACAAAAGCTGCCCTGAACATTTTATGGCCTCAGGGGGGTAAATTGACCTCTTGTTCAGGCAGAGAGTGGTACTGCAGCACAGGAGACAACGAGAGACTTTGAAATCAAAATGATAATAACTTCAGATGAAGTTCTGTGAAAAGCTGATGAGGGAAAAGATGTTAAATGCAGGAAGACACCACAGGAACAGGCGCGCTGTTTTGTGAAAGAAAACACAGATGTTCCATAGTGGCTGATAGCGGACGAGACCCTGCTGTTGGAAAAACAAATAAAAAAATGGAAATGAACCTCTTACAGTGTGGGGGAATTTACCCGAAAATACCTACAAACAACACCCAAAGTAAATTAGAAGCTGCTCTTCAACCATTTGCACCAGCTGCATGATTTTGGTCTCATTCAAAAGATAACTCTCTTTTTGTTCTTGCAAAACAGTGAATAATCACTCCAAGTGCTTCTGGCACTGAGTAATAGTGGTCTGAATATACTGAATTCTAAGAAAATACACTTCGCCTGAATTTTGTTGTTGAAAAAGATGCCTGAAGATGGGTATAGCTGGTTGTGGTGAGCTGGAAAACATAATAAGATCATAGCATCAAGTGTTACAAAGTTCAGCTTCAAATTTCAGATAAAAGGGACAAAAACTTAACTTATGACACAGGGTTTTCTAAGAGTAACACCAGGCGTACACATGCTGTGCAATTTGGAGATATTATAATATTTATTAATAAAAAAGGCCATAAATAACTATTATATACCCAATATTCCCTGTCAGTAGTAATGACACAAAGTAACTGAAGTATAAACACATTTTTTGTAATATTTTTGTGTTTTATTTGTATTTTGAATATAATAAATACAATTAAGAAATAGATACAATAAAACCCATTCAACTGATATGTCTAAATGTTCAGCGTTTCATTGGCTACACGATATGCCAGTCAAGCATGGTGGACTGTACACAAGGCCGTCCACATGGTAAGAAGTTAAGGATTTTTAATCCTCTTTTAATGGTCACACACATGTACACAGCACACACAGAGAAATGTAGACAAACTTACCCTAACACACACACAGACTTCTGTCATTATAGTATGATTTAAAAGAAAGCATGAGGTATGTAGAGAGGGAACCCTGGCCTCAAATACGTCACGTTTCACAAACTCATACTGGAATCCAACACATGGCAGATGAACATACCAAGGATGCACATTTTGCAGTGTGTGACTTTAATGCAGGCCAACAGACACTTGGAGGGAGATGAGCACATGTTGGCCACACAGAGAGCCAGCCTGACCACTGACTTATAGTTTCCACTAACACACAACCAGCTTCAGCAGGGAGCTGAACAATATCCTCACTTTGGTCTTGCAGGCAAATGTGTACGTACAACACACACACACACACACACACACACACACACACACACACACACACACACACACACACACACCATACAGAAGGAGCCATATAAATCCTATCCAGAGCATTGCCTGCCAGACTGGGCAGATGTGGAGACCCTGAATACATTAAAGGCATACTGTAGTAGGACACATTGTTGTTCTCTGTTCGTAAACACACAGCATTCAAAGTTGGCCACTACAATCAGGGCTTTTAGATTCTGACTTTATTATCATGTGCAAGGTGTCATAATATTGGTTCAGAGTATTATTAATCTATATTTCTTCCATAATCTATATTGGCTTCTGCAGAGAGGCCTGAGTGGAATCTATTTGAACCTGTCACACTGCTATAAAGGTAAAGGCTGTAATGTTATATGTGGGACATCTAAAACAATCATTGTATGACATTAGTTTAGTTTATGGTACTTTATGGTAACAGGTAACCATAGCAACAATACTGCTGCTTTGTGTTATTTTACCAGTTAACTCTCACTGATTCAAATTAAACTAAGCATGGGGTACAAAAGAACTAAAAAAGAATTAACAGGAAATAACAGAACAAAGACACTATTTAATGTTAATGACACTCGACAGGTTTAATTCAGATGTGGTTTACTGTGTCTGCAATTCATATCAAGGTTTGTGTAAAGCTGGTCCGTTCAAACGGGCCAACAAAAACGGGCCAACAAAAAAAAGGAAGATGGCTGGTATATATGCTGGTATATATGAAGGTATATATGAAGGTATATATGAAGGTATATATGAAGGTATATATGCTGGTATATATGAAGTTTGTATTTGTATTTCTTTGTTTTGGTAGTTACCTCGCATGCTGGCCACCAAGTGGCCTTGATACTCTGGTTTGTCCATCTCAGAGAGAGACTGATTGAGACTGGAAGAACATCAAGAAACAGCACATCTATCACCCCTCTGAGAGAGGCAAAGGTAAAGAGAGGGATGTGGGGACAGATTTTACAAGGTGGACAAAAGAAATGTCTTCTCTTCCTCCTCTCTATCATTCCTTCACCATATGGGTCTCCTAACCCCTCATCTCATAAAGGCTGAGAGACAGAAACCTGGAGCAGCCGGAGGGGGAAGACATGACCTCTGAAAGAGAAAGAACCGAGAGGAAGAAAATTTACCGAAACAGAGAAGAAGATGCAAAAAAGAGTTTCATTCATGTATTCATGTATGTCTGAGTCCATCAAAGCATCAATGGAACTGTAGTTTTTTTGCAAAGTTTTCTCACTGCATAGGTTTTAATTTTTTAATTTTTGCTTTTGGTGGTTTGCTAGGCTGGATGCAAAGTTAGAGGTCTGTTTGTCAATTGAATTGTCCTAATTTATGACAATGCACTAATGCAAAGGAATAATTTTAACGTCCCTAATTCCTAGATTAGTTTATATTTCTCCAGCGAGAGTATATTATACACTCCTAGCAGAGTAACATCTGTCCCAACTGTCTGACAGTGCAAATGAATTATTTCCCCGACAGACAAAGGCTAAATGTTTCTCAGTGATGTCACTGTTAGCCTGTGCAGCTGGATGGATGCCAGTGACGGGGGCAGCTTTTGTTTTGGCTGAGTAATGCTCTGGGAAAAGGCTTCCTGTGGGCCGACGCAGGGATGCTTGTAAAGTTACTCATATGTCACCGAAACACAGACTTTTGTTGGGAGTCAGCAGTGTGAATGGGTTTTCAGCCCCCGTGGGAATTTCAGATTTTTTGCAGGTTTAGCAGTCGGCATGCAGCCAAAAAGATAATACTTGTATTGGTGCTCCTATCTGATTGCACTATAAATTGTTCTAAATACAGATCTTAGTCTGCAGCACTAAGACGAGAAAAGTGTCTGGAAAAAAGCTAATTATCCAACATGTAAATATATAAAACACTTACATTTTTAATTTTTGGTATGTTGTAGTTTATAGAGCAGACTTCAAGATTTGATTTGCTTTAATTCCTCTCAAAACTCCTTATTGTATTTTAGTGTGTTTTGTGTAATTAAGATAACCTTTCTTCTTTTGGTAAGGTATTTATTTCCCACAGTTCCATAGACAAAGTCAACGACCTTCTTTAGTGTGAAAACACAGATAAGTTAATGAGGACAAATGAGACATTAAAATCACGATTTTGGAGTGGATCAGCGTGAGAGAAGTGGCCGGTTGTTCCCAAGACGCTGAAAGCAGCCATTGTAACAGTGGTGAGGAGGAAGAGGATTCCTCTGTGTAATTCAAACTATTCAATTACAAATGGAGCAGGAGAATGTGAATTATGCAGAGAGTCACACAGAGTGGGAATCAGATGAGTGGCAGATGTTACACAAACATCTGTTGATGGTGATGAGAGACTTTTATCTGACCGTGCTGAATGCGAGCCAAAGGTGACATCTTCAAATGACTTGTTAGTAATGTTGATCAGACAACACACGGATGTGAGAGAAAAACTGAAAATATTCACATTTGAGGGATTAGAAAAGATGTTTTGGCATATTTGCTACAAATAATCTACTATCAAAATGTTTAGAAATGTTCTGTTGATCAACTAATCTGCTGTTCATTTAGATCTTAGATGTTCCATCACACTAATATAATCTAGGTTATTATATGTAATTGGTTTTGCACTCAAAGCAATAAAAAGATAGTTTAAATGTACAATATGTCAATGTCTGCCACTAAGGACCTCTCAATCCAAACAATAACAAAAGGAGAGGATCATGGGAGTTACTACAGTCAGCTGCACCCGATCAGGATTACTTCATTGTTCAGGATATTAGTAAGTAAAGCTGGTAAAAACACTGAACAAAGCAGCTTCACTTCACACTCAATTTATGACAGATTTCATTATGGATGTGTGATGATGCTGCTATTAAGTTCTGTCAACACTGTCACTCTGTAAGCATTAATAATACAATGTCATGAAGTATGAAGGTGAAAAGGTGTTTTTGAGTAAATGCAAAAAAATATATATATATATATATATGTACTGTATATCTCATGAAGCAAAGCATCATTCTGCCGGCGAATCGCCTGCTTCTACCTACAGATTTATACATACAGAATCTGTAGGCTACGGGACACAAACACGACAAGATTGAAAGACCTTAAAATACGAAGCAGAAATGTAGAAAAAATAAATACGAATGAGCAGTATTAACTGTATTATCCTTCACAACATTCTGTACTGAGGCTGAGTGACTGGAGAGAATCTGGACTTCCTAAATGATTACTAGATGAGTTCCAGACGTAGAACACAGTCTGTCATCTGAGACTGAACTCGTTAAACACACTTGTGTTTGTTGGAGCCAGCAGGAGCAGCTCCAGATCAACAGCTTCTGAAGTCACATCTGTAATGTAAGTTTGTTTTATCATCGGGGAAACAGTACTAATATTTGAATTGAAGTGCTCCTGGAAGGACTAAGAGCAACAATGATGTCATGCAGGTCCAGCAGGCAGCTTTCCAAAGGCATCATCATCACCTTCATCATCATGCTGCTGTTGGACAAACCCCTCTGTTACGCAGATAGAGTCGGGGGTTCGGATCTTTATTCTCTGAGAGATATTCTGCCGATACCTGCAGGGATACTTTTCAGCCTATCATATCAAAGGTTGAGGTCAAAGGTCAGAGATTGGTGATACGCACACTGCACACTGCTCACCTTCACACCAAGACCCTAACCCTAACCCTAACCCTACAGAAGAAAATTTGCCAAACTAGAAGCGAAACCTCAAGATCACATGCACTTTCATGCACAGTTGAGTTTCAAACTATCGAGAAGCTGAGGAATTTGGGGGATTGGAGTGTCCCTCCTTAAAGGAACACTTCAACATTTTGGATGCTCATTCACTTTCTTACCGAGAATTAGACGCAAAGACCTCTCATGTCTACATTAATATATAAAGCCACCAACAACTGGTTAGTTCATTAATAAATATCTAAATCAGTGATCAAGTACTGGGAAAAACCAAATGCAGTTAGCGTCTAACCAGAGTCTAATGTACACGTATAACACAAGTATATAAATATGACAGATATTGGATTATTGTTTTTTCCAATTAACCAACTGTAAAATGTTTCCTGGAGCCCAAGGTGTGTGTCTGACCAACAGTCCAAACCCCTCAAATGTTCAATAATGCCAGGATAAAACAACTGAAAAAGCCCAAAATGTATTTACATTTGAGAGACTACAAGAGAACAAAAGAATCTACCATCAAAATGGTTGTGTTAAGATTTTCTGTTGGACTAATCTGCTGTTGATTTAGATCTTAGATTTTTTCCATCACACCAATATAATCTAGATATTTAGTTTGTTTGACTGGAAACCATTTTCCATTGGAGGTAGAAGAACACTCCCCAGTGAGCTCTGACTGAGGATCATGCCAAGTAACCAAGACATTAGCTGCGTTTCCATCCAGATGTTTTTCTGCACATTTTCAATTTGTGCATAAAGAAAGCTGAGTAGAGACACGCTTGGAATATCGATAAAAACTAAATGTGAGAGAGTGCAAAGGAAACCACCTCAGTGAATACATGTTGACGTACATGAGGCATGTAAGACTGTAACCCTCCACAGTGATACATGAAGCTCACAGAAAAGTCATATTTCCATCATGTTCTCCACATGGTTTTCCATAGTTGGCGCTTTACTGGAGCTCTTTAATGACCTCATCAAAGATGCTCTATAACGGCCCAAATGCTATGAAGTAATATTGACTTCCTAAGTCTATATACACAGCTAACAAACAACTATTTAGCATTACGTAAATGAGTTAGCTGGGATGTTGGTGTTGTGTCCACTTCTTTCCTATGAAGTTGTTTAATGCCACCATCAGCTGTTTATCTCCATCCACCAGTGAACTAATAACAGTAGTAGATGGGAAATGTGGTTAAAGCTTGTGCTACATTACTCTTGCTGAAGTTTCAAATATATATAATTATATATTACTGACACTGTTAGTGTTATGGGTACATCCAGAGGAGACCCAGAACACTAGACTCTGGAAACGGAATAAGTTTAAATAGTTTATTAAAGCAATACTTTCTAGTAGGCAGATGGTGAGAGAATACTGGTACAGCAGACAGGCAGACAGGCAGACAGGCAGGCAGACAGGCAGACAGGCAGACAGGCAGACAGGCAGACAGGCAGGCAGACAGGAGTTGAGCGACAAGTTATGCTGTGATCCGGGGTATTGGAAACAACAATCTGGCGATGAGTAGCTGGAAGACCGGGGTAGATAAACTGTGCTGGGATGAGTTGATTGTAGACAGGTGAGCAGATTGGAGTTGATGGGTTGAATGAGATCAGCTGCTGAAGTCTTTGGCCGCGCCCCTGCCACATACACACACACACACATACACACACACACAAAGAGACAGGGAAAACATGGACCGGAAAACACTAGGGATACAGATGGGACCGTGACAGTTAGAGACCAGCTAGTGATCATAGTGCATTCTACAGCTCAAGAGACAGACATTTCTCTCAGGAGGTGGTAGAGACAAAAAACAGAGCTAAAAGAGAGTGAATATAGGACTTATATTGCCCCCGCCCCTGGCATTCACATGTACCAACCAGGAAGAGACTCCAAGTGACCACAATGACACATGACTAGAAAGAGACACAAAATGTCCACAAAGAGACACAAATGACTACAGAGAGACACAAAATGACATACATTACATACATAAAGATGCTGGACATATAAAGTCTGTGTGTCCTGCTCTATGTAGGACAGGTGGTTGTGTCCAGGGGCCCATTGTCTCATAATCCATCCATGCTCCTAATGAATGATCATGCTGCTTTGATGACAGCGTGCGTAACAGGATTTAAGAAACGTATGAGTGAATACTTTATGTTTACATACCTCACAGCCTAACACTCCCTAACACCTTCTCTCCTCACACTAACGAAGTGTAGCCATAAAGTAAGAAAACGTAATTAACCCAGACACAGTGAGCTCATAGTTCCTTCTCTCTGCCCTCTCCCCTCCGAACAGAGTAACATCCATGTGCTTTGACTTCATCAAGGAGCTAAAATATTATCTCCCAACACCATTTATCTAATGACGATATAAATGAAGTAATCTTGAATTTGGTATTTAATATCAAAAGCACAAGTGTAAATAGAGAAACCCACCTTTTTTCCCCCCTGATGTTGAATATGTGTTTGTGTGAGGTTAGTCTCTCTCTCAGCTCACAGAACTCCTTTCATATCCAAAGTAAGAAAGCTGATTTACATTTTAAATATTTGTCATTCATTTACGCACACTTTTCCAACCGACATCCGACAATTTCCTGCTTAACTAAGTGAATACGAGCCCAGTGCAGGCACTTGTTTGAACCGAGACATAACTAGAGAAGTGCATTCAGTAGAGTGCAGATCTCCACCAGGTGAGCTGCATCTCGCTCAGTTTAATTGTCCATCCGTCAAAACCGCGGAGAAGATAACAAAAAAAGGGAATTTATTCATCTCGTATCGTGGCTAACTTTAGTGAATCTCAGTATATCTCGTATGGAATTAATCTGCAGATGTTCGAGTTCAAAATGAGCCCAAAAATTTCTATGGATGTCAGTTTTTGAGCTACGACAAATAACCAAATGTGTCCTACAACAGACGAGGTGAGGCCTATTTTTAGATTAGCCAATTGCCAGAAATGCTTTTTGCTACTGAAGCTGTTGTTGATCACTTGCAGCCTCTACCATTAAGTTCTGAGTAATGACGAGTCAGCAGTCAATCACAGTAAAAAAACATTAAAATAGGTTTTTCAAAAATTGTTAATCACCACAACCACGAGAGGTCCTTCAGCGTACATACATGAGCACAACATCTGAGGCTGATGGGTCTGTTATTAGACTATGCAAGATTAGCTGAGAACAGACAGACGCACACACACGACTGAACACATAATATTCTCAGAGGATTACGCCTGGCAGAGATAAATATATCAGCATTACAGCAGCTTCCAGTGTGTCGGGTTATGACAGGGTTGTCAGTTTGAGTCCCCAGGACACAACAGAGAGGAGAATAACGTTCACACTTCTCTTTTTTTGACACAACCTCCATAAACCAATCAACTTGTTTAAGATGCTTTCACCTCCCAACAAACTTTTAATCACATTAATGAGGACTCCCTCAGTGTCTCCACTGTTCAAACCCACACAAATGTAGTTAATATTTCATATTCAAACACCCACAAATGTTTACAGATTCAAAGTTGAAACATAACTTTTGTCTGGGTGTTTTTTTAAATGATAATTTTGTGGTGAAGACATAAAGAAACAACTCTTTACTTCTTCACCACCATCGTCAGCATCTAGAATCACTAAAAACTCCTCACGGATTAATTTATATTGCACTCTGTATCAAATACGTACATTTAACTAATCTTTAAAGGTTCAATGTGTAATGTATAATGTACATGCCAGAATGTAAGTGTAAACATTCACAAAATTAACTAACATTATCAACAAGGTGTGAAGAGGTAACAGTGATGACGTTGAAGACGTCTCTGTTGTGTTGCAGAGATATCTACTGAAGTTAGCATGCTAACAGCTAGCTGCGCTCCGTCCAGTCTGTAATACCACTTGTTCCTCTGGAGGTGCTAGTGAGTCACTGTAGCTGCAGTCTGCCTCAGTACTGTCAACATTACATCCGTGATCCCTGCAAGTTTTCATAGTTTGTTTTGATTAAATCCAAAGTGGCAGAAAAGAGAAAACAACTCTCACCCTCACTTCGACCTCACCGCCCCCGGGAGACTGATCCGCTGGTAGGAGAGCGCCGATGCTCTGCAAAGCTTGTGTTAGCGGTTAGCATTTAACTCAGAGCTAGAGCTCAGTGCTTCACCAGCTTTGGGGCTCTGATCCTGGAGGACTTTCTGCTGCTGCTGATATAGATTACAATACACAAAACTAATAATAATTTAGAATACACTATAAATATACCAAACTACTACAACTAAAATATGAACAGTAATAATAATACTTCTTCTTGGGAGCAGGTGGCTCAGAACTACACATTGTCTCTTTAAGCCCTTCTTTTAATTAGCAATGTAAAATGTACCATCAAGACAGAAGAAGTAGTCAGGGTAACAATAGCTGAGATGTGTTATGTTATTTGCATCACGTGACAAACACACAGAAAAACAATCAAAAATGTCACATCATGTGTCCACAAAGTCTTTTCTGAGTTATTTGACACTACAGACATCATGTTGTGTCTCAAAACTAAAGTCCAAACCAAATGTAAAGAACATAATAAGTGGCTGTTCAGACCTGCCACGGATTCAGAGGTGACGGACAACAGAACAAATTTTTAAAGGAAGTGAATTTTAAGTGTGTTTATATCTGGAAAAGGGAAAAGGAAATAGGTTTATGAGTAATATTTACTTTATCACCTGGACAGCTGGATGAACAGAGAAATCTCTGTTGCACACACAGACACACACGCACACACACACACACACACACACACACACACACACACACACACACACACACACACACACACAGTTGTGTTTCCATCACTTTAGTAAGACTTTACATTGAGTTATATTATATTCCTGGAGACTTACCTTAACCCTAACCATTAATAAGAAACAATATCTTAATATATATATATCACTTAACAAAACAAAGTTCTAAAGTGATTTACATAGCAAGCAAAGAACACATAAAACATAACCGTAAAACATAACAATAAAAGAATAAAAGTATTGAACGAATCACATAAAATAATTACCATAACCCATAAACAGAATAAAAACTAGATTTAGATCAGGGAAGGCAGTGTAATACAAATATGTTTTAAGTTTAGATTAAAAAGAAGTCGGGTCGGATTTAAACCTATTTAAACCTATTTAAACCTATTTAAACCTATTTAAACCTATTTAAACCTATTTAAACCTATGTCTTTACTCTAAATTGTAATGATTCCCGTTTTGGGGACTTGCATTTTGTCCCTAAAAGGCGAGTCCCAACAATGTGACACAAGTGTGTGTACACACACACACACTCTGGACAACATTAAACAACCTGTGTGAACAAACCTGTTTCAAAAACTTTCAATCATATTGAAGTGAGAGTTTTAAGACTGCTGCTCAACATTTAGCACTTCATGTTTTGATAACATTTTAGTGTAAAGGTTTTACTAACACCGGTTACTAGCACAGGATCAGCATTTGAATTTGGACTCGAGTCAGTTGGTCTTGACTACAGCCTGCACACATGCAGTCTGCAGACTCCTGTGTTACATTAGAGATGCATATTTCACTCACAGCTGTTAAAACCATGAGCGCAAACCTCAACATATGGCTGGGGGGGGCACATTTGTTGGGGACACATGAATGCATTGCACCCCCGCCCCTTCCCACCCACCCAAAAGCCCTCCCTCTGGAAACACTTCTGTCAGGTTAATGGTTCCCAGGTGGAAAGGTTTCCCCCCTCTCTCTTTGTTTACCTTTTCTTTCTTCATCAATCCTATTTTTTAGATTGTGTGGTTACAACAACAATAATAATATAATATAATTCAAAGAAGAAGAAGAAGAAGAAGAAGAAGAAGAAGAAGAAGAAGAAGCAAGAGAAAAGTGGCAGCAACATGCTAATGTACCATATGAATATAATTCATATTGGGCAAGGTTTTCTTTTTATGAAAAAAACATTTTTAATTGTTTACATAAAAAATACAAAAACAACTCATAACTTAGTCAAAAGAAATAATAAAATAGAAAATTAAGACCTGAAAAATAAGATTTGTCAGAAGTTTCCAATTTGTGTCTGCATGGGAGTGGGACACATGTTAGGGCACGGAGCGGCAGCATGTGCTTCTAGAATGATATCCCATAAAATCAGTGGCGGGCCGTACATTTCCCACCTAGGCCTTCAGTGATGTCCTACACAGTCCTACCTGAATTATTCCACCTCTTAATACTATCATTATGACGGCATGGCTCTAGAAACTATACATTTAGACAGAGACGCAGTATAACCGGGCGTTGCATCACCCTAACAACAGAGTTATTTAATATTTCTGAAACATTTAGTTGTAAATAGCAGGCATTCCCAGCAGTACAATGTGCAGTACCTCTCGGAAGCTGTGAGCCGGGGGTACCGCTCGTAGTTAGAGATTTGAAAGTGGCGGACAAACCCTTTTCCCAGCTGTGATAGGCTCGCTAGCGTCGGGGTTGGCCGTTCTCTTTTCACGTCTATCTTTTCTTGAAAAGTTCGTCTTGAAAATGGCGTTGTAATTATATCTGCGACCAAATCGATCTCTTCTCCTCCTTCAGCCATTGTGGGTTGAAAAAAAACAGCTTGTAGAAATCTACACAAATTAGCTCGTTCAAAGTTTGCTAGCTCTGCCTCTCAATAGTGCGTATCCAATCAAAAGACGTGCATGTGCTGACGTGCATGTGCTGACGTTATCGTACGCCTTCTAGCTGGCCCCGGTGTCCCCAACTCGAAATCTGATTGGTTAATGCCACAGTTTTGTCTCCGTTCACTTTAAGCGACAGGCGCCCGCACTGTTGATTCTGAAGGCCTCAGGGCAGATTTCTTGGACCCTGGCAACACATCATGGCTGAAATATGATTGGATAAAAGCTCTAACATAAAGGCCAGACCTCCAAATCTCCATCTGAGGCTGGAAGCAGCGCAACCAAGAGGAAAGCTATGAAATGAAGAGAATAGACTATGGGGATTAATTTAATACATATTTGTGGAAAATATATATATCAAAATTAAATGTATATTCTGAGGATGTTTAGGCCAGCAGAGAAGGCCTTGCTGGCCCTGACGGCCCACCACTGCATACAATGCAATTGTATTGGTACATGTATTTCGTCCCGGACTAAGTTTGTTCTTGACGTATCAAAAATAAGTTTCTAATCAGAGTCCGCGGAAGTCTATGGGGGAGGTCGGAGTGGAAAAAGGTCTTCAACTGCAGCCTGAAGGACACAGACTCCATCAAGGCTGCCAGTGCTCCTCCAAGGGATCCTCTGACCCCTGCTCATCTACAAAGTCCCCGTGACCGCAGTGGAGGGCTTTGATTGCAGGGTGTAACAGCTGCAATACAAGGAACACCAAAGTGGCCGGTGCAGGTATCACCATGAGGAGGGGCGGGGGGGACTTCACAATATATGTCTCTGTTTGTCAGATCACAAGTCTGATTACAATGTACATGCAAGTTCTTCTAATAGTGAATCCAACCAGCTCTGGTACATTTTCATGGGCAGACAGAACTCTGATATGTGAAACACTTTGCCCTCTTTGGGTCATTCCGTTTAATCAATGTTGAGGAAACATGAGTTCATTTTCACATATAATGAACATAAGGCAGATAATAATGAATAATGATGGAGCAGCTCTGTGATGACATCAAATGGTTTACCGGGGGTACATTGAAGTGGTCACGGTGGTCGGAGCTTCAGTGGAAAATAAAAGGATGTGGATACAAGTGAGGGGGCTGCTGTGCAGTGATGTGTATGTGATGGACAGTAATGGGCAGAGCCATCATTACCGTTCTGGTAATGATGCATAAGATGGTAATTAGAGTAAATAATAAAGCAGTTGAGCGGCAGGGAATGAGCTTGTGCCAGAGGATTGTTCCATCATGAAGGAATACAATAAATGACTACTGCTTGTACACAATGGTTGGTAGCACAAAGTCAAAACTAATTATGGATTATTTAAAGGCTGATGTTAAAGAAAATTAAAGGGAAGGGAGGAAACGCTTCTAATAAAAAGGATTTCCTGTGGTGTCGTGACAAGTGATGTTCCAGCACTACACATACTCAATTTCACACAAAAAAAACTGATTAAAAATTGTTTGGTAAATTAAGAGATTATAATTTA
Source organism: Cottoperca gobio (assembly GCF_900634415.1). Taxonomy (NCBI): domain Eukaryota; kingdom Metazoa; phylum Chordata; class Actinopteri; order Perciformes; family Bovichtidae; genus Cottoperca; species Cottoperca gobio. Next base: position 18,071,281 of record NC_041365.1, read on the forward strand.
TAATTCAGATGAGAAAAAGGTAACACTTTACATCTTTCAACCTCCTCAGGTCAGAATCTCAGTGGGTCTCCACACAAACAGTTATAGTTCGGTTGCCCGGTCTGGAAACGTGCTTGAGGAATGTTGGATTGTGGCAGTGGGAGGATCTCTATGACCCAGGAAATGGGGATGGATGAGGTCACCGCAGAGGGCTTAACTGGTAGCTGGGGGCAACAAGCCAAACAACCTCAATAAACACTGATGGGCATAGACCCACTGCGCTGACGGGCACAGGGCACAGGCCCCAGGCCCCACGCTCGATGACGGGCACAGGCCCGATGACGGGCACAGGCCCGCTGTGTGTCTTCCTAGTGCTCAGGACAGGATGATCTCCAAAGGCCTTTGTTATAGCCATCAATAATAGAATGTTTGATTTCATTTATTGGTTATTGGATATTTAGTTTAGATAGAAAAAGGTTAAGAATCCTGTGCTCAATTGTAAACTAAAATGTTTATCATAGTTAAACTTATCAGTATATACAGATGTAGACATTGAAACTGTAAGTTGATGATCTTGGTTTTCTGTTTCCTGTTTTATTTTTAAATGTTCACTTCCCCTTGTGTCATATCTTGTATTACTTCCTGTCCTTGTGTTTTTCCCTCTGTGATTGTTGATTTGATCCTCCTGTGTCCATTCACCCTGCCCTGTGCCTTTGCCTTTCTCCCCCAGCTGTGTCTTGTTCTTGTGATTAGTGTCTGTCTATATATAACTGTCTGTCCCATTGTTCCTTGTCCGTTCGTCATCCAAGTTACGTTGATGTCACTTCGCGCTTCCTTCGCGCTTCCTCCGCGCTTCCTCCTTTTAATTTCCACAACAGTAGAATAGTCCAATAGTTTCAGAAATTAAGCGTTTTAAGATACTACAGACTAAAAACCTGCTTAGGGTTACTGTGTAGTTTGGAGCTGGGTACATGTTCACGCTCCTGCAGATGAACTGTGATAATTGTGTTCTACAGGGCAGCAAAGGTCTGACTTAATTTCCTTTTTAAAAGCCCCAGGAACAGATTAGCACTGATTTACTGGCTCCTGCTGCCAGACATTCACTGACTTCTTTGCCACTGAGTTTTTATTTCCTCCCCCTCTTCTTTCTCTTTGTCTCCAGTTTTTTTTATTGCTGTGATGATGATCTTTGTCTTTTTCAGACAGCAGCAGATAAAACACCTGCCTGTTGTTGATAAATTCATAAAGGTTTCCACCTCATGAATCAGTCGGATGTTCTTCCTGCTGCCAGCATTAGATCATGTGTTTATTTCCAGGTTGGAGGAAAGGTCAGATTGTCAGCAGGTTTGATGAGATTGAGCTCCAGGATCAAACTATCCCTGAAAGTGTGTCACGCTGTGAAGAAACTCACATTTCAGCTGTTGGGAGTTCTGCAGTATGACTTAAGGCATTAAACGACTAAAAGGTGTTCTCCTACAAACACCACCACGGCACGACTTCAAAGTCACCACTGACCTTCCAACTTATGGAGAACAAAACGCTGTGGAATGGTTCAGCCAGACTGACAATTTAAAGGACAGAGAGAGACAGAGATCCCTCTGAGCAACAGTTCAATATGAATAGAATAAATCAGCAGTCATTGGAAAAATAAACAGGAAGCTTAGCATCAGATTGTGTGCAGATTTAAATAGGAATCAGTTCCTGTTTCAGTGTCAGGTGCACAATAATGCCTCAAACAAGCTGCTATTAACAGGCAACGTGTTGCTCTAGCAAAGCTCTTCAGGGAATACCGGCTCAGTTTGAAACCTCTTCAATCTAACCACTGAGCAGAACACATGTTTCAATGTTTAAAGCCTAATTGCACCGTTGTTGGTCACTTACGCTTTTCTGAACTGGAAAACAAATTCAAACTCCAAGTTCCAACAGGATTCTCCTGTGATGCAACACTGTGGGGACGTCAACCGAATGGAAGTTCAGGAAGAGAAGAAGAAAAACATTAACAAGTGATTCATAACTTTTGGATGGTGCTGTACCTCTACATTGGGAGGCCATTCCTGGTGTTTTCTTTACTCAGAGGAGACAGATCTGTTTTCCTCCGTCTACACATGACGGCCAACATGTGTAAGTTCTTATTAGTTTTGACTGATCTCAGTGTTGCTGCAGGCAGACGGAAAAGCCGGCAGCTGTCATCATTGTCGGGTTGGAATTTAACTTTTACTGCTAGATGATAACGTCAATATATTATTCTACTTTTACCCCACAAGTAGTGGAACCTCATGGATGATGAGTCTACTGGGTCTAATGTCCAGATTGTAACAGCACTTTCTGTTATATTCCTGCTCCCAGGAGGATGCATCTGAATGTTTTTACTGAGCTTTTTTCTTGTGCCATCGAGCCAAAACATCCACTTGTAAAAAAAAAGATAAAACTTTACTGGACAAATTGCCATGAAATTTACGGAAAATATTAAAAGGAAATAACCCTTTTTTTTGGACCACATGACAAACTTCAGATTTTTAGCTCCTGATAAGGCTTTAATAAGTGTGACGAATCCTTCATTTGTAGCGCTGTAGACTTTCAGGCTTGGATTTATTTAATTTGTTGTAGTATAGATTAGAATTGTTTTCTCTTTATAGATACTTTGATTTAAAGATATAAAGATTTTCATAACATACTTTGTACATTTTTGCAAAAGCGAAATGCAACAAAGTGCAATGGAAACAGACTTGGAGAATAAATGACGTACATGTGACTTAAAGTGAAGAGCTGCAAACATGATATGTGTGTGGCGCGATGAGGAGACTGTAACCTTCCTCACATTCATTCATGAAACAGAAAAGTCATATTTCCATTATGTTCTCTTTGACTCACTTTTAATCACCTCATCTCGTTGTGTCCTCTGCTTAAACAATAGAAGGGGAAGGAAACATGTAGTAATTTGCATTTTCTCTTAACAACCTTTGGGAAATTAAGTTTAAAATGTTTACAAAATTTAGATGGCATATCATATCCAAATTATAATGATAAAAATGATGCACAGATAGGCGTTTCCTATCAATGACCATCACTGGCTGCATAATACCTGCTTTTAAAACAGGGATTATATTAGAAGTGATATATTTGACTTTTGGTCTCATACTGACGAGAAAGAGCAGAAGATGTTCTGTGTTTTATAAGATATTAAGCTGTTTACTTGTGTATCACTGCTGTTTATTCCTTCATGGTTTCATCGTCCCATCTGGCAAACAATCATCCCGTCGTTCCGTTTCCTGTCTTCACATAACGACTTGTTGGAAACACTGAAGAGCGACTTGGAAACTGAGAGCTGGGATATGGACGTCAAACACACAAAAACAAACATGCTGAGACTATGAGGAGGAATCCAGCTCACATGCCTCTGTGTGTCTATAAAATAGTTTTTATTCAGGAAAAGACAAACTGTTCTCTCTGGTTTATAACGACTATAAAACTGCTCCATCTTTTTCCATTTCAAACCATTTGATAAAATGTGAGCAGCAGACCTGTGTTGTGTCAGGATGATGTTATGAGAAAAGCCATGAGAACAGCTTGAAGTGCTCCTTGATCAACAAACACAAACAGTGAAGCTGCTTTAGGGCAGACAGAAGAAGACAAACAGCTGCTGGTTGGTAAAAACAGATAATCTGCATTTTTCTGTTGCAAAACCTTATGAGCACTCCACCAATTGAATATCTACTCAACATGTGAAAACAACCCTGTATCCTACAAATTTACATTCCCATACAACTGAACTGCATTGTCAATTACGCTGCGAGAGAAATGTATTTTCGCAGTTTGTATGTATGTATTGGTCGCAGTTTGAAAACATGTTTAATGTGTAAATTTAAACAAAACAATAACGCAACAAACCTTTAAGTCACTTAAGTTACGGATGTAAATTAAAATAAGTCAACGATGACTTTTGGTTTCCAACAGGATATCACCTCCTGGGTGAAAGTCCTGCGTGTTTGATGCATCCACCTCGAACTCATGCCTACGCAGACTTTGATTAGAAATGTATTTATGTTATGTCCAAAACAAACATGTTTCCCTCAAAATGTTATTGACAATGCAGTTTCGTTGTTTGTCATTTTCTTAGGACACTAGGTTGGTAAAAAGCAGTTGTATGGTCTTCTGTGGTCTGGAGGAGGGTCAGGTTTTAGCAAATAACCCTTATGATGTAATAGTGATGTCATCAGGGCTTGAAGACTATGAATGCATAACAGAAAGCTTGTGTTACCAATTAAAATTTCAATTTGTCTTCCTTGTCAAAAACCTGGCGCCTACATTATCCAAAATGCAACGTGACCACCGACACTCCGAGTATGAGATTCAGTCTAGTAGCTTCTAGTGTAACCTGGATGCTGATGGAGGCAGTGGAAGGACAGTAAGATGTTATTATTATTATTTTTATAGTATAGTATTATTATTCCACTGCACATCAACTTATTAATGAAACTGTAAACGCTGTTCAGTGACCTCCATGTTCACTTCAGTACGACAGTGTGCTGCGTGTGACATCTTTGTTATTTTTATTTTGCATATGTGGGTCAGTGACCAGGTTCTCACTGGAGTCTGAAACTTAAAAACAACAGCCAAATAAAACAAATCTGATCTGAGCAATACATTTGAATTGAGCGCTAAGGTTTACAGTGAGCATAGCTTAAAGGCTTTGTACTACTTTATAAACATATGCAGAAACACCTGGAAACACATCACGCTGTGTAAACATTGGTGACGTTCCCCTTTCATTTTATAGAAGTGTAATACTACATTCCTGGAGTACAGCATTATTAGCATCTGTAACTTTGTATTTTATCCTTGAAAATCTTGTCATTGTGATAACAAACAGGATAAATATATAAGATTCAAAAGTAGATTATTTTGTGAATCTCCAACAACTACACCTCCCATGACTCTTAGCCACTGGCACGCTGTCAAAGCCTGGATGTTTATTTGCTCGTTTTGAGAAACCGCAGCATTTTATAACGGAAAATGTCTTCACATACAGATACTGTTCACTAGTTCTCACGTATACACATATATATATATATATATAGAGTATATCACATATACAGGCAGGCTATAGCTGCTTCTCATGAGGTCCTGTGTTATTTTTTAAAAACATTTCCCTAATGGCTGTTCATAAATAGATCATTGTCCTAATTACCAGAGTGTGAGAATAATACACAGCAATTAAAAGAGTGAGAGGAAAGTTTGTGGTCTCTTTAATTGTGTCTTTAACTTGTAGGCCGTGTAGCGTGAATTGCTTGTAGCAGATTTTTATAATTAATACCAAAATATATAAAAGGATGTATTATAAACTAATGAATTGGTACAAAATGTGTTCAACCTTAACTATCACAAACATTATGCTTTATATTGAGCAACATTATTTAATACTTCGGAGCACCACCCATCATAAAGAAAAATGTTCCTATTAATAAAACATCCTATTAATAAAACATGTTAGATAACATAACATAACATAACATAACAACATAATAACGAAAGTGCATTTCATTTTACACTCAGCATCAGTTTCTTTGTTTCAAGTTGAGTTGGGGTCGTAAACTTGAGCAGTTTGTAGCTTAATATTGTTCCTTCAATTTCGTCTGGTCTGTCCTGTTACAGAAATCTGAATATTCTGTAATAATGTATATTTGCAGTCACCAATATCGGCTGCAGCTGTTAGTGGTGCTGCAGCAGTGTTTCTGTCAGAGAATGGTTGTCATATCAAGTTGCTTCTGTGAAACTCATGTTCAGGTTTCACATTTAGTTAAGGCCAAGTTAAATAGAGCATCTGTAATTCTCTTAAACCAGACTCCTACTGTAATTTCTGTGTTTTCCTCTCATTTTTGAGGATGTAGGAACTTTTTGGCCATCGAGCAAAACCCTAAATCTGATGGTGTAACTGAGACACGCTCACGCTGGTGTAAATCTACACTTGTGTTGCTCCTGAGGGATGAAGACTTACAAGCTTTGAGGAGGTCGAGGGAAACATTAAAGCTGCCATGGCTGCCATGCTCCTGAGTTAGAAATATCACCAAAACCTTTTATTAAATGATGCAAGATGCAGAGGGTTAAAGGCAGACCTGCCGTGGTGCAGGTTTGGATTCAGGCTACAGTTCAGCGTCTGATTTACACAAACCAGACAGATGTATAGTGTGTGATCAGGCCATCGTGCTTTAATTATATTCCACATAGTAACTGTGTTTACATTATTTTATTTAATCTATTGACCTTTGTTGCATTTTACTTTTTATCCACACAGCAACTTCTGCGGCTCATATATTGCGTTTTCTACAATACACATGGAGTGACATAACAGAAGATAAAGACAGGTGAAAAGTATTTTTCAGCTATCATAGAAATGTACTTTCACACTTTTAACAATCATTTAAAACAATACCTGCTATCCTAATTAATATGACCTACATGTAATAATATTAATGATAGGAGACCTTTCAGAGACATTTAGATTCCTGTTGTTCTGGGGAAACATTTATTTGGGTCACCAAAGTTTCCATACAGCAGAGTATTCCTAGGGATTACATCCATAGTGCACGGTTTTGGCCATTTCACCACAAATCGTCTGCTTTGATTTTTTTATTTCTTCCTTTAAAAGTAATTTGGTGTGAACAGAAAGCAAACCAGTCTGCACACACACTATATCTGTCTGGGAAAACACGTGTCTGAATCTTTACTTTGTGAGTTTTCACATAAATGTCCTTCAGGTCATTTCACAGTGTGTGTGTGTGTGTGTGTGTGTGTGTGTGTGTGTGTGTGTGTGTGTGTGTGTGTGTGTGTGTGTCTCTCTCGAGATCAAAAGCATTTGAGTCCTCTGAGATTCACTCTCTGCAGTCAGATAATGACTGGAAAGAGTTGTAAAGACACAGACAGACAGGTGTTAAAAAGCAGTCTGTCTTTTATTTAAATCTTGTCTCCATCTTTGACCTTCGACACTCTTTGATTTCGTTTGTCTGGACTTCACTTCCCAGAGTTCACCTGTCAATCAAACATTGTGGGCAGGACTGTAACTGTGGCTCTATAGATGGAAGTCGGTTGTTCTACCACTTTGATCCAGATCTGGATAAATTGTCTTGAATTTTTTTCATGTTCTCCAGATGATGAATCATACTGACCTTGGTGATCGTCTGACTGGGCCTCTAGCGCCACCGTGAGGTTGACATTTGTGGTTCTTAGTGAAATGTCGACAATTATTGGATAGTTTGCCATGAAATTAGTGATTTTGTCACACTATAGTACAGGAGGACCCAAATGCAGAAGTCTTACAACAGACTAAGAGTATAACAAAAAGTGAGCTTTAATAAAACAAAGCTGAGACAATTATACAAAGTAACAAAATAATAGTGAAGAGACAAACCAGGTAGACAACGAGTAGGACACGAGCAGAGCAGGCAGAGCAGGCAGAGCAGGCAGAGCAGGCACAGCAGGCACAGCAGGCACAGCAGGCACAGCAGGCACAGCAGGCACAGCAGGCACAGCAGGCACAGCAGGCACAGCAGGCACAGCAGGCACAGCAGGCACAGCAGGCACAGCAGGCACAGCAGGCACAGCAGGCACAGCAGGCAGGGATATATACACAGAAACTAATGAGGGAAACAAGACACAGCTGGGGAGGCGAGGCCGGGCCGGAGGCAGGAGAAGTTGCTCTGGAGACAGGTGAAGAGGCCGGGCTGGATGCGGGCGGAGTCGCTCTGGAGGCTGGGCTGGAGGCTGGCGGAGGTGCTGGGGAAGGGATCTCGAGAGGTGAGGGGAGCGAAAGGGCCTCGAGAGGAGGGGAGTGAAGGGATCACCGGGGTCTGGAGAGGTGAGGGGAGCGAAAGGGCCTTGAGAGGAAGGGAGCGAAGGGATCACCAGCGTCTAGAGAGGCGAAGGGAACACCGGGGTCTTGGGAGGAGAGGGGAGTGAAGGGGTCTTGGGAGGAGAGGGGAGCAAAGGGGAGCAAAGGGTTCTCGGGAGTGAAGGGGAGTGAAGGGGAGCGAAGGAGTCTCGGGAGGAGAGGGGAGCGAAGGGGTCTCGGGAGGAGAGGGGAACACCGGAGTCTGGGGAGGCGAAGGGATCACAGGGGCTGGGGTCCCGATGGACAAAGGGAGGACAGGGGCTGGGGTCTCGTGGGACAGAGGGAGCACATGGGCTGGGGCCTCAAGGGGTAGCTGGGGAACAACTTGGGCCTCGAGATTGTCCATACAAATATGGTTTGTATGGACAATGGTATGTAAGGACATTCTCATGAAATGCCTTTCAAAGTATAAATCACTATAATCTGTGTGTGTGTGTGTGTGTGTGTGTGTGTGTGTGCGTGTGCGTGTGCGTGTGTGTGTGTGTGTGTGTGTGTGTGTGCGTGTGCGTGTGTGTGTGTGTGTGTGTGTGTCGCGCAGTGACCCGCCTAAATATGACTTAGGAGGATCGTACAGTTTATAGGGTCCTGCCTCCAGGTGGGGATGACTTTGATTTTTAAAAATAATTGTAGCTTAATTTTACACACTTGATGAGCTGTTTAGTTTACGGTTCCTTTTTTGAGGTTTTATCTGGTTGTGTTTTTTATTGCTACTTGGCTCTGGCTATCTGGTAGAAAACCATCTACCATCTACCGGTAGAGTGGACTCAAAATATACAGATCAGTCACTGACCTGCTCTCTGGGTATTTCCTCTGGTTCCAAGAGGTGAAGATACAGGAGTGAAGGGTGAAGACATTCTACCTTGGTTGGCCTGGCACTGACAATCCCATATATGTATGGGATAACCATATTTTTAAAATATGCAAAACAATGACAAATCTTCATGAGCTTCAGGTCTTTTATCATTCTTGTTCAACATGTACAGGCCTAAACAAAAGATCAATCATGTTTTAGTCTTTTTGGATTTTATAGGAATAAACAATCAATTAAAACCATGAAAAAAATCATAGTGACCTACTGCAGGTAGATATGTGCATTGTCTATGTTCAAATCAAATCAAATCAAATTTATTTGTATAGCCCAATATCACAAATTATACATTTGTCTCAGTGTGCTTTATAGACTGTACAGGTTACGACACCCTCTGTTCTTAGACCCTCGCATCGCACAAGGAAAAACTTCCTAAAAGAAACCCCAAAATTAAAGGGGGAAAAATTGAAGAAACCTCAGGGAGAGCAACTGAGGAGGGATCCCTCTCCCAGGACGGACAGATGTGCAATAGATGTCGTGTGTACAGGATAAACAACATAGTACAAATACAACATTTGACAGAAATTATGTTGTGTTGAAAAAAGAGAAAGTATGGATGAATCCAGGAAAATGTCAAATAGGCTTCCCGGTATCCAGCAGGACCAGGTCAGCAGGCGCTGTCCACGATTCATGATCTTGACGTAAACTTTATCAGTGGCAACCTGCCACATGAGACACAGAAACTCCGGGGATGATACCCCGGATGATGAGTTAGTAACATACATTTACATAAATGTATACAGATAGAGTGGGAGAAGAAGAGAGGGAGGGGAGGAGAGAGGAAGAGAAGGAAGAGAGCAGGGAGGTGTCCCCCGGCAGTCTAAGCCTATAGCAGCATAACTAGGGGCTGATCCAGGGCAAACCTGAGCCAGCCCTAACTATAAGCTTTATCAAAAAGGAAAGTCTTTAGCCTACTCTTAAATGTGGAGAGTGTGTCTGCCTCCTAAACACAAACTGGAAGCTGGTTCCACTGGAGAGGAGCTTGATAGCTGAAGGCTCTGGCTCCCATTGTACTCTTAGAGACTCTAGGAACCACAAGTAACCCTGCAGTCTGGGAAGCGTAATGCTCTAGTTGGTTTATAAGGTACTATGTTAACATGGTATACCATTCATGATTGCAGCAGATAGTTTTTTTAAGGCTTTTTCTTATCGGTGCAATGAGCATGATTATCATTTTCATCTCCAAATCTGCAGAACCCTGGAAGAGAGAACTCTTGTCATTTTTAATCTCTTTGCTTGTGTTCCTTTTTTTTTTGTAGATGAGCACTGAGAATAACCAAAATCAGCTCACCAGTCCAAGTCCGATGGATCCAGTTGTCCACAGTCCAAAGTGAAAAGTAAAATTAAAAGTTTTGCCAACAGTGTGAAAAACATCAGCTGGTATGCGCAACCACACATACACACACACGTACATGCGTATATATATATATATATATATATATATATATATATGCATGTGCACACGTGTATTACACATATTTATGCATGTACAAGCGTGTATTACACATATTTATGCATGTACACACGTGTATTACACATAATTATGCATGTACACACGTGTATTACACATAATTATGCATGTACATGCGTGTATTACACATAATTATGCATGTACACGCGTGTATTACACATGATTATGCATGTGCACGCATGTATTACACATATTTATGCATGTACACGCGTGTATTACACATAATTATGCATGTACACGCGTGTATTACACATAATTATGCATGTATTACACATATTTATGCATGTACACGCATGTATCACACATAAATTGATGAACAGCAAAGATGTTATAAGATGTGGGTTATGGGTCACGACATCCGTGTTCATCGCGATTCTTCAAGACTTGTCATAGTTTTCTGTTTGTGTGATATTGATTTCTACTTTGCATATCTTCCAGGAAAAGATGCTGTTGAAGAAATTGGGTCCAGAAGAGGGCCAACGAAAGTGTGGTCTAAGGCTGAATTCAGAGATCACATATGTAAAGGAAAACTGGCCACCAAAACTGAATGCAGTCACTGCAAGCTGGTGGAAGGCCCTGTGTTAGCACAAAGAACGGTGCAGAATATAAGGGACTTTGTGAGAAAGTAGCTTCAAAGAGGCAGTCACAGAAACAAAAGCCGTAAACCCACTGGCTACTATTTGTAGTTATTTTTCTCTGTGTGTGGTCGTTATACCGATTACTTCATGTGTTTTATGAAGCAATTCTTTTCAACGCGTTCTTTATACGTTATAGCAGAAACCTAATGTCGGTTGAAAAGAGTTGTGAACCAACAGGCAAACATTAGTGTTCTTTTATTTTTTATATTGTTGTCTTTATGGTCAGGAGGAAGTGCACTTGTTTTTACATGCTTGTTTTTACATGCTTGTTTTTACATGCTTGTTTTATTCACATATTGTTAATATTGTTTATATCTGGAAAAAAAGAAAAGGAAATAGGTTTATGACTAATATTTACTTTATCACCTGGACAGCTGGATGAACAGTGAAATCCCTAATACACACACACACACTATATTTATATTACATCTGTCTGACATCAGTTCAGTGTTTTCCATCAGCTTCCAGAAGCAGCAGAATGATCCACCGTCTGTCTGCAGTGCTCTGTCGCCCTCTAGCTGATACTGATAGATAGAGTTGTCCCAAAGACACCGAGCTCACTTTCATGTGTCTTCCACTGAGGAGAAGTCTGGCCACTCAGCCATAAAGCCCAGGACTGTGGAGTGTTGCCGTAATGGTTGTTCTTCTGGAAGTTTCTTCACACAGGATGTCTGGAGCTCAGAGTGACTATGAGGTTGTTGGTCACCTCTGGTAGCAAGGCCTTTCTCCCCCCGATTGCTCCGTTTGGTGGGGCGCCCATTTGGACTATTTGCCTGTAGCCTGGTTGTTGGAAGCTTGGGAAGCTTTTATGCAGCAGAAATGCTTTTGTATCTTTCCCCAGAACACAATCCTGTCTCTGAACTCTGCAGGCAGCTCCTTCCCTGAGGCTGGTCATCTGTGAGACCTCATACAGACAGGTGTGTGCCAATCATATCCAATCTGTTGAATTTCCCACAGGTGGACTTCAATCAAGTGGTAGAAACAACTCAAAGATGATCGAGAGAAATGGGAGGCACCTGAGATCAACTTTACATTTCTAAATACTTAATGTCAATGGGATATTTCAGTTTTTTCTTAATTTATCAAAACAAAAACAGAATAATCAAACAGAATGTTTATGATCCCGGTGAAACCTTTTTCACATGGTGAATGATTTGAATAAGAAACAACAGGAGCACGGAGCATTAGTTTATTATATCTTTATCAAATTCAACGTTTTATTTCCTACAAACATAAAAGGCAGAAATTCAGATGTGTCATTTCATCAGGGAGGATGGAATTAGAAAGATGTATTTACATATTTAAATAAAAAAACAAAAGGTGTACTGTATTTACTATATTTACATCGTTACCTTTAGTCATGCTGTGGGAGAGTAAAAAACAAACATGAGACAAGTGAATATCTGACATGTTGACTGATTTTTAACTGGATCTGAAACAAAGATTTGCCTCAATCAAAACATCACATTTAGATTTTTTTATTGATTTTGTGTGAAATGTCTTCCTTGTTTTTCTGCTTTAAGCGCAAAGAAAATTATTAAAACTCCAGTTTACAAATCAGTTATGATCCAAGGACTCTCTGCTAACTTGGAATACTTTGATTTTATCTCATGCATCAATGATTAGTCGCTTATTGGATTAGTTTATCAACAGAAGAATTAATCTGCATCTATTTTGATTAATTCGGTCACTGTTTGCTTTTTTTTTTTCTGCTTCGTCTTCACAAAACCTACACGTCAATTTGAGCGTTGGGACATTTGAATTGCAATTTAAAAAAAAAATATGTTATGACATTTTATGACCCAAATAAGTAAACAATGTATTGAAAGAATACCAGACAAATTAATGAATAATAAAAATAACCATTAGTTGCTAACAGTGAGTCAAAACTCACAAAAATGCATTTCCTCAATTGTTTCAGGCAGGAAGTAAAACTCTTCTCCCGTCAGTCAGAACCACCCACCAGATGAGAAATATTGCCATTATTGCCCAAAACATTTGCATATAATCTGTGTTTCCTTAAACAGGAAAAAAACTGCGATGTTTCATCAGAACATGACTCAGCTGTTTCCCACCATACGTATACACTTTTTTTTTTTTTTCATCTTTGCATTTCTTTACAATAAAACTAACAAATTCAATCAATCAGTAGAAAAAGAGACAAAAAACAAAAGCATATTTTTTTTTTTCCAGACATGGAGGAAGAGCGTGCAGTGCAGCCGGCGGGAGACAACAGACGAAACAAACAAACAAAATGGAAACCAGAGCCAAAACATAAAGACTGATAAAGTTAGTAGTAGTTAAAGTAATAGTTCAACATTTTGGGGAATACACTTTTTCGCTTTCCTGCTGAGTTACATGTTCAGATCAAAACCAAACTGTATGGCGGTTAGCCTAGTTTAGCAAAAAGACACCCACCTAACAGCATTGTTTAGTCCGAGTAAAAACCACAATTTATGGAGGAGTTGTGTGTCGGACTGTTTCTTAGCTGCCTGAAAAACAAATAAATGAATTTAAAAGAAAATTTAACTATTCTTCTCTTACAGAATCAGTTTTTTCACATTGTATTAGCAAATACAAACAATTCAGGTAGGTTTGCTAAATGGAAATTATGTGAATGGTAAATCTCAAGTTTTTAATTCTTTGATTGTCAAATGTTGTGTTTTATAGTTTTGCTTAAAAAGGGGCACTCCAACCATTTAATTTGAGGAGGAACTTAAAGAGACCCATAAAAAAAGAAGAAATATGTGCCGTAGATCCCACAAAACGCTGCATCCTACATTCCCCATAATGCAACTCAACAGCATCTTTAGTTAAACCATCATCATCATCAGCTTTTCTTCAGACTTTGGAAAGCTCTCTCCACAGAAGAGCCTACATTTCCCATGATGCAGAGTAAACTGATGTGTGTAAAATTGTTGGAGTGACTCTTTTTAAGTTTTTAGATTTGATGACAAGAAGTTTGTTTGTATGAAACAAAGGAAATCTTAAATATTGTATGTTAAAGACATTTAACAAGTGAAAAAGAAAAAGATTGTATCTTGTTTTGGCACTAATGATCTTTTTTCTGGGATGGTTTCGGTATTTTCTTAAAAACAAAACTGATCATATATACTGTAAATACAGTTTATGAACTGAACTGGGTAAAGTCTATTCTGTACAATAAAAGAAATCTGTGTATATATTTCCATAAATATGTGGTATTATCAGGACAGACATTCCTGAGTTCATACTATGAGCACAAAGTGAGTGAAGGTTGCTTCACTGAACTGAACACAAGAATAAAAAATGATATAATTCAACATCAGTCCGTTTTCCCCCAGCAAGGCTCATCATCAAACTTTCTTTCTTTAATTGTTTTTTTTCTTTTGCTTTTTGTTGTCAAAAAAATCAAAAGACAAAGAAAGAAAAAAAAATATATAAAAAGGTGACAAAAACGAACAAAATATCTACAGAGGGAACATTGATATTTACAACTTTTAAATAATCCCTATTCAAAAACAATAACCTTTTTCTATAAAAAACAGACATGAATAATAAATGTGAGAGATGTCACATGAAGTGATCTACTGACGTGTTTCGTGTGCTGGAAACAAAACCACCAGGAGTCCTTGATCAAGTTGTTTTACCCTCTATATTCAGTGTGTGTAGGTTTACGTACATGTATTTACGCATGTATGAAGATTATCAGGCATAAACATATCCTTGGAGACAGTAAATGACACTGATGAGTATTTTATTGTCGCCAAATTACATCTTTTACTTGATTAAAAGTACTTTTTCCTACTATAATCTTTGCATTTCCAACTGATTCACTAATCGACCGACTACTTGCTTCAGTTTCTGTTTGTTAGCAGAGGCTCAACGTGGAGCAACAAAAGGTTTCAGCTGTTACAGCTTCTGTTGGGAATGAATAGATGTTAAAACTAAAAAAATATTGTTTATTTCAAAGCGGATCAATATCCACATGTTGGCCGATGGTTAATGAGAAAACGATATGTTTGATTAAGAAGTGTCTCCGTTACAGAGTTTGTCCACCACTGCATGTGTTAATCACAATATTAAATAATATAGACGGATACTGATATATTGTGTAACGTTAGTTCGACTGTATTATATCCCTCTTGTAGATACATTTTCTCCCGCTGTCATTAAGATCCAGCTTCATGCGGCAGCCGTCAGCTTCATGGAGCCTCCAGACGACACGTTTCCTGCTGCATGAAGTCACAACAACACAAACAAGTCCACAGAACGCTGCAGAGAGCCGGACCATCAGTGTCGAGGGGAAACAGTTCGTCCTGCTGGAGCTACACAGTTACAACTTTAGCTTCCATTGTGAATAAACTGCTTTATTGCTGAACTCTGAATGAACTAGAACAGATGATTTGTTGAAATGCAGAAAAATATTTATCATCACAAATATGTAGTTTTCTTTTTAACGTGTAACTGTGCAGCTCTGCAGCGCCACCTGTCGGCCGAGACGGCCAGTGACAGTTTGTTAAAGGTTTGGACTTAAAATCACTTCAGCGCCACAGAAAGCACCCGGACAGCTTCCCGTCCTCCACGCTTCACACAAACTGTACACTTTCTCAATTACATATTAAAAGTGCGGTTTGCTGCTGGGTCTGCCTCCAACCTTTAGGAATATACTCTTATATATTAAGACATTATCTTCTATAGGCTTTTATTTACGTTTTCAATGCCAAAATCTGAACGAGGAGGTTGTGTTTGGGACACTAACGGCTCTGTTAACGGCTTTTAAACAATAACACCTTGAATTACTGATTAAAATCATTTTTTATGGAGGTTTCCTTGAATTTTCGGTTTCCAGAAAACTGCATGAAACTTTGCCAGAGAGAAGAGAATTGTGTTACCTGTCGGAGGGATGATGAAGTCATTTTAAAAGATGTCCGTCTGAAGGCTTGAATGTTTAATTGTTAATTAATCTCTCTGTTTTCCATCGCCGCCTTCTTCTCATTTTCTTCTCATCAGACCCCTTCTGATTGGCTGATCAAATATTCCGCCGTCTGTCGGCGGGCGGGTAAAGGTTGCCTTGGAGATGATGAGGAGGAGGGGTGATGGTGGTGGCGCCCTCTCAGTGAGGTGTGGTTGCCATGGTGATGGTGATTGTGGTGGGAGGAAGAGGGCGGAGGCCGAGGCGGGTCGCGGAGAGACGGCGGGACGGCTGAGGACTTGATGGGGACGATGCGGGTGTCCATGACCTCACAGTCGACCTGCATCATCATCTCGTAGCCCTGAGAGGAGTTATACAGACTCTCTGAAAGTGGGGGAGGAGGGGGGGGTTGAGAAGAGGAGGGCAGGTGGGGAAAGGGAGAGATGTAAGGCGACAAAAAGGAGGAGGAAACGGGTGCAGCAGAAGGGAGGGGAGAAAGAGAGGGAGGACAGGGAGGGAGGAGAGAGGGGGAACAGATGGCGGGAGAAAGAAATGTTAATATTTTACGCTCCTCAGTATTATAAAGCTATTTAACTAATGTTTTCACACACATCGGAGGATTTTACTTTTCTTCTACAAATCTAAAGAAATAAACTCATAGATGCTTTTTAATGTCACCGTGTGTCTTCAAGGTGTTTTGGGAAAAAACCAGTTTACCTAAAACTTAGACTGCAGCATTAAAACCCATACGGAACCATACTGTTTATTTACTCTTCGAACATCCGTTTTAACTAGTTCAACTTCCTGTAGCCTGCAGTTTTCCAATTGACCATGTTATAATTCATAATCCTGCGCTGCAACAGAGCAGTTACAATGTGAGGGACTCACCGTTCACAGACATGGCCGGCATCACCAGAGACATTTTGGGTCGGCTGGTTTTATTGTGGCTGATGGCCGGTAACAACAGGTGATCCTGCAGAGACACAGTCGCGTTTAAGAAATCACATTTCCATTTTCTTATCCCACGTCTCACTTTAAACTATATGGTGGTGCAATCGTTTCCACACAAACCATCTTTATTGAGATAAATTGAAAGAAAACAAATTTTTAAAAGTAAAGTAAACGCCTATTTAAATAGGTTTAAACATCGTTTTGTATTAACACATACTGTAGCGTTGTATTTTACAGAAATGTGAAGAATGCGTGTGTGGAGGTTTGGTCAGTGTGGCGCTGTGCAGTAACTCCTCGTGTGTGTGTGTGTCGTACCCGTCTGAAAGAGACGACGTAGAAAGTGTCCTCTCGGCGGTCGATGGCGTCCAGGAAGTCGCTGTAGGTGACCTCAGGACCAGGAAGCACCTGCAGCTGACTGTGGACAACATAAAAGACTCAAATTAATCCTTCACATACTAAAATATTACTCATGTTCTCATCTTGGTTTCACATTTCACCTGTGGACATCATTACCTCACAAACAGTGAGGAATATTTTATGTATCTTAGTAATTATCAGTTATTCATTGAATGTATCCCGTTTTTCTTCCGCTTTATTTATTCATGCATTCTTCTCTTCACACAGCCAAAAGAAACATGTTAACATATGGAAATACATTTTCAGTTTCACAAAGCTTTGCATTTCTCTTTACACTTGGACTGAAACTGAACGACTGAATGAGCTTATCACAGGAAGAAAATAAAGAATATCCTTCACCATAAATGTGTAATGCATGTGTGCTGTACCTCTCTATGGAGCGGTGAGCCTGGATCGGCAGATATCTGGAGAAGTTAGTCTTTCTCAGCTGAGCTTTCTGCAAGAAGTCAAATAGAAACATAATTAATATGAACTGAAATGAGCTACTAGCCATATATCTCAAGATCTAATAGCTACTCTATATATATATATAGATAGCTATAGAGTATCTCTAATATATTCTTCTCTCTCTTCTCTCTCTCTCTCTCTCTCTCTTCTCTCCTCCTCTCTCTCTCCTCTCTCTCTCTCTCTCTCTCTCTTCTCTCTCTCTCTCTCTCTCTCTCTCTCTCTCTTCTCTCTCTCTCCCTCCCTCTCTCCCTCTCTCCCTCTCTCTCCCCTCTCCTTCTCCCCCCCGACGAACCTGTGCGATCTTGGCCTTCTTGGCGATTTTTGGTTTTCCTCCAGACTTCTTCCTGTCGATCTGATGTCGGTGGACCCAACCTCTCAGCTCATCTGCCAGCCTGAAATACATGTGCAGAAAGCAAGCAACATTAACTGAGACAAAAGCAAGAATATGACTTTGTGTTTGACAGCTAATAACACATCAAATAACACAACCTCAGATATGGAGGAAGGAGGACAGAAAAAGATACAATAGCTTCATACAGCAAAGAAACCAGGAATACAAGCGTCTACTTTACAATTTCCTAGTCAAATTAAAATCTTACCTTTTGTTTCTTCATATCATAAATGTTAAAAAGACGGGTAAAACTGTGTTTTTAAATCCTTATTGTATGTTTTCCTGCACAAACATTGAGGCAAGTGATGATAGTATCACAGTTTGGGGTTTGAAGGACAGCTGCTTGTAGCCATTTTGGAAAGGATGGAAAGAAAGAAGGAAAAGAGGAAGGATTGAAAAAGGGAATGAAGGTTTGAACGGGAGAAGAGAAAGAAGGAAGGAAAGACAGAAAGAAGGAAGGGTTGAAATAATGAAGGGTTGAAAGAAGAAAAAAAGAGTTTGAAATGTTTCCTTGTTATGTGTATCAATGAATTAATCAAAGTTTATTGTTTTAGAGGATGAAGATAAAGAAAACATGCTGAGCTCACCTTTACTGTTAAGTGTGCTAAGTTAGATGTGTGTGAAATGTGTGTGTTGTTAGTGTTGGAGATAAAGAAGGACAAACACAAACTTATTGTAAAAGTGGTGCTTGGCTGACCTGAGAGACTCTGAGCGGTTGAACTGTCTGCAGTCTGAGGAGCTGAAGTAACGATCGATGTCCTGCAGCACCAGATCCTTCATGTCACTGAACACGTCACTCAGGTTCCTGGGGGGGAAGAGAGAGAGAGAGAGAGAGAGAGAGAGAGAGAGAGAGAGAGAGAGAGAGAGAGAGAGAGAGAGAGAGAGAGAGAGAGAGAGAGAGAGAGAGAGAGAGCGAGAGACACACACTAATTTATGAACATACAATGACAAAGTACTCGTGAGCATTAGAAGGAAATAATACTTTGACTCCAGCAGAAAACCACACTCTGTTTCACTCGAGAATGCAGTTAAAGATGTCGGAGAACCAGTTATGTTAGATGTTGAAAACATGTTTGTGGAGCTGATCGCTCTTCTCAAACGGTTTACTGGATCCTAACTCACATTTAAGGCTCAGCATTAAGAATTAACACTTTTGTTCTGCACTCCAGAGCTTTCTAGACAAGTGCAAGAGATGAGAAGATGTCCCAGGGATGTTTTAAAGGGATAAAATAAAGCAGATCAAAATCTGATCCTTTCTTTACACTACTGTGTTTAGTGTAATATGAGCAGGGACAGCGCTCCTCTCCACAGAGGGACAGACACCTCTCGTGTCCACAGAGGGACAGACACCTCTCCTCTCCACAGAGGGACACCTCTCCTCTCCACAGAGGGACACCGCTCCTGTCCACAGAAGGACACCGCTCGTCTCCACAGAGGGACACCTCTCCTCTCCACAGAGGGACACCTCTCCTCTCCACAGAGGGACACCGATCCTGTCCACAGAGGGACACCTCTCCTCTCCACAGAGGGACTCCTCTACACCTCTCGAGTCCACAGAGGGACACCTCTCCTCTACAGACAACCTCTCTCTCCACAGAGGGACAACCGCTCCTCTCCACAGGGGGACACCTTCCTCTCCACAGAGGGACACTCTCGAGTCACAGAGGACACCCTCTCCGGAGTCACAGAGGGACACCTCTCCTCTCCACAGAGGGACACCGCTCCTCTACACAGAGGGACACCACTCCTCTACACCTCTCCTGTCCACAGAGGGACACCGCTCCTGTCCACAGAGGGACACCGCTCCTCTCCACAGAGGGACACCTCTCCTCTACACTAACAACTCTAAACAGAGGGACACCTCTCCTCTACACAGAGGGACACCTCTCCTCTACACAGAGGGACACCTCTCCTCTACACCTCTACACAGAGGGACACCTCTCCTCTACACAGAGGGACACCTCTCCTCTACACAGAGGGACACCTCTCCTCTACATCTCCTCTACACAGAGGGACACCTCTCCTCTACACAGAGGGACACCTCTCCTGTCCACAGAGAGACACTTCTCCTGTCCACAGAGGGACACCTCTCCTCTCCACCTCTCCTCTCCACAGAGGGACACCTCTCCTCTCCACAGAGGGACACCTCTCCTCTCCACCTCTCCTCTCCACAGAGGGACACCTCTCCTGTCCACAGAGGGACACCTCTCCTGTCCACAGAGGGACACCTCTCCTCTCCACCTCTCCTCTCCACAGAGGGACACCTCTCCTGTCCACAGAGGGACACCTCTCGTCTCCACAGAGGGACACCTCTCGTCTCCACAGAGGGACACCTCTCGTCTCCACAGAGGGACACCTCTCCTGTCCACAGAGGGACACCTCTCGTCTCCACAGAGGGACACCTCTCGTCTCCACAGAGGGACACTCTCGTCTCCACAGAGGGACACCTCTCGTCTCCACAGAGGGACACCTCTGCTGTCCAGAGGATGGCGTCCCCCATCTCCCCAGTTAAACTTTCATCACATCTGATCAGTAATTTAGGCCTATAAACTTCAGTAGTTGGAACAAGTTGCTCATGAAAAGTTTATTAATTCTTCAGTGACACAAACAAATATTGAATCAACATTTCTTATCTTCTTCTACTAGTTAATTATAAAAAATGATCTCATGATGAATAAAGTTCTATCTTATTTCATTTTCAGTGGGCAGCTATGTCATTTAGGTAAATCTAAGTATTGGATCAGACTCTCCGTCTGCAGATACTCATTGTTAAATGACTTGGATCTGATCAACAACTCTAAAGTGTCGGAGAGAAAATCTGATTTTCTCACCTGAACTGATACGACTCTGCAACCTCGTCTCCTCCGTCCTCCTCCATCTCTGTTTTGTCCTCATCTGGACTCAGAGGCTGAGCCGCCGCCTGCTGCTGCCGATGTTGTTGTTGTTGCTGTTCGATCTCCAGCAGTCGTCGTCCCGTATACGACACCACGCCGTCCTGTAGGCCCGACAGCTTCCTGTCTGTGATGCTGCAAGAAAGAAGAAGTCCGAGCTTAAATAAACCTTGTTTTTTTAATTTGTAGATTTCAAGAAATTATTATTCGATTTTGTATCATCATTGTCATGTCAGTTACAAAAAGTAAAACCCCAAAACAGAAAGCTCTATAATCATGAAAAAGGATGAGGATGAAGATGCTTAATAAAAACAGTTTGCAGGATACCTGACGGGTCCGAAGCTGAAGGTCATGAACAGCAGGACGGCCATGACACACACGGCTCTCTTGTTGCTCGCAGAGTCACTGCCCTGAAAAACAAAAAGGGGAGCGTATGCTGCATGTATACCAATACTGTATATTCACATGCACACACTCCTATACAGAAAACATATACACTTTGTGACTTTTCTTTTCTTGAGGTGAATTTAAAAAATAAAACATTTAAGGAGGGCACAGGTGTCACTTTTTGAATTTAGAGGGTTTTTTGTGCACAAAGCATCTGTGGACTTTTAGAGGTTCTGCGGAACTAACTTTAGTTTTAAGACGAGTTAGTGACGGCTCGGTTTATTCTCTGCCGCAGAAAGCAAAGAGAAAACTGCAGAGAACTACAATGTGCAATATTCACTTTTACAACTTTTATCAATAAGCTTTATTTGTATAGCACCTTTCATACAAGAATTGCAGCCCAAAGTGCTTCACAGCAAAAACATAACAATTAGTACAAGATTAGACAGAATAAGAGCATTTACAGTACAATAATCACAGTGTTGATGTAAATGAGTCTGAAGTACCATTAGAAAATAGCAGAATTAAATAGCAGAATTAAATAGTATAAATAACAGAATTAAATAGCAGAATTAAATTATAATATAGAAGAATAAAAATTGTATAAAAATAGCTGAATTAAAATAATAGTTAAAATAGTATAAAACATTGGAAATCATGCCTCGTTTCCCTATCTGTGCCGTACTTAACGACCCTACTGCCGGGAAATCACATTAATCACACCATTCATGCTTTCCATATTTTGAAAGCATGAGATCAACAATGGGCCCCTGTGGCCCTTCAACTGGTTTACTCCCTTCGGTTAAAGCCAGTTTTTCTCCAATACACATTTATCAGAGAAACTTCCTCTTGTTCCCGTAGTAACAGTCTATTTGATCTCAAGTTTTTCAAAAATACACACTCCGAAAATGTATCCTAGTTACCTTTACACATTCAATGTTAAACCAGTAATAATTCACCATTAAAAGACTAAAGTAAAGAGATATAAAATATCACTATTAAAAGGCTAAAGTAAAGAGATATAAAATATCACTATTAAAAGACTAAAGTAAAGAGATATAAAATATCACTATTAAAAGGCTAAAGTAAAGAGATATAAAATATCACTATTAAAAGACTAAAGTAAAGAGATATAAAATATCACTATTAAAAGATATTGAGCGAGCTTGCCTCTCTAATGTCTGCAGGTAAAGGGTTCCATAGCTTTGGTGCTAAAGGCTGCATCCCCAATTTTAGTGTAGAGCAGCTAACACTGGACTGATGTGGTCTCTCCTCTTGGTTCTAGTCAGCAGCCTCGCTGCAGCGTTTTGGATGAAGCTGCAGTCTCTCCGTTGTTTTTTTTGGGAGGTCAGTAAAGAGTGCATTACAGTAATCGAGTCGGCTTGAGATAAAAGCATGGATTAGTTTTTCAGCATCCTTTTGATTTATATATTGTCTGATTTGAGCTATATTTCTAAGGTGGAAGAATGATGTTTTGTCACCTTGTTTATGTGGGATTTAAAGCTTAGATCTGAGTCTATGATAACACAAAGACTTGTGACTTCAGGTTTAATCCAACGAGTAAGTTTCCCCATGTCATTCAGCATCATCTCTCTTTTAGTTACAGGACCTACTAGTAGGATTTCAGTTTTGTTCTCATTTAATTTTAAGAAATTATTGCTCATCCATGCATTTATTGCCGACAGACAGGTGGTGATGGAGTTAATAGCTGTAGCATCATTTGGTTCAGCAGAGATGTACAGTTGCGTGTCATCCATGTAGCTATGGAAGCACACATTGTGTTCACTAATGATGTCCCCCAGTGGTAGCATGTATAGGGAGAACAGTAATAGATCAAGGCAGCTCCCTTGTGGAACTCCAAAGTGGGCATCATGCTTCTCTGACACATGATCTCCAAGCCTGACAAAAATCAATGACTGTGTACTTATATTATTTTTACTCTATTTTATTCTAATTCATTATTGTGTACTCGCCACTTTACTTTCTTGTTCTTTTGCTGTAACAAGGTACATTTCGTCGTTGTGGGACTAAGAAAGGCACTTACTCCTTTTCAGAATCAGAAATCCTGAGAGGTGGGGGATGGTAGCCTCTTGCTCGCTTTCAGGTTCATTTCTCTTGCACGAGCTTTCCATGCTGCATTTACTCTGCTGTCGTTGTCTGTCTAAAATCAAGCAAGTATTTTACTGATGTCCTGGACAGTAAATATTCATTTGGATTATTTTGAGATTATATTTTGAGATTATTCCAAAAAGTCCCATGAGGCTTTGACAGCACTTGATACAGACAAAGTAACGGTTGAATCTTCAGAAATAGGTTTGTAACAGGATATTTTGTCCTGTGAATGTTAATCTTATCTGCGTCTCTGTTTTTTTATGGTTATCTTTTGTTTTTGACATCATCCTGTTCAGATGTGTGGATGAAAACTAGACCTGCAAGTAAAGGCCTTTACACACAGGGGATGTTTTTTCCTTGCAATAAATTTGCACGTCACTATATTTGACGAACAGTAGTTAAATACTAATTACACAGCTTTTAACATTTATCGTTCAAGTTATTTTACGACCCTTGCAGCTGTGTTTTTTCTGGAGCCCTTAAAGTCAATACTCCGCTTTGGAGCATAAAGCGAGGCGAATGGTTAAATGAAGGAGGTCGTAAAAAAAAAAAAAAAGATGACGAGATATATCCTCCCTCCTCTCCCTCACCTCTTTCCCCGCCAGTCTCTCCCTCAGCGCCTGGTTTTCTCTGCGGAGACGTTCGTTCTCCTGCTGGGCCTCCCTGAGCTGACCCTCCAGGTTCTGCAGGTACTCCTTTTTCTTCTTCCTCGACTGGCAGGCCGACTCCCGGTTCTTTATCATCCTCTGCTGCCGCTTCAGCACCTTCATCTGTACCAGGAGGGAGAGGAGGAGATTGGGCAGAGATGGAGGAGAGAAAAGGGAAGCAGGAAAAAGAGGAAGAAGAAAGAGGAAGAAGAGATGGAAATAGCTCAGAAGAGGGAAGTGTTTTAAGAAAAGGAGGAGAGAGCGACAATGGATGAGGTTGGGTGGAATGAACATCCAACGATGAAGAGAAAGAAAGGAGGAGGGAAGATGATAAGGAGGTTGAAACAGAGGTAGGAAGAGGGCGAAGGAAGAGGAGAGAAAAATGAACGAGGAGAACACAAACAGAGAAAGCAAAGGTTCAACAGGTGATATAATCCAAGTGCTCATACATCAGTTTATATAAGAGGTGTCAGTGGAAACGCAGAGCTGCAGTCGGACGATACTAAACCTTGTACACTGAACATACTGCTATGTTTCTGACTAAATAACATAACTGACTTAATTTCTCTCACGTATCCAAGTAGAACACACGTAGTACTTTGGTACGTGTTCTTAACAACAAACGTGTCACATCTCTTAGTATTGCTGCAGGAACCTGATCCTCTGCACGACTAACTTGATAACAAGCAGATTTCCGGTTGAGATTTGATCAACAGTGCGAGTTGATACATCCAGACTACTCACATCGATGTCGTTGGAGTTGTTGCCAGGTAACGTTGTCGTCACCGGGACGATGGGTTTGCTGGCGGGCGGAGCTGTGGGGCTGGAGCAGTGCTGGGGGATGCTGGGAGAGACGGGCTCCATTTTGACAATGGCCGGAGCTGAACCAAGGCAGACCGACTGAGACAAGACGACTGCAGGAGGAAAGAGAGGAAGAGAAGGATCATCAGTGCTCTGAGATGTTGATCAGTCCAAAGTAATTCTGTGTTTTCCCCAAAAACCTGCTCTTTACCAGGTCTGTTCTGGTCCATGGAGGGGAGGCCTTGCAGTATGAGGGTCTTTGGCGGAGTGAGGGTCTGGGGGACAGGGAGGGTGGTGACACACACTGGTCTGGGCTGGATGGGAGGTTTGGTGCTCAGGATGGAGCTGGCCTTTAATGTGGCCGAACCTGGCAGAAAACAAATATCACTCACACTTCAGACTTCACAATCAGCCCCACAGCAAAGCAACGGTGTAACTGAGGCCCTGATCAGACAGAGGGGCAGCGCACTACTTTCTTTTGGTTAATACACCCCGATCAAACAGAGCAATGCTGCGTCTTTGTTAAAATAAGTCATGAAACTTGGTGGAGGGGCATGGGCAAAGGAAGTATCCATTAAAGTGGATCCGAATCACAGGGCGGATACTCACATTATGTTCCACTTTCCTTAACATTGAGAAATAGGGCCTTTTTCCTGCATTCATTTGGTGTGGGAATAATTTAAGTTATTTATTTTGATAATAGATAACAATTCTGTCAATTTAAATCTATATATTTATTTGTTACATTTTGTTTTACAAATTGGGGACTGATAAAGTGGGCTTGATATAGCCCTAGTTTGCCGTGAAGTGGAAAACCTTGCGGGACAAGTATAATAATTTGATATGCAAATACAAGTTTCCAGATGATAAGCGCACACATTTATTTGAGTTTAAACTTGAACCGTGTGCATGCACACACACATTTAAGCAGATACATTCAGATAATTTCCTAACGTTTCAAGGAATTAAAAAAAGTTTTTTTCCAGGAAGCAATTTGTTGTATTTTGGCAGCAGCCTCCCTCCTGAACTACAACCTGCCACATTCACCTACCTGCAGCCTGCGTCTGTATTCCACTGATGACTGCTGGGATATGTGTTGGTAACGCCGTGTGTAGCTGCGTCTGTGGTGGGGGTACAGCTGACGTTGCCACGGTGACCTCCAAGGACCCCAGCGGAGGAGACAGCACGTCTCCGTACATGTACGGAGGAGTCGGAGGGTTTTCACCTTTAACTGTGATCTGGACGGGAGAGAAGACGCATCGGATAACTACATGTAGAACGTCTTATGAACTGAACATACTGGGAGGTTAAAAGACCTGATTCATGCTGCTGCCAACATAACGTCAGATATCAATATGTTGAATTACAGAGTTAAAGGAATACTAGGACATTTTGGGAAACTAATTCTCAATAGTGGTAGTAATAGTTTATTTACCTCAGTGGCTTCATTTTCGGAGGCTTATATTAGAGACAGGTCTTTATTTCTAATTCCCTCAGGTAATGCAAACTTCCTCCATGTCTAATTCCATCAGCACAACAGATCTAATGTAAGAACCCATGCATGAAACTCAACACTTTCTCCAGCTTTTTCACATTAAAAGTCTAATAGGAAGACTTTTAATGTGAAGAAGCATCATTATGCGTTTGTTTTTGATGGTAGCTTAACATCCATCAACAGTAAGACAAAGAAGAACCGACTGGATTGATTAAAAAACAGTTGTATTGGGATTTTACGTGACTTTTGATCACAAGCTTTATACTTGTGTATGTTTGGCATGAGCCATAAAAGTACCCAAGTACATAAAAACAGCCAAATGCCTTTAAAACTCTTCAAACGTCATTATTCAACACACACCTGTGGGTCTGGGGATGATGCAGAGCAATCAGAACTGAGTGAGGATGCAGGAGAGGGAGGCTCTGCTTTCACCTGGAACACTGGACACACAACCAAAAACATGCAAATGAAGGCAAATTTCTTTTTCTTCAATAGAGGAGTTCGATTTGAAAGGAAACTGGAGAACTTACACATTTCCACTGGTAACGGCTGAGTGATGGTCATTTCATTTTTGATCACAGGAGTTTCCCCTTCAGAGAAAAATGACACACAGACGTACATCAAGAGAAAGAGATGATTTGATGTCAAACTGTCAAACCCACGCTTATAAGGCTTACTTGAAATGCTTCAAAAGACTGCACACTGCAATACAATATAAATAAGGTGTTTGATCATTTTCACACTCAAATAACTCAATGACTTCACTGTTGTCTGGAGATTAAGTGCCACCAAAATCCAAAAAAAGTGATACTAATAGTAAATAATTAATAGATTTAAATTCAGGTTAGCAACTTTCCATGAAGATCTGAGGTACTGAAAAAAATACAAAATAAATAACTCATATAATAAACAGTGTATGACATCAACCAATAAGAGCTTAAAGCCAGACAGGAAGTCAGAAAAGCATTGAGAGACAGACTAACACATGGTTGATTATGGAACGCCAGCATTATTCTTTCCTTCCTGCATTAAACCTGATCTATCTAGGAACAAAGATATGTTTATGAAATGTATTACTGCTGCTGCTCATAATCTCGTTAAACATTTGTCACACGTTTGACCAGCCGCTGTGGCAGCAGGGAGGATGAAGGGTCTCCTGTTTCAGAGACTTTTGAGGCGTGACAGCAAAACGCTGACCACAGGAGGTTTAAGGTTTCCAGTGGGCTGGCCTGTTACCTGTGAGACGGTTGTCATCAAGGTGTTGCCATGGCGACGTGGGGTTGTCAGGATCGAGGGTGAGCACGAGGTCATTGTCAAACTGCAGGAGGTTGGCAGAGGAAAGAGGGAGAGTCAGGTGGAAAACTAGGCCAAACAACTGCTGGATTAATCAGTGTGTTAACCTCTGTGTGTGTGTGTGTGTGTGTGTGTGTGTGTGTGTGTGTGTGTGTGTGTGTGTGTGTGTGTGTGTGTGTGTGTGTGTGTGTGTGTGTGTGTGTGTGTGAACCTTTGTGTGTGTGTGTGTGCGTGTGT
Source organism: Cottoperca gobio (assembly GCF_900634415.1). NCBI lineage: Eukaryota > Metazoa > Chordata > Actinopteri > Perciformes > Bovichtidae > Cottoperca > Cottoperca gobio. Next base: position 18,099,085 of record NC_041365.1, read on the forward strand.
GTGTGAAACTCAGCCGACTGACAAACAATTAGCCTGATTATCTTTTGACCCATCATCTGAATTTATTGGGGGGTGAAAAGATGTAATTTAGGCTGTGAACGATATTTTAAATTACAGAGTTAAAGGTCAAATTCAACATTTTGTGAAAATACAGTGCACTCAAGTACTATACAATTGTGACGTACACATACTGAACTTTACTTGATACTTCTACTCCACTACAATTATTTCAGACGGGACTACAAGTGTAGTCTATTTCTTGCAGAACAAATGATCAGATTATTGTTTATTCCAAGAATAAACTTTTCTTTAACAATTTTTTGTAATCTGTTGAAAGCAATGAATGCTGTCACACAGTAAAGATTTAGAAGATGCATGCTGCAGTGCTTCCATTATGCAAGTGAGTTGATCCTTATTGTGCTTTTTCAAGTAAGATGTCACACAATCAAATTGCAGTTATGTATTCATTACAGACAATGTTTCAAATAAATGAGATGGGAGTTTGCAAACAAAGGACATGTCTAAGAGTTTGTTTATGTGGGTGCATGTAGGTGTGTGGGAGGCCTGAAAATATGTCTATCTACAAAAGTCAGTCCCTGTAGAAAAGGTTTGGGAACCACTGCAAATAATATTACACCCTCACAGATGAGGAAGAATATGGCCTTGTTATGAGGATAATGTGGATTCTGCCTTTCATAAACTAAATAAAACCAAACAAACAGTAGCTGTTGTGCAGATGACTCCATAGCCTCTGGTGTTTCAGCCAGTGATGGAAATTCAACTAAGTAGTATTTACTACTAAGACTACTCTAAGAGAGTGAATGGTGTCCACTCTAACTCTAAATCTAACTTAAAAAGTTAAGACTCATCAAACTGAACTGTGTGAATGTGCAGTTTTGTACAAAAGGCTGATCATGAGTTTGACTCTCAGTCCCGGACAGACACCAGAGCTATGAGCAGTGACACTTCTTTTTGTCCCACTACGTACCGATGGTTCGTATTTCAACCCTCGGCTGACGTCTGCGTCCTCTCCCTCCTCCATGCTCTCACACTGGTACAGGCAGGCATCTGAAGAGACACAGGATTCAAACACAAGACAGAAAACATTATTTCTATCTAATATATTACTCTGCACTTGAAGTAAAAATCCCCCCAAAATGTGAAATGCTAATCTGAAAATGCTAAATGTGTCATCAACCACGGGTTAAGAGTTCTACTGTCACTTCCAACACATCTTTAATGTCCAACATCACAACAAGACATCTTTAATGTCCAACATCACAACAACACATCTTTAATGTCCAACATCACAACAAGACATCTTTAATGTCCAACATCACATATTTAATGTTCAACATCACATATTTAATGTCCAACATCACAACAAGACATCTTTAATGTCCAACATACAACAAGACATCTTTAATGTCCAACATCACATATTTAATGTCAACATCACAACAAGACATCTTTAATGTCCAACATCACATCTTTAATGTCCAACATCACAACAAGACATCTTTAATGTCCAACATCACAACAAGACATCTTTAATGTCCAACATCACAACATCACATCTTTAATGTCCAACATCACATCTTTAATGTCCAACATCACAACAAGACATCTTTAATGTCCAACATCACATCTTTAATGTCCAACATCACAACAACACATCTTTAATGTCCAACATCACAACAACACATCTTTAATGTCCAACATCACAACAACACATCTTTAATGTCCAACATCACAACAAGACATCTTTAATGTCCAACATCACAACAAGACATCTTTAATGTCCAACATCACAACAAGACATCTTTAATGTCCAACATCACAACAACACATCTTTAATGTTCAACATCACAACAACACATCTTTAATGTCCAACATCACATCTTTAATGTCCAACATCACAACAAGACATCTTTAATGTCCAACATCACAACAACACATCTTTAATGTCCAACATCAAATCTTTAATGTCCAACATCACAACAGCAAACAGAGAGAGCAGGTTGCTATGGGGACGGCGGGGCGCTCCCATGAACCCATGTCCTGTAGCAGGGAAATAAGACTCTGGCTAAACTAGCAACAGGACTGTGTGGCTCCACTGTGGCGTCCCTCTTCAAGCTGTGGCCAATGACGCAAATTCACTTGAGTTGAAAAATGTCAACTTAACCTGCCGTTATTTAATCAGAAACAGAGGGAACAGTAGCCGTTGGCCGTTAGCACCCAGAGCGCTACAATACCACATATATGTACAGAGACAGGACGAAAATGTGTATAAACTATAGACTGTCTATGGTACAAACATTAAAGTCGCTGTTGTATTTATGCCCAAATAACATTATTTTAAGTGTTGATGGAGCTACAATGTTAGCTTAGCCTAGCCCTGATCGAACCGACCTCCATTCAGAAAAAAAGCATTTAAAAAGATTGTTGCTTGTCGTCTTGCGTACAGACTTGATAAAGCATTCATTCAGGCGTTTTACTAAATCGGTATCATTATGTAGTTATTTCGGCATCCATTTGATATGTTTAAGCCCATATAAATCACAGCATAATCTGTTAGTTTTGGTTTCATACCACTATAGTAAACAAAATGTAATTATCCGATGTATGACTTGCTAGAGACAGTGAATACTGCTCGGTGTGTTTGCCGCCGGATGATGTTATGAACCCAGAGATCTGAGACTCGTTTACATTCCTCCTGTTGCAAATTCACATAATGCACTTCAAGAATACACTACTACAGTTTTAATTCAGTCATGTTTTTCGTGTGTAGTATAAATGGACTAAGCTACAACTGCATTTTGTTGTGCAGCCCTGTGTTGCAGAATGACAATAAAATCCATGATACATTCTTTTCTTGGACTGAAATATCATCCGTTCACATGGCAGTTAACAGATTCACAAACAAGTCCAATCATAAACATCATTCAATGAAATGCAAATGTACTTTGGTCCCACCAAGAGACCAAAACCCTGATAAAAAGAAATGATAACACAGAAATGATTCCCATTTACGAAACAGTAACCAGTGAATTGTTGCTATTTTTGCCATCATTTACGATGATGATCATAACGATTGACTAATTGAATGATTGTTGCTGCTATTCATTACTGTTTAAAGTTGTCTTAACATAAGCAGCTGTACAATACCTTATGTCATAGAAGAAAAAATAAATAAAAAAGGTTATGATTTTTTTAGAGGTCGATGAGGTCGTAGAGGACAACAAAATACTACATTTACTATTTCTAGAATATCTGTAGGAGACAGCGGGCTCACTTCCAACATGTACAACATCAGCGCTGTGCCTCTCTTATACATGGTGCGGTGCGGTCGTTCCACTTTCAGGCGGTTTGTAATTCATCATGGAACAAAAGTGTTTTTTGAGACTTCATAAACTTGTATATCTGACAGTGGATGTCTTCGGTGATTATTTATCCGTGTTGAAAGGAGGGTTTGTTGTCATTAGCCGATAGATGAAGAGTTCTGAAGGCATTATGTATCCCATGATGCATTGCGTGAAGTCCGTTGACTAATCAGGGGCTGTTTCTGAGTGTGTAGATTATCCTTTGCACACTTGGATAATATTGTAAAGCATGCTCCCAGGACGTAGTGAGCATTCTATTCATATATAGTTGTTATTCAGTTTTTATACATTTTATTTGTCTACTTGAGATGCAAATGAACAGGAAGTGACATCGGAAGGCAAGAAGCCTCGACGATCATAGCAAGTCATTCATTTATCGGAGGAGCGCAGTTCGGAGACAACCAGCCACTGAGTGCACGGACCAACTGTTGATTTTGCAAAGTTCTTTATTTTTCAAAAATGGCATCAAGGCGCAGACACAGAAGAGAAGAAGCTCTTACACTTATTCTAGAAAGTGAATATGATGGAGAATGAGGTGCAGACCGTTTTCTTTCTTACCAAGAGGGAATTGATCCAGTTGAGAATTGTAAGCGGCTCACATTTATTTTTATTATATTTTAAATAAAAAAGGAAAATAATAATATACATTAATATTGAGTTTTTATTTTTGTACATGCGTTGGTAATTTGGGCAGAGTGTCTGTGTTTTATGATTTTATCAAGGTATCAGATTATATATTCTCAACAGTTGTCCATCCCAAAGCAAGTGAGCTACAGTAATAAACAAACTGAACTGTGAGCACAGTGTGGGGTCTCTATACAGGGAAAGGTTCAGTGTGGGGGGTCTCAACCATTGTTCCTCATATCCTGTGTGAGATGTGAAACATGATATATACAACCGGGTATTTCAAAGTGTCAATATTTCTAATGATCTGTATTTATTTTACAGTGAATGATGAGCACCTCTGCTGCAGGACAACATGCCAGCAACATGACAGCAGGTGATTTCACAGTAAAAATCACATTTAAAATCAGACATGGTTCCATTTACCAAACAACGATCGGCCTTTAAGATCAGACCTGGCAAACAAAACCAAAGTTTGCCTACAGCCAGAATAACGACACAAACACAAACGGAGAGGCAAAGGTTCAACAAGGTAAATTGAATAGTTAATTAGCTAAATCCTATTATATGGCATCATAATTGAAGTATTTCTAAACTGTAGAAACACTGAGGTAGTTGATAGAGTGTACTTCTTCATACACTTCATTTCCAGTAAACCAACAGAGCGGTTTTTAGCATGATGCTACCAGACATTAGTTCTGCCATCATGCCTTGCCTGATTTGATGATGCAGAGGTGAAAACACAACTCTGGGCTCTGAAACAGAAACAAACACTGAGGCCCTTTATTTAGCCAACACCCTGTCAAAGAGAGCAGGTGTGAATCAGCTAATATTTGCTCTGTAAAGTTTCAAATGTCATAACACTGGGGGATTGAATGTACTGTATGTAGTCTACCACACAACTACATAATTATCTTATGTTTTATGTTATACTTTTGTTTTTCCTCAAAACGACATGAAATAAATGTCATTAATTAATTGTAATCCAATAATATAATATGCATTATTATGAGCGCCGCTACGTTGGAGTTTATCCCGGTGGACGAGAGGGGACCCGAAATGGGTTTTCTCAGACGGGTGGCTGGCGTCTCCCTTAGAGATAGGGTGAGAAGCTCAGCCATCCGTGAGAGACTCGGAGTAGAGCCACTGCTCCTCTACGTTAAAATATGAAGTTTCAATAAATACTTCATATTTACTTTTTCTTTAAATTATTATTATCATCATCATCATCATCATCATCATCATCATCATCATCATCATCATCATTTCTACCCTGAGATAAGGCTACTTTGACTCAAGTAAAAATATATGATTACTTCCACCACTGTCAATTTATAAAGATGTAAAACAAGCAAAAACTAATCTTAGAAGCTGCAGGCAACAAATCAAATTACAAAAACATTTAAAAATAAAATTAAAAATACAATAACCAGCCTTTTCCTTTAAAAGGAACCATTTGAAAAGAACAGTGCAACTTGTTTAATATGTTCTTCTAATTATCCTCAGTGTTTTCTTCTGTTGTTAATGCCTTTTGTGTTTTTAGCCTTTCATCTGTATTATGTCTTGCTGCTGCATTGACCCAGTTCTCTCACTGGGATCATTAAAGTTTCATCTAATCTATTCTAATTGAGTTTAGTGCCTGACAGCAGAACACCAACAACAGAAGAGTAAAATACTTTTGCCAGTCAGATACAGGAGGTGGTAAATCTCAATGTTGTCCGTCAAATTTAGTAACAAAACGGTAACAGCTAATATTCATCAGCAGCTGGTGGTTATTATTCACTTGTCTGGTTCACACATAATAATAATAACAATGTTTTCAGACCGACAGACAGATACTATAAAGCCATACACATACGACTGTCTGTGTATGTACTGACTTATGGAGAATTCATATTTGATCTATTGCAGATTTTCATATCATACCTCCAGCTCTTTAGTCTGTAAATAATATCTACTTATTAGAATTACTTGTTATATACTACTTGTGAAATCAACAATGATCAACCCTTCCATAATCTTTGTTATATCGATCGATAGAGGTATTTGGTCAAAGATATTGTGATATTTGATTTTCTCCATTTCGCCCAGCCCTACCTGGACTGCCTGTTATGTTCATACTGTATATATCTTAGCGTATTCATACACATTAACATTGCTCATATTGTATACTGTACTACTTACTTATTCTTAAATCTATATTTTATTTTGGATATTATTCTGTACATTACTCTGCATTACTTTTTGCAGTTCTGGTTAGAATCTTTTAGCAACTAACAGTTAGATGCTAAACTGCTTTTGGCTGTCTCAGTACGTGTACTCAGTGCATTGAAAATAAAGTTTAATCTAATCCAATCTTATATTTATATATATATATATATATATATATATATATATATATATATATATATATATATATATATATATATATATATATATATATATATATATATATCAAACAGGTATAGGTCCATACCTGGTAGGTTCATATTTAAACAAGTAGTAAATTGGCAAAAAACTACATTGTTGTTAGGTGCAGGTATTGTTTTTTATGTATCCCAGACTAACATAACAAACCATATTCCGTAGTTTGTGTAATGTTTTAAAAAAGCAACATGTCAACACAAGACAATAAAATGCAGGTGTTACAAAGCGAAAGGAAGATAAGGAACAAGGGCTTGTAGTAATGTGTGATCATGTTTCCATCCACCGTCCTAAAGATACACTGACATATCCGGGTCTGCTGACCGAGGAAGAACACGCATACACACCGCAACCGCGTGCAACGTGCATCTCGCACATTATTTAACATCTAATCTTTCTCAAATAAAAGCCTTAATTTCCATAATGTAGATTTTGAGGCGGGATTTAACCGTTTTAACGCCCTAGCTTCTCCCGGACCGTCCAGCTGCTGGTCTGAGGGGTATCCCCACACACACACACACACACACACACACGTTATCATACACCGCTAGCTTTGCAGCGTTTAAATACACGTGTATAAAGGCTTTAAATGTTAGCTCACCCCAGTCTTCGCTTGTCAGGAGGTTATCGGCGAAGAAACGACTGTCCAAATCAGATAGTAAATCCGTACTCATAGCCACAAAGGCGGTGTGTTTGGAGAGCAGGGGGCTGCAGTCAGATAGCGACGTGATAACAGCTAGCTAAACAAACACAGATGCAACACGGCTGCGAAATGTAGCATTAAGGTACCCGGGTGATATTGTGCATGTATATCATTTATAATTCAAAGGAATGGCGTGTTTTCTCCGTCAGAAAGGTGATTATATTTATTCAGTTTGTATCTCCGCACGATCAATCGGTTCTTCCCTTTGCTTCGCATATGTCAGACAAGGAAATGCATTTTCTGGAAAGTTACCACCTATTTGTGACACAGCAGCCAATGACGGCAAAGAATAGTGTGATTTACTGAGCGACCAATGAGATGCTTCAAAAAGTGCAATTGGGGCGCCAGCCAGCCTATTGCTGAGGGCGATGCAGAAAGAGGGGGTTTTAAACGTGATTTGGGCCAATCGAAACAGTACATTTTGATGGACAGGAATAATTAACCAATAGACGCGAGGGTCCGCGTTGAATTGACATGCAACGCGAGGCAATCACAGTTTATCAGAGCAACAAACTGTTGTTGTGAAAATCATGTTGATTCAAGCGTTGTACAATCAAACTACGTTGTGAGATTATACACGAAATAAAATAAAATGGTTTACACAAACAAACCGGTCGACTGTGTGGATGCTTGAATTAAACTCTCTTGCTGCTGGAACTATTATGTTTTAATCTTAATGTTTGGGTGGAGAGGCGGAGTTTTTACATAACTCCAGTGAGGAGCTTTATGAGGACATGCTGTCACACAGCAAGCAGCTCATACCTCTTCTTTGCACTTGATGCACAGGCACGAATTTGGTATTGATCTTCTCATGTATTGTTTAAAAGAAAGCACATTAGTGTATTTTCCAAAATGTTGAACTATTCGATGAACAAAGTTTATTTCCATTCTGTTAAACTTCAAGCTGCAAAGATCAACAAATTAGCACATGGGTGGGTGCCAGAAAAATGAAACAACCACTAGGCTACATACAAAATGCATATTTTTCCAACAATAATTAGGGAATAAGCATTGGGTTATGGTAAGACTTAAACTCCGGTATGTCTCATGCGAGTTGTCTGTGTTAACATTTTTGTAATTACCACTATCTTTTCAAACAGGTTTTATGTGTACTGAATTATTTCAGTTTTTATGAAGATGAATATCTTGGGTGAATATCTTCAGCTACTCGGCTAATGTCATTGCATAAACCTTTCATATTAATCAGTAACTCTTCACCTGTTAAAATACATTTGTTATTGGTCACATTTTCTTCTGCTAAACTGGGATTGAATATAACTTGTTTATAATCTGAAACTCAACTTTATTTAATGCATTAATAATAAAAACGTCAATAATAATAATTCATAAATGCAGCCTGCATACTTTGAGGTCTTGAAGTGTGTGTCAGTGATAAATAAGATAAGATGTACTTTGAATTGTGCATTGAGCTGAAGCTCTGTTCGATGCTGATTGATGTGCATCTCTTGCAAAAATTAGATCCAATGTTTTGGATGTAGAAATATTTATGGAAATGTCTTTGTTCGATAATAACTTCATTCCCTTTAAACACTGTAGCTATTTACACCTGGGTGTTGTACTGTATGTATCTTTACTTTCTTTTTCTACGATTGCTTAGTAAGGTGACCTGAACATCAGGGACAACAACCACCTGTGCTATATTGTGAGCGTGGCTGTAAAGTAATAGATGACCCACAGACCCCCTGATGGCTAACTTTGACAAGCAGGTTCTCCGCAGGGCCAAGTCTATATTGAACAGCTCCGACCAATCCCTTTACTTTAATTTGAACAGTCTTCCTCCAGGCTGTAGATTTACCCCGGTTGTTCTCTGTGCAATAACCCTGCTTAATCTGCTCGTGCAATTAACACTAGAGATTTGTGTACTAGTGTTGTTTTTAACTTGTGCCCATTACTGCAAGTCAAGTCTCGTCTCTGGGATAATAGAGTGACTGAACTGAACTTTAATGTTTGCACCCAAGTGTAAATAGGCACTCATTAATTCATATGTTTCAGGTGTATTACTACAGCCTATGTCACTGTGGAGTTCTCCTGTCCACAGCCAGGTAAAAATGACATGGGAGAGGAGGTACGGAAAAAAAGTTTATTTATATAAATGCTTAGCTTTGCAGGCAGCTAAAACGACAATCCTCTGCCCAGGAGGAGCTCAGGTGTCTCAGTCTGTGTTCAGGGTGGTGTGGCCGTAAGCCTCTCTTATCGGCTCTCCAGGACTCAGTCTACTGCAAGAGACCAGAACCAGGTTCCCATCATCTTATATAGTGTTGCTGATTACCTGATTGTGTCCAGCTGTCTTATCCCCAGCTGAGCCACTCCCGACTCTCCCCAGCAGGCAGTGCCAAGACCACAGTCACTAATAAAAACACCCAGAATTCCTAGTGTTAGTTCTCCTAATTACAAGTCATTTTTTTGCATAAACATGGCAAAGGAGCATACTTTGTACCATGTACAGCTGTGTTGATCCTTGGAATTATTACTTAATCATGTGTCACCATAACCAATGTATAAAGTCAAGTTCAGGTCATAAACCTCACATTTGAAACTGTGATATGTAAATTATGTTCGTACAGAAGAAAGGGTGTGAATTCATCTGCCACAACAGTCTGAAAAAAAGGTAGGAGACGAAATATGGAAGTTTAGTTTGTTTATATACAAAATGACATCCCAAGGTACAGTTCAAAGAAAGGCTGGAGTGGATCTCATCGGGACACCGGTTAAGTGTGTCTATGAAAGATCACAGAGACCATACCTGTCAACATTGGAATTTCAAAATAAGGGACATTTTTTGCCGGACCATATTTTAACAGCTGTCAGCCACCAATGTAAATGTAAACACATAAGGGACGGGTATATACATTCAGGAAATACATGTTTATTTAAAGTATGTATTACTTGTACAGACATGTTTACAAGATTTATGTTTTTTATTTGATGAGTCATTATCATCAATTGATTTGATGATTGATGAGCTTGTGTTTCCTCCACGAGGACTTCCTTGCGATGTCAGAGTCTGGAAACATGTCCGCTACACTGCGACTGAAATCACCGCAGAAGCTGAAGGCTACATTATCTTTGACGCAAAGCATCGACATCTTTCCCTCAGCTTTGGTCACTTGGTCTGCCTCCGACACAGTTCTTGTCACACATGAAGTCATTGACAGTGTATGTTTTTGTGCTTCTTGACGTGCTCGTGCTTCTGCTTGGACGATTGTTCATGCTGGTGAACATCTCTTATTCCGCCGTGTGCGATGCTAACATCTGAATGGCACACTTTACAAAAAGCACGAGTTTGCCCGACTCTGCTTTTATTAAATAAGGGAAGGTCTCCTCTCATTTGTTCAGGTACTTCCATAAATATTTAACTTGTTTGGCAGGTACAACTGCGTCTTAAAGGCAAGCGCCCCTATGGGTACCACCTCCCTGTGTAGTCAGACTTCACCACGAAGAGGTCCAGTTTCTGCTTCATGGAGTCCAGTGTCTCTCACAGGAGTGGTGATATATTTATGTGTCACCAGGATATATTTTTCTCTCCCTCTTCTTCCTTTCCAAATGGTGGTATATTTCTAAATATGGCTCTGATAGTTTTCCCGGCACAGATAGGGAAACTTGGCATGATTTCCAGTGTTCTTTTATACCATTAGTCTTTCACACTTATTTACATCAACACTGATTATTGTACCGTAAATGTTCTTATTCTGTCTAATGTTTTATGTCTTTGCAGTGCAAGTACTTTGACCTGCAATTCTTACATAAAGCTTATTATCATCATTATTATTATTATTATTATTATCATCATCATCATCCTTTACACACATTACCTTATTTTACAGTTCATTTAGCTGTAAACACTTTAGCTACTGTCATAGCGTCTACTGTATGTGTTGGAAATACTTCAGCTCATTTTATACACGTCTATAATCGTTAAACTATATTTATTTCCTTCATATTTATTTAGTTCAGAATATCCGTTTCAGCACATCTGCATGGATTTTATTGGAGTCGGCATTTGGCCTTTGAATCAAATGCTATGAATATACTCTTATTAATATAATACTCAATATAATACTCCCCCTTTTGAGACATGGTCAAATACCGTGTCTCAATACACACATTTATACATGCTCTTGGTCGTACTGAGTTCTTCTCTGGTCAAGTGTTCTTTCGTCAGTCGTCTCTGTCTCGTATGTAATTATTCTTAGTCCAAACGGCTTGTTCTTACTTTAGAGCTGCATTCTGCATCTCTTTCAATATCTCTGTCTTGTGTTCTGGTGTGTTTGTCTTCTCATTTACATATTGTTGTCTACTGAAACTGGATCAGTTCTTATCATATGTGTTGTGCCTTTATATAAAGCAATATACTTTGGTAGCTGTACTGCCTTCAATAAGTCTTCTATTAGAGTGAGTAATATGTTTGTTAATCAATGTTACCATACCTTTATGCTGTACTTGTTGAGCAAACACATGTTGAACATGCATAGTCACTGTGTGTGTAGATATTTACAACTTTGTCTTTCTTTAATCTGCATGTCTCTGTCAATGCTATCAGTTCTGCTGCTCTGCTGACAGATGATTGGGTAGAGCTTCTGCTTTTAATACGTCTGTCTGTGTCACTACAGAGATCTTGTCACTTTCGGATCCTCTAGGTTACTTTACATGATCTGTTATCAAACATTTCTATCTCTGGTTCCTCTTAGGGAACGTCAGTCAAGTCTGGTCTTGGTGAAGTTCCTTGTCCGTCTCTGTCGTTCAGTCATGTGATTCTCCGTCCTCAGCTGTTGGAAATAATGTAGATGGATCAAAGTTGTACATTATTCTATAGTCAGATGCGGTTGTGAAAACGAAACTGACACTGCATGTGTCACTGTTAAAGTCAATGGCCTGAATAACACTTGATGCAGAGGCCTGACCTGCCATTGAAGCTGCAGTTACTGCTCATGTGCGGTCAGGCATCGCCTTATCTACTGGGTCTAGTTGTGAAGAGTAGTGAACCACTGGTCTACTCTTATCTCCATGGTTCTGTGTTAATACTAATGTCATGAAGTCTGCTGTTTAAATAAAAGGCTTCTTATAGTCTGGTATTTCTAAAACAGATGAGTTTACCAAAACTTTATTTTCTTAAATAATTTGTCAGCTGTTTCATTCCCTATTATCTTACAAACTCTCTTCACCATATTTCTTCCTTATGACATTTACGATCGGACCCTCAGGAGCTTCTAGCTCCCTACACTGTTTAGACTAAACTCTCAGAAGATTCTATCTCCCTACTATTCGTCTGTCGACGATTATAGTCTTTCACAAAATGTCATGAGGTTTGAATATTTTTGGGAGAGGTGGGAACGGACAGCCATCCAAGAGGGAATCACGCCGGCCTTTTACAGAGGGATACAAAGAAGCCGTGACCGTGTGTGTTAAATGAGTTATGCTGACTAAAGTCTTTTATTATTATTTATTATTCTGAACGTAATCTATCATTAGCTGGTATTTTGCGGCTCTGTTCTGTTCTAATCATTTCTGTCTGCTCCAGAATTACACAAAAAGTCTACATATCTGTCATCCACACACTTATTAAACATGTTTTCTCAAAAACATATAAGAGACAGTTTTCTACACTTTACAATTCAGCCTCCTTTAATTGACTATGATAGTGTGTGTGAATGCAGATATACAACCTGGTTCCGGAAGTGTGGATCCCCGTTGCTGGAGAGTCATGTTCTCTGGTCAGTCCTTTTTCTCACGTCAGTCCTTTTTCTCACGTCCGGTCTACAGTCTGGGGTTCTGGTTTCACCTTTGTCTTCTCTTTAGCTTTCCTCAATTCAATTGGATTTTAATTGTAATTTACCAATTTGTCTGCTGGTGCACGGTTTTAAATTTAGGTGCGCTTTAATTGCCGTCCTACAGGAGGTGGAGGTGTTTAAATTTTGTAAAGTTTCTATAAACTTTTAGTTGTAGTCTCAATTTTGTCCACCAGAGGCATTTAGCTATCAACCGGATGTGGGTTTTTTAAATTCCCACCGGATGAAGAGAAAATGGAGGTTTCTTTGTTCTAAATTTTCTCTCCTTCCAGTTTGGAGAAAACTCGCATTTTTGGTTTTAATCACTCGGTCACTACATCACTTATGCATTTTATTTCCACCCAAAACTGCTCCAGCATAAGACTCAAGGTTTAGTTTATCACAATTTACTCTCACATGCCTCGTAACATCACATCATAGGCGGAATTAGCGACCCAGCATCACGTGGCCACCGTTAGCTGGTCCTAATCTCTGAGGCCTTTCACAAAAACGTCTCCTTCTTTCACGTTTTTCCAACTTAAAACTACTTCACATACACTCCACGGTTCTCTTTGATTTCACAACCGTCCCCCAGTCAGTTTGAACAGTTTTCACCCGTTCTACAAACTCCAATGCATTAGCTAAATATCAACGCTAGCTTAGCCTCGCCTTAGGCCTGCTTTAGTCACACTTTACTCACAGCAATACAACAATACACAAATCTTTACATGTTTTACACTATGCTTGCCGCAAAGAAGATGATATACAACATCTGAGACTATGAGGCGATCGTCATCGGTTCTCACGTAATTCAGGATTATAATCACTATTCTTCTTTGGTAAACAACACTAGCTTCTAAGCCACGCTTCCCTTAAGTCTTTGAATTAAACTATACCTATCTGCCTGCCAAAGGACTTCTTTAACATTAAACTAACTAAGCTTTCTTAGCTACCTTCCTTAGGTGTTTTCGTATTAAACTATATCAATGCAAGCTTACCATAAGCTTTATCCGGTACCAGACCGGACACCCACTCTGGGATTTGTTTGAGTAATATGAGCACGTGGCCCTAACCAGACTACGCTGGAACCCTCCGTAGGCTTTTCATACATATCGTTAACATCATTAATATCTTCGATGCTTGCTCTTATCGCTTGTATTTCAACATTCAGGATTGCTTTTTATCGTTTAACAGCAGTTGTATTAGCTATGACCGTCGAACATTGTTGCTGGCATTCATTAATAAGTTTTCCTAGTCTACCTGCAGTGAATATTTGTTTTTAACCGGTGTTCACCCTCACCTGATCTTTTGCACGTGCAATGAATACCAGTCAACGATACTCGGCGATCGTTCTTCACTTCTCCTTTCGGGATGCCCACCCAGGGACGCCAATTAAAGGGTAGGAAAAAGCTGAAGAACTCGGAGCTTAAATGTCGAATCAAAACAGCAATCTCCTGATGTAATCTATATATTTATTTAACGCAATAAGTCAAACAAAGAAAATATTCTCAGCTGAGGACACATTTCGCGTCGCCGTTTCCATAGACCGCATGGCTCAAAAAGCCCCATCGTTGCGGTCTCACGGCTCCGCTCCAGGTGTGCCCAAACATTTGAAAATTCGCATCTAATACATGGAGTAGGCGTTGACCTTCTCCTCATTGGTCCCAGTTTGGCGCCTACACGCTCCTCCGTCAGCAGTCCGGAAGTGATGGTTTGTTGACCTGTTACTCTTAAAGGGGAAGTGCCCCTATTATGTTTGTAATACATAGTTGTGCAGAAAATACATAATTGTGCAGAAAATACATAATAGTGCAGAAACATATTCGTAGTGTCGTAATACATATTGATTGAGGTAGGACAAATACATGTGATAGTCTTTCCAGTGTGGATTAATGAAGATCAGGATTAATTTACCTGACAGTCTCCATCTATCTCCCGTTCACTGTGACTCTCATCATATGTTCTCGTCTTCTTCTTCTGTGTTATTGTTCCTGTTTTCTTCTTCTGTGTGTTTACTGGCGGATAACGTTTTTCAGCTAAAGTTAAACATAATACTGCCACCTGCTCTACCGGAGGCCACTTTACACTTTTTTAAATTAGGCCTATTTGTTTTTTTTTGAAAGGTTCAAAATACAGGAGATACGGGAAAATATTTAAACGGGAGAATAACGGGATAGAAGTAAAAATACGGGATAATCCCGGGAAAAACGGGAGGGTTGACAGGTATGACAGAGACCCATATGGAGGTATTTATGTGAGAGGACCCACTAAATATTTGTGTTGAAAAACTGAGAAAGATTCAGAGATTCAGTCAGAGATTTCCCTCAGTAGTTGGTGAAGACCAAACCAGAGCTAAAAGAGAAGTAGACGATTGAGGAACAACACGTTTGCAGCCAGACAGAGTTCCTGTTCTCTCTTCAGCTGAAGACTGTGGTCACTCAGTCCATTCAGTCTGTGTGATGAGGAATATGAACATCTGTAGCTGCATGTTTGCTTTACTGCTGGGCTGTAATGCCACTGCAGGTAAGGACTTTTAATTATTATCATTAGTTAGTGTGTGATGTTTGGAGTTCAACTCAATGTTAGTGAGAAATTCAACAGCCCATCGTCACGGTTACGTGTTGAGTGAAAGCACATTACTCTCGTTCACTCAATACAGACAATTACGTTTCACTTCAGATTAGTTGTGCACAAACAAACAAATATTTTCTAAACTCCTCATTTGCTCAGATATTTGCTGAAAGTGTGGTTATGATGTAGGAATACCAAGTTAAAATTCACAATCAGTCAGCACTCCACAATGTGATTAACTCTCATAGTAAACCCCTTCTGAAAACAAATGCCTATATATTGTAAATTTGGTTTATTTTGCAGCAATAATCCATAAAATTGTGGATGAAAAGACATCACCCTCTCTGCGCTGTGCTCACTCTGTGGAGGGTAAAGTGACGTGGAGCAGAGAGCGTAATGGAAACAAACATGACATATTTACAATTGATGGTGAAAAGGAAATAAGACACGATGACCCGGGCAGACGATACAGTTCATTGGCAGATAAGTCACTGTACATTCACAGTGTTACCTTCTCCGACTCTGGAAGATACTTGTGTAATAGTGAAGCAGCTATGGAGCTGACGGTGATCCCATCAGGTAACAATAAACTACAAGTTGTTCTGCTTTCTATTCCTCTTCCCATATGTCTCTATTCTTCAGTTTTCTTAAACTTTAATAATAGAAACAATTATCTGAAAATGTTCTTTGTTCCTGGTTCTGTAGTTAAAAAACTTGTTGGTGTACTTCTGCATTGCTGGATATTTGTTTTAAGTTAGTAATTCTATTTAACATTTATAAAGATTTTTAACATGCTTCAGTAAAAATACAATACATTACTACATTATTATTATCTCCGCCAGTGTTTTCAGCTTAGTTTGTCTGTCAGCAGAATTACAGAACAACTACTGGACCAATTTTCATAAAACTCGGTGGAAGGATGTAGCATGGGCCAAGGAAGAACACATACAATGTTGCTAGGATCGAAAGCGTATACACAAACACTTTGTTATAGAGATAAAGCATTTCTGCTGCATTCATGTGGCGTCGGAATAAGCAGAAAATGAATTCCAGAATGGGAAAATTCAAGAGAACAAACCCTCAAGTCGGAACAACTCAGACACAGACATCAACGCGTTGTTTAAATGCTCTGAGCAACAAACTACAATTACAGCAAGAGTCCTTAAACACAGGCTTGTGAAATTATTCACAAAAAGACTAGTCCAACGCCAAACTGCTCTGCCAGTCTGCTCTGCTGAATATGACTTTTACAGTATAAGAGCAGGTGGGAGTGTTAAGATGCTGTGTCTGCTCTTACACTGATGCCTTACTGAGAGAGATGTACAACTGTGCATGTGCAAAAGTAAAGGTGGCTCTCTGTTCAGGTTGTAGCAGCGATGATGAGCACATGTGATTATTCTCCGGTGAAATGTGTATAAATAAGCCGGTATTCCTCCCCTTAAGATGGCAACGCCAACACTATTAAAGAATGACTTAATCTTTCAACTAGCTATTGATATGGTCAAGTTTAGTTATTCATTTAAATATTCAACAGAGTTCCTAACCTGCATTATAAAAACATGAATGTTTGTTGTTTTCAGGAACAATCAGACTTGATGCTACTGAGGGGACCAGCGTCACTCTGAAATGCCCTCATGATGGAGGAACAAAGGTTTCAAAATGGAGAAGAGACTCTGATGAAATACATAAACAAAAAGGGTTTTATGTTTCACCTCTTGACTATGCATTGACTATAACTGACGTGGAGCTTAGTAACTCGGGAGTTTACTACTGTGATGGAAAACCAGCTGTTTTTCTGAATGTGACCAAAGGTGAGTGACAAGAAGTCAGAGAGGAACATAGAAATATGGGTAGAAGTCAGGCAAAGTACAGTAGGGAGTTCCTCAAGGATTGTCCAGCACATAAGTTCCTGTTAAAACCTCATTTTACACTTGTTTTGTTGCATATATTAAACAAACAACATATTAATCAGTGAGCTATAAAAAGGTGCTGGTAGGTGGATTTATTTATCTTTGGGAATAGTCAGGCTAGCTGTTTCCCCTGTTTCTAGTCTTTATGCTAAGATAAGCTAACCAGCTGTAGCTTCATATTCACCGTACAGACATGAGTTGTATTAATCCTAAATCTTAAAATTAAATGCAGAAAAATAACCTCAAACAAGAGGGCATGTTTAACGGTACTTGGTATTTTAAACACGACAAGTCAAGTAAACAGCATCCTCTGCATTCAACTGGATCAAGTCTTGAAAACTCTTTTATGTCACACCGCAAAAAAAATCACAGCCTATAAATTGACTTTCTGTCGTAAAGTGCATTTTTGTGCCCTGTAATGTGTCCTCTGTCACTCTGAAGGAAAGAAGGCACCGCACACAACAACATCGACAGCAACCGCACTTCCTCCAGCAGCAACACCTGTATCCTTAACATCACCTCTAACTAATATAGCTACGACTTCAACACAGAAAGAAAGTCATAGCAAGAAACATGGAACTAAAAGCAAGAAGAGTAAGCTGAACCAGATCTTAATATGATGAAATGTAAATTCTGAAAATATAAACTCCACTATGTATTCGGTTGTCCCACACAGAAGGTAAGAAGGTGGCACCACCACCACCACCACCACAAACAACAACAACACCAACAACAACACCAACAACAACACCAACAGCAACAACGGTGGTAAACACAGGTAGGACTAAAGTCGTTCTGGGAAAACAAGACAGAACATGTGTACAAACTGTCTGTCCGCTTCTCTCCTTATCTGCTGCTCCTCTGTACTTTTCCACTCAGTCCCTCCCTCCCTCCCTCCCTCCAGAATTTACATCAAATACCATGCAACCATCAATTCTAAGCTATAAGATACAGAATCAAGTGTATGTTATTGTCTTGAAATGACATGCAATCAACTAACTGTACTTTATATAATGACTTTATCTTTATTTTGCATGCTTTATTGCAAAGCTGAGTTCTCCTGCTGGCAGAGCCATTCCGCAAATACCTACAGTTACGAGGATGCATTGCACACTAGCTTCTGACACAGACCATAACCTCTTGCCAGTCTCCCAGGCTTGAACTATCAACTACACAGTAGTACACTTGAATAGCATGTGTTATAAAATGCACTAAAAGCCGAATCCAGAGCTATTTTCGCGCTGCTGTGAATGAGACGAGATGGAGCGGCTTGGAGGCGACGTTAAAAGGAAACTCTGATGCACTTGTTCTGTGGGTCCATGTATGTGGAAGATCTGGGTAGTTTATACTCAGAAGTCAAGTTCTTTTTTAACCTAATGCGCCACTTAGCAACTTTCGTAGGAATGTACCCAGAGACGGAGACTAGAACTCCAAGCTGTGATAGCCTGTAGTTCTTCCTTTCATGCTGCTGGATGCAGGAAGACCAACACGCTGTGTGGCTGCGAACTGAGCTTTCACTGTCAATATAACATGCACTGAGGAATGTGTTGCTTCAATCGACTTCATTTCAAAACTGATTGGACGTCCACCTAAAAGGTGGAAATTCTTCCTCTAATGACATGTTATCTGTTCTGACTGCTGTGTTTCTAATGTGTCGTGACTCTTCATACAGTATACAAGTTATTCATCTTACTTTGTCTTCCAGTGGCTTCTGAAGAACAACAACAAACTCTTGGTTTGATGTTTGGAATAGTTGTCTCCTTCCTCCTCCTCCTCGTCATCATCATCATCATCATCGTCTACTTTAAAGGACGAGGTAAATAAAACTGGACCTGTAAACACCAAGGGGAAAAAATGCAATCCATTAAAACACATTTGAAAAGATTTGCTGAGCAGTTTATTAAAAAAATAAAACTGCTTGGTGACACACAGATAATAATCTTTAAGAGCATTGATAGACCAGAGAGCACAATGTGTACCTCTTTTATTTGTCGCCTATATAAAAATATCCTTTCTCTTTAGTTTGAAAAATGTTTTAATTAAATTCCAAATACCAAGATTAAATAATTAGTTTCAGAATAATCCCAGGACGCTTTGTTCCCAGATCTCCCCACACATTGTTAGAGATTTACTGATTAAACTTTAAACATGAAAAACAGACAGATTTTATAACTGAAAGGTTCAAAACATTCAAACAAACATTGCAGACATGTACTCGACATAACTCGGTAAAAATAAACAAATATATGAATTTATATAAATACAATTTATTTAAAAAACTGAATTGGGATAAATCAACTTCAATCATTTTAAATTATAATAAAAAAGATTCTTCTTTAAAGAGTTAACTGTACAGTTTGGCAGTTTTATTTATTTTTTTAAGTTTGAGAGACTTAATATATTCTTTAAACTCACATAAAAATGGAATTAAATTGATACATTGTTCTTCATATACACAACGCTGCACTCAGAGCTATCTGTGCTTGTTAAGAGGCTTTAAAGCATGTCAGTGATTACACAATGGATTTCTAATAATCACTTTCACAATCATTTTCACAGGAAGTGATGAAACATATGCTGTCTACGCTGAGATACAGGATGGATTCATGCTTCAGGCTACAAATGGTGAGAAATAAGAAGTGAAAAACAATGTGCTTTTTCTATTATGATCGAGACCGATGTAATATTTTGTTATTCACTGTTATTTATGGTTGCATTCATGTGCAATGGGTATGTTCACATTTCTGACGGACTCTTCTTTCCATTTGAATCCAAAAAAATGTATTCTGCTACATGATAAACAATTTTAACCTGTTTCCCAAAGTGCAACTCCAGATGCAAAAGATGATAGTTAAAGAAGCAGTCAAGTTAAAAAGCTTTATCATAAGGTGTATTGAGATTACCGGTATACAGTATATATATGTATATATATATATATATATACACATACATATACAGTATATACTATATATACATATACATAACACATTTATATATATATATATATATATATATATATATATATATATATATATTATATATATATATACATATACACATATATATATATACAAATACACATATATACTGTATATACATACATGTATACATATATATATATATATATATATATATACATATACACACATATATATATATATACAAATACACATATATACATATATACTGTATATACATACATGTATACATATATATATTTACATATATATATATATATATATATTTATATACCCGACCCTGGATAAGTGGTAGACGATGGAGACGATGGATATATTTATATATACTGTATATATGAACTTATATACATACAGTACATACATATACTTTTGCACAGTACTGTATGTGTGTGTATATGTAAGTGTATATATACAGTATATGTATGTACTCAGTACATACATATACTGTATGTATAAACGTACATATACACACACATACAGTACTGTGCAAAAGTTTAGGCGGGTGTGAAAAAGTGCTGTAAACTAAGAATGCATTCTAAAATATAAATTATAACTGTTTATTTTTATCAATTTACAAAATGATAAGTGAGCGAACAAAAGAAAAATCTAAATCTTTCAAACCAGCATTAATTCTTACAGGTAGACGTGCACACAGTCAGTGGTCTTCATGGAAGAGTTGCAGCCAAGAAGCCAAACCTCCGACATGGAAACAAGGCCAAGCGACTCAACCATGTCGGAGGTTTGGCTTCTTGGCCGCAACTCTTCCATGAAGACCACTTCTGGCCAGACTTCTCCGGACAGTAGATGTGTGTTTCTATATTTAATTGAATACACTACGAAGACAAGATATTTAATGTTCAAACTGATACGCATTATGTTATCTTGCAAATATTCACTCATTTTGAATTTGATGCCTGCAACACGTTCCAAAAAAGCCGCAGGTGAACAGGTTCATTGGAAACAGGTGAGTGTCATGATTGGGTATAAAAGGAGCATCCCCGTAAGGCTCAGTCGTTCATAAGCAAGGATGGGTCGAGACTCACCACTTTGTGAACAACTGCGTTAGCAAATAGTCCAACAGTTTAAGAACAACGTTTCTCAACGTGCAATTGCAAGGAATTTAGGGATTTCATCAACTACAGTCCATAATATTATCAAAAGATTCAGAGAATCTGGAGAAATCTCTGCACATAAGCGGCAAGGCTGAACACCAACATTGAATGCCCGTGACCTTTGATCCCTCAGGCGGCACTGCATTAAAAAACGCCATCATTCTGTAAAGGATATTACCACGTGGGCTCAGAAACACTTTGGAAAACCATTGTCAGTTAACGCAGTTCATATCTACATCTACACGAGCAAGTTAAAACTCAAGCATGCAAAGTGAAAGCCATATATCAACAACACCCAGAAACGCCGCCGGCTTCTCTGGGCCCGAGCTCATCTGAGACGGACTGAAGCAAAGAGGAAAAGTGTGCTGTGGTCTGATGAGTCCACATTTCAAATTGTTTTTGGAAAGCATGGCTCCGGGCTAAAGAGGTAAAGGACCATCCAGATTGTTATCAGCGTGAAGTTGAAAAGCCAGCATCTGTGATGGTATGAGGGTGTGTTAGTGCCCATGGAATGGGTAACATGCACATCTGTGAAGGCAACATTAATGGAGCAACATATGCTGCCATCCAAGTGAAGCATGAAGTCGTACATCAAGCAACAAGGTGAAAGAACTCCACCTACAAAGCTTCAACAATTAGTGTCCTCAGTATCCCAAACGCTTATTGAGCGTTCAAAGGAATGTAACAAAGTGGTAAATATGTCCGTCCCAGCTTTTTTGGAACGTGTTGCAGGCATCAAATTCAAAATGAGTGAATATTTGAAAAAAAAAACATAAAGTTTATCAGTTTGACATTAAATATCTTGTCTTTGTAGTGTATTCTATTGAATATAGGTCGAAAAGGATTTGCAAATCATTGTATTCAGTTTTTATTTACGTTTTACACAACGTCTGGGTTTGTATATACATATATACACATGTATATATATATATGTAGATACATATATATATATATATATATATATATATATATACATATATACATGTGTATGTATATATATATATATATATATATATACATACACATGTATATATATATATATATATATGTAGATACATATATATATATATATATATATATATATATACATATATACATGTGTATGTATATATATATATATATATATATATACATATATACATGTGTATATATATATATATACACATAGACATATAAATATACTGTACATATGTATACATACATTAGTAATGCTTTTTTGTCAAATGTTTTAATAGAAGAATCAAACCAAAATGATCCCACATACTGCACCATCCCTGATCTTCCACCGGTGGAGCAGACCGGTAAGATGAAGCTCTCGTCAACATTTGATCAAAAACTCTAGTGTGTGTGTGTGGTCACACGTATATATATATATATGTGTATATACAGATATGTGTATATATACATATATATGTATATACACATATAGACACATATATATGTATATACACATTCACATATATGTGTATGTGTATATACATATATATGCGTATATACACATATATGTGTATGTGTATATACACATACACATATATGTGTATATACGCATATATATGTATATACACATACACATATCTGTATATACATATATATGTGTCTATATGTGTATATACACATATAGACACATATATATGTATATACACATATATGTGTATGTGTATATACATATATATGTGTATATACACATATATATGTGTATATACACATATATATGTGTATATACACATATATATATGTATATACAGATATGTGTATATACACATACACATATATGTGTATATACATATATATGCGTATATACACATATATGTGTATGTGTATATACATATATCTGTATATACATATATATATGTGTATATACACATATAGACACATATATATGTATATATGTGTGTTAACATTTGAGCACTTCCGGTTCATCCCTTTGGATAAGTGAGACTGCTAAACATCATCACGTGGCATTTATGAAAATTATCTTTCTGAAAAAACCATAAGTATCATAAACTTGTTTGCCACAGAGCTTATTTTCTATTATAATCCAAAATCCCATTGACTTTTTGTCAGTCGGGTCGGCCTACAAAGAAACGTCATGCCTGCACCACTATGAGTCCCCTTAGTCCTTGATTAGCAACACTTTTATTGATGGAAATAAAAAACGTAACTCTGAATTTTGCATGATATTAAATGTGAACTGTGTAAATACATATGCACTGTAGGTATACTAACAAACAGCCATTAAAGCATGATATATGTAAAATGGCAGACTACTTTTAAAATTGGAGATAATGTTTCTGTTGACTGTATTTGTGTGTTGGCCCACAGGTTTGTCACAGCTGGCAGAATATAGTTTACTGGAGAAACCCAAAGCACCTGGAAACAACAAGGAGCAATGTCTATAGTTTGACCTTAATATTGTTCTGCTGTGATGTAAAAATGTGTCATTCACTTTGTTTCACATGTAAAATCTCAACATAAATGTTCAATAAACTTTTTTGCATGGGAAAAAATACTTAAAGAGTGCCTTAAAGTGTCCCTATTAAGGTCGCTAATAAATGAGTTTGTAGATTCTGACCTGTCGATAAGAATCATGTTTTTCTAAAGAAATAAAAAGTGAACCTGCCATCTCGTCCTGTTCTCTTGTTTGAGTTTAGACATGTTTTCATATCATGGAAACCATCTTTTAAGTTACGGTCGCTACGGCTTAGCGGTTAGCAACAGGTAAACTATTAGCAACATTTTCTCATCTCTATAGTTTTCTCTAATAATTGTTAAGCCTTCTGTGTGTTCTCTGACTGCAGCACAGCAGTTATAAGCAGACTAAACAATTACAACATTCTTCTACAACTCTGAAACGCAGAATCAAAATCAGCACATGAATGATGTATGAAATGAGTGACTAGTACTCGTACAGGTCACTGTTTTGTCCAATAATTCCCAAAATAAATTGCCTACCCTATTTTAAGTCGAAATGTCGTTTACAATTGAGATATGGTATTTTCATAGTTTTTGTACCTTTTAAATTCAGAATCCTTTTAAAGTTTAAAGGTCACATATTGCATCTGTTGTCTTCAGATAAAATGATGTTCATTTCATAACATTTCATTGATTTGCAGTCCTTATTGAAGGCGTCAGCTAAATGTTGTGAAAACAAACCTACATTTTCCAGGATGATGACGCTCAGTGGAAAACAGGGAAGAGGAAGATGAACAAGTGGACAAGTGTCTCACACACTGAAACTTCAGGCTTAGATCCGCAGCAGCAGCTCAGCAGTTTGATACTTTTCATCTGAAAATGTTCTGTTTCATGACCTTCTGTGAAGTTGTGTTCCTGCACACGGTTCTGATTCATTGCAGTGGAAACTACACAGGTACAGCTGGGTATCATATTCATATAGTAGCATTTTGTATTTTAACAACTGTAGTTTTGTATTTGCTTTGGAAGTGGTGTGTAAAATGTATCATATGGAAATATGTTGCCTCACAATCCTCATGTCTAAATGAAAGACACGTTAAATGTCTTTAAATACTTCAGATTAAATGTGTTTTTATTTATTTAAAGTAGTTTGTTGCAATGAAACACCAAAAAATACATTGACTAAATGAAAATACGTTTTTGTAACAGTTTTTTATTATTTAGACTGCAACATTGAGGAAAAACTCAACTAACATTTATTGCCAATATTTTCTGTGACTACATGTAAACTGTATTATGATTATGTTTTTATTATTATTATTGTTATTAATATTAATATTGTTATAACATTTATTTTTTGTATTAAGTATTAGCCCTTACATCTTGTTCCCCATACCAACTATAACTTTAAATGATTATTCAAAAACATTTCTGCATTTTAAAATGTTCAAATTCACATGAATAACAATCACTTGCATCTGACAGTTTATTTCCTGCATTGTTATTTGCGACTGACTGGATGACATGACTGGAGCTTGTTTCCATGAGATAAAACAGGAAACAAGGCTAAAAACGGACCATCAGCAGGATGTCAGTCACACAGGTCACATCGAAAACAGCAGAATATTTCTGTTTGCTGATAGGGTGCTGTCATAAAGACACGTCATGTGTTTAAATCTATAATTACAATAGGATATGCATCGTATGTGTTGCACTGTACGTATATGTCTGTCTAAACCAAACAGGGACATCTGAGGAGTCGCACTGGTTTAAAACCTCTTACCGTGTGCGGGCCCAGCAGGTGTTTTATTGCGCCTGTACATGTACATTTTTTAATTCTGAAGAAAAATAAATGCTCGCATAATAACGTTATGACCACTGGCCGGTTTGGCCAGGAATGGATCAGCTGTTCGGGAGTCTTCCCTGAACGTCCCGTTGGACAGTCCCCCTGGGTCTAAGGGAGTTTCAGATCTGTTTCTGTCCTCCAGCAGTGATCCAGTTTTCAGTCCCGAAGGATCACCACATCTGTCTGCAGTGTGGTGGATCTGACAGCTCTGATGTAATCTGGACTCATCAGGACCGGAAGGTTCTGGTGTCCCGACAGGGCCGCTACGAGACCAACAAGGACCACCAACGCTACCAGCTGGTTTCTGACGGTGGCCTCTGCCTCCTGCGGCTCGACGACTCTGACGGCGGGAAGTTTGAATGTAACCAGCAGCTGGTGGCCGAGCTGCAGCTGCTAACAGGTACGCTGCTAGCTATGGAGTGGTGCATTATGGGAATGAGGGACATATTTAGAAGTAGGGCTGGGCGATACTGCAAAATTTGGTATCGATCCAAGTAAATACAGGGCCAGTATTGCCGATACCGATACCGATACTTTTTACTTAGAAAAGCAGCTGATCTACTATCATGTAGAGCAGGGGTATTCAACTAAAATTCAAAGGGGGCCAGTTAGTTAGATAAATTTTCCCCTGGATGAGGTCCGTGCGACAGGGGGGCAGAGTGATCATGATGAGCGTGAAGTGAGCGAGAGGAGCGGTGTTAATACTTATTTAGTTTGCAGTGCACATGCAAAACCACAATGATTTAACGGGAGTTGTGTACTGAACGTAAAGAAGTGAAACTGAAACTTAAGTATCGATCTTATCACGCAAGTATTGATCGAAACCAATACCAACGTTGGTATCGATACATCGATATTTAAGATCGATCCGCCCGCCACTATTTAGATGTGTGTTTTTAAACAGTTGGACTGATTGGCTATATTTTGGGTAACATGCCTGAAAAATAATTTAAGATACAGTTGTATGTTTTATACCTTTAACTACTCTAACCTTTTGCCTACTGATGACTAATATTCAAATCATATTATCACTTCAGAGATTTCTCCAGGCAGACGCTGGTTTAAGTTTGTTTCAGTACGTTCTGAAAGTTATCAACAATTAACGCTTTATTTGTTTGCTATTGACAGATATTAGGTCATTGCAGATATATTGGTGTAGGCCAATATATATATATATAAATATATATTGTATATATATATATAATCTATAAGAAATAGTGGTACAGAAATCTAAATTGTGTCTCCATAACATGTTTTGTTTTTCAGAGCACTGTCAGTCTCAGTACATATCTTGGTCACAATTCTTTAGGTGCAATGTGTAAGATGTGTCCAAATTTAAATCTAAAATGACATAATGTGAAGAGGTTACAGTGGCTGGTTGGCTTGTCAATAATTCAGCCATGATCCCATGTCTGGATATTTTGTTTTGATGAAAGTGGCAGAAATTAGAAACTAAAGTTTTTCCTCGCCTTGTCCTTACCGTCAGCGGGAGGCTGCTTCACTGGGAGTAGAGCGTGCGGTGGCTAGGAGACTGAAATATTTTCTGTTAGCAGTTAGCAGATAGATCAAATTCAGCCAGAGCTACTTCAGCCTCAGGACTCTGATCCCGACCCCCAGCCAGATTGTCAAACGTTCTGTTGCTGCCGGAACAATTGTGTGTGTTCAGCTCCCTGTGACTCCTGGTGCTGGGGTTTTTACCTGTGAATCCAAGCAGCCACACTCCCCCTCCAGACAAAGCAGTAGGCTACTATGTCGGCGCAAAGGACAAAACAAAAAAACTCTGCCACCCTGAACCCATGCGTGCATGCGACTGCATGTGATTTAGGAAGGGAGCCAAATCTGAATAGCTTGTTGAATCCATGCTTTCTGACCGAGGCAGCCCACAAAAAACGGACTGTCTTATTTCAAAGTGTGTGGGTTGGAAGGCACTCCAGATATCCAAATGTATGTGCACAAGGCCTGAAAAAGTGAGTTTTCATGATATGTCCCCAAAAATCTTTGTTTTGGTTATATTATGTGTTAATGTAAACATTATTAGTGAACTCCAAAATATTGATATTGGAATAAGCCTAAAATATCCAGTGTTTGTCAGGCTGTGCATATCAGTTTGATGACTGAATTTCAATATACCAACAGGGTTGGATTATTATTAGTTATGGATTAAGTAATCTGATAACTATAATCAACCCAGATTACATTTGAAATTGTGTTATTGGATTAAAATGACGTTGTCAAGGATATCTTGATTACATTTTGATTGTACATTTTCCTGTTGTGGGACTAATAAAGGATTTCTGATTACATCTTTAAAATATGGTAGCCTACATTTAAAATAATAATAATAACCAATGCTATTAACTCATGAAAAACTAATCCCACATGTAGTCGAACACACGCAGTACACCCGTAGTTTGTGCCTGTATTGTTTTTGTAGGGGTCACTGATTACCAACTGTAAATGCAAAATTGGGCTCGCTGCTCAGGCCATCTTCAAACATCTGTAAGGTTTTGTGACCACGTCTTGCACGGTTGCGATGCTATCACGCTCAACACACACACACACACACACACACACACACACACACACACACACACACACAGATGACAAAGAAATAATAACTCTGCGTCTCTGCCCCCTCAGGCCAGGACTTCAGGGTGTCTGCAGGTCGTACGCTGCTTCTTCCCTGCAGCAATTCCTCCAAAGTAAAAAAGAAGTGGTTCCACCGGAGGGGAGGAGGGAGGTGGGAGGCCATCCTCACCCAGTTCAGAAACGGTACAGTGAAACCAAAGAGGAGCCGGCTCAGCCTCGGGAACGATGCCCTGCAGATCCAAGACCTGCAGCCAGAGGACACTGGAGAGTATCTGTGTAACGGAGTTCCGCAGGCCAGACTCACCATCCTGACAGGTGGTTTGTTTAGCTGGAATTTAATTACTTTATTTCATATAAATGTTCCTATAAAAGTTGATCTACAAAATAATATCTATTCTGGAAAACAAAAAAAACGTAAATAGTGGCCTTTATTCACCTCAGCTGCAGAGGGTGCCAGGCTTTTATCTGAAGCAGGATATATCAGATATATATTTATATATATATTTCTAATTCCTTCTGTTAGATGGAACTATGGAAGTATATTTGGTCATATGACTTTCTTGTTTTCTGATCCGCTCCTGAATCTACTGTTGAATTTATTGCGTTGTATTGTTACAAACTCATACAAACTCAACACTTCCTCCATTTCAAATGAAAAGCTGTCAGTCGACAGAATCCCTTCATTTCATAAAAAGGCTTTTTTGAGAATAAATCACCACGATTGTGTCAGTATGATCCCTGCTAAAACACATTTATCGGAATGCATATTATTTTAATACTTAGTGTATTACTGTAGATTACAGTAGGCTTATGCAAGGCTGTCCAAATTGAAAGAACGGCTAACGGTACCAGTAATTGCATTCTTAGGCTGGGTGGCACCATGAAGGATACATTGTTAAACCTGATTAAATCATATTTTAAATTTAAATCATGTTTTTTCTACCCCAGTCCTATATTTGAGGCAGGCGGCAACCTCCATGTCTGAAAAGTGAAGCCGATGTTGAAGTGCCTTAAATTTGCATTCCCTCTAACAGCCAGCAGGGGGCGACTCCACTAGTTGCCAAAGGGAGCAAGGTTGTGTAGAAGTCGATGAGAAAAATTACTTCTTACTTGATTAATTATCCTAACGAGTTTAAGGTCTAAATGGCTAGTTTCAAGCCCTTCCGTCTCCTTCTATGACACTGAAACACTCATCCAAGCCTTCATCACCTCACGACTTGACTACTGCAATAGCATTCATGTGGGGAACATCTACCGAAACCCTTAACGAACTACATCCAAAACTCTGCTGCTATTCTGCTCACTCACTCCTGCAACGGAGAGCACATCACTCCAGTCCTTCAAAACCTCCACTGGCTCCACATTCAACAAAGAATCCAGTTTAAAATTCTCCTCATCACCTACAAAGCTCTCCATAACTTAGCCCCCTCCTACATTACTGACCTCCTGCACCGACATACTCCCACCGGCAACCTCGGAACCGAAGACGCCAGCCTCCTCATACCACTCACCCGGCCCAAGCATCGTATATGGGGGGACAGGGCCTTCTCCACTGCTGCCCCCTCCTCTCTGGAATTATCTCCCCCAACACCTCAGACACCGTCCCTTACTCCTCTCTTTCAAAACTGCACTCAAAACCCATCTAGTTAGAGCAGCTTTAATATGTGAGTGAAACTCTCATTGCTTTTACTGTTTCTGTTGCTGTTTTTAACATGTACATTGCCCTTCAGTACCTTCTGAGCACTATCCATCCATCCATCGTCTACCGCTTATCTGGGATCGGGTCGCGGGGGCAGCAGCTCCAGTAAGGAACCCCAAACTTCCCTTCTCCGGGCCACATCCTCCAGCTCCGACTGGGGGATCCTGAGGCGTTCCCAGGCCAGTGAGGAGATATAATCTCTCCACCGAGTCCTGGGTCTTCCCCGGGGTCTCCTCCCAGCTGGACGTGCCTGGAACACCTCCCTAGGGAGGCGCCTTTTGAGCACTTATACAAATCAAATTATTACTGTTATTGTTGTTGTTCAGCTGTTCAGTTATACTTAGCTCCCCCCTCTCGGGTCACTTCTGGTTGCTACACTGAACTCGATGCGAAAAACCAAAGTGCACAAAGCAACGGGTGACGTCACGGTGACTCTGTCCACCTCTTATATACAGTCTATGATTTGAGGCCGGCCTTTATTAGAGAGCTGCCTTTTGTTTTACTACAGGCTTTAATTTGAGAATTTACAGTTTTTAATACACTAAATTAGATTTGTTTACAGTACATTGTAACTCTTATTTACACTGTGATAAAGGAACAAGGTGTTTTAATTTGTAAATGTTACAGCTGTAGTAGTTATTATATACATTAAAATATAATTATACACATTATACATCATTGCAATGACTCGTCTTGAAAGAGAGATCATTAATTTACACCGCAGTCAACAGATAAATACTTCAACTGACAGAACTATGGTTATCAGTAACTGTTTGTATTGTATATACTGTTTGTATTTTATTTGTTGATTGTGACCTGAGACTTTGACCTGTACAAAAGCAAAACGTCTTCTGTTCACAACCAAAGGAATATATTGAGCAGGTAGGTGTGTATTGCATCAGCCTTGATAGGACTCATTTTAAAATGTCTTTTTTGATCATCAGTGCAGCCAGAGACGACCAGCTTCCACCCAACCACCAGTACAACTGCAACAGCTGCCGTCATGGACACAGGTAGGATTTCTTTACACACAATCAATTAGTTCATCTCAGTTTTAATTTATTTATCGACCCATACCTGGCATTATTTTTAATAGAATTGTTTTTAGCTGATTAACTTTAACCATAATTATTTTTACTTTACTTTACCAGTCATATACTATTTTATCTTATTGGAACCAAATATTATCACATTAGAAGATGAAGGTTACAGTATTGAATTCTGAACGTGTAGTGATTTACCATGAATAAACATGCTTCTTATAGCATGCACATCACATTAACAAATATGCAATATTCATATCTAATATGGAGCAGAAAAAGTGGACTAGTTTAAATCAGTTGGTTTTATATGTATTATGTTAGTTGTTTGAAGTAAAATTAGTTTTTGTTTACATTTTATCTAATTTTATCTGGAGTTTAATATTATTTCTTATCATGTGCATATCCATAACTTACAATCTTGTAATAAATTGGCCACAGTTGAAAAATAATGTTTATGGTTTGTTTTTTTATCAGTATAATGAAATAAACTGTATTAATATCATATGAGCTCAGTTTTAATTTGTTGGTGTTCCGTTTATCAGATGAAGTGGACATAAAGAAGAGACCTGAGAATGGTCAGTCAGCACCGCCCCCTGCTGTCTCATACAGAAGGTTTACTGTTTACAGATAGTGATGTTCTGTCTGTGGTCTCTCAGTCCTGCTGATGCTTGCTGTTGTCGGCTTTGGGTTGATGATCCTCCTCATGGCCGTCGTCTGTGTTTTACTGACCATCATGAAGTGCAGGAGGAATAAGAAACACAGATGTGCAGGTATCAGATATAGAGAAAGCCACATGTGTCATTGTTTCGAAATGTGGTTCATTTCATCTTCACTTAATCTACAAGTTCAGTTTCCCCTCCACCCTGACCAGGGCCCCAGTGACTCCCCCACAGCACGATGCTGCCACCACCCTGCTTCAATGTTGCTGTGGTAATGTGCAGGTGATGAGCAGTGCCTGGTTTCCTCCAGACATGATGCTTAGCATTGAGGCCAAACAGGTCCATCTTTGTTTCATATGACCAGATCATTTAGCTTCTCACAGTCTCAGAGTCCTTTAGGTGCTTTTTGCAAAACCTTCAAATGCAGGAGAATTGTTTTTGTAGCCTGCCCAAGATCCAAACACTTGACTTTGACTTTGACCTCTGCAGGCAGCTCTGACATAGACAGGGGGGAGCCTTTCCAAATCATGTCTAATCAGTTGGATTTACTGCAGGTGGACTCCAATCAAGGTGTAGAAACAACGATCATGAGAAATGGGAGGCACCTGAACTCATGTTCAACAGTCTGATCACTTCACACACTTTCCTTTCATTTATCTTCTACATTCTGCAACTTTGTTGCTCAATTACAATTCTGCATTTCGTTCAATTTTATACTTTTATTCACTGCATGATTCATTCATATATGTATATCCAGTCTTCCATATGTGTGAAATGTGACATCTTTTTTGGGGTT
Source organism: Cottoperca gobio (assembly GCF_900634415.1). Classification (NCBI taxonomy): domain Eukaryota; kingdom Metazoa; phylum Chordata; class Actinopteri; order Perciformes; family Bovichtidae; genus Cottoperca; species Cottoperca gobio. The sequence continues at coordinate 18,131,620 of NC_041365.1, forward strand.
AAAACGTTTTATCTCCGTGTTTTAAATCTAATTGAAGGAACAAGAAACCTTCTCGACCCCATGGTAAAAAAAACATTTCAAATGTTGTTGGATATATTTCTTTATCAGTGATACAACCAAACTGCTGCCATCTTTATGTCCTTCCTTAACTCTTTTTTCTCTGTTTGTCTGCAGCACAGATGCAGGAAGACACGGAGCTGCAGCCGTGGAAGAAGTCCAACACACAAACTGGTAACACCATCATACCTTTGTTCTGTTTGTTTGTTTAATACAGGTCTGTTTTCACCTTACATACATACACCTGTATCTCTGCAGAGTGTGAGGTTTACGAGAGTCCGTCTCTGGCGGAGGAGACTATCCATTATGCCTCTCTGGGCCGCCAGAACTGGAGGGAGAGACCCAGCAGGACTCCACCGGACCAGAGCGACCACAACGTCATCTACTCTTCTGTCATCACCGGACCGGCTGCCAAACAGAAACGACCTCTGCTGCATCCTGCCCTCTAACATATCTAGGGCAACGAAATGTTATATATGAAACCTTATTCTTAACCATACATATGCATGTGATTAACACTGATTTACATATTGTGTATTGTTATTTTTTTCACTTAACTTTATTGTTAACAACACTTAAGAACTACATTCATAACGCATATATTTCAAGGAATTGTTTAACATTTTGAGAATTAGGCGTACTCGTTTTCTTGTGAGGGAGAAGATTGATACCAAAACCACAATTGTCATTTTGGCACTTTTTGTACGAGGTGCTTGTCGGCGGATTTTGGTACTTTTTGATTTTGGACGGAGCCAAGCAGGTTTCTCCTTGTTTGCAGTGTTTATGCTAAGCTGAACTAACCGGCTGCTAGCTTCTATTATAATGGTTATCTTTTTGTAGGCTTAAGTTCACTACTAGAACGTTTTACTGACAAACAAACGTTTCAAACTTACAAGAATTTTCTTCAGCTCTTAAAAAAAAAAAAGGTTTGATAAACACCATTTTTAAATTTGACTGTTTGAATTTGAGTTATTATTAGTAATTCACTGATCTCACTGTAGTTTTCAGTATTTTATTTCATTTTGTAAAAGATTATTTGCAATGAAAACGATTGCTTGATTTTCCTGAGAAATTTGGAGATTGTTCAAATTTATTCAACTGTTTTAGCACCAAAACAACTTTATCAAATCAGTGCGTAAAAAGTGTCTTTCACTCTTCTTTGTTCCTCTTGAATCTGAAAATATGAGCCAGAAGGTAGTATTGCACAAGTCATTATCAGTAATAACCCTGATCAAATGTTTTTAATTTAATGTTCTACATTTGTGTTCAGGACGTGTTTGTGTATAACAAGCATTTAATAAATGACGGGTTTTAAGAATTCAACATGACAGGAGCATTTTTATATCAGAATGTATTTATTAAAGTGTTGACAGATACATATGTAAAACAGTGAGACACACATGACCGTGGATGCTTGATATGCTTCATTTTACTCTATATATGGTTTGTAAAATTAAACTTTCTATCACTGTGCATTTATCTAGCAGTAACAGTGTTAAAGTAGCATTTTAACATTCTTCTGCGGTGTAGTCGGCACGTAAATTATTGTAAGGAAGCAAAATGTAGACTCTCTGAAAGTAAAAGCAAAGTAGAGCATCATTTCTACATATATTGTCTATTGCATTTTATTATGAAAAAAGATGAGTGAAATAGCATAATATATCATAGTTAAAAGAAACATTACAGTTACAGAGAGGACAGTGTTTTTGTTTCTCCAGCATATTAAGAATTTAAGCCTTTGTATATAAATGTTTTAAGTACCTGACACTGAATTTAATCATTAATGGAATCACATATTATAAACTGGTCAAACTTGTATTTAAAAACTTGTTGATGAAATCTCAAATTAATTCAGTTTTCTTTCTGTTAAAACATGAATAGAGCTCTGCAGGAATAAGTCTTGAAACCCAGAAATGATTTAGCTTTTTTGCACTTCTGGTTCCCTCGTCTCGAAGTCGATGGGTTTTTGGTTAGATGCCTGAAGTAAGGTCTGTGGTTAACACAAGCGAGAGTTTAATGTTTTGTCATAAAATAAAATACCCTACTTGTGAATTTTGAAGCTTTTATGTGTCTTAAAGAAGGCGGCTGCTTAGAAGTGCCTGAATAAGATTACTAAACATCACGCCCAACAAAAGCCCGCCTTTATCTTGGTGGTGGTGACGTTTAAGTCATGTGACCATGATGTAGTTCTTTTGTAGCCTAACGTTAGCTTATTGCTTCTGGCAATTGCATTTACGCTTCTAAAATCATAAAAGTGTTCATTTGTGAATATTATCCCGCTGATCAAAACTTGTAAGTATCAAAAAAACGGTTGTTTGCCACAGAGCTGATTTTCTGCAATAGTCCAAAATCCAATGGAAAAATCCTATTGGATTTTTATTGAGGGAACCAGGGCGATGCTAAAATAGCCTACAAAAATATGTCATCCCTACAGCTCTCTATACTAAAATCAAATGAGCCGCTCTATCTGTGGTCATGTGATCCCTTTGGCTTCTTGCGACTGGTCACTGCGGAGTAGATGACGTCCTCTTCAACCAATCCTGTCCCTCCTTGGCCAGAAGGGCGGAGCTTGTCTGCATGCTTCAGAGTAGAATAGTGCAAAGACAATTCCTGCAGAGACAGAAAACCAATTAACCTCCACTCTGTAACACCGCGTCGATTTCTCCCAGTTAAACTTTCATTCATATCCAATCAATATTGTCAGCACGTGTGGAAGCCTGCTCCTAAGTCAAACAAACGGGACTGAAAGCAAATCAAATCATTATTAGGAAATAGAAAACCAGAATATTTTTTTTCTCACTTGGCTTCCTTAATATTGGGATCAAGAAGCTACAATATGTGTCAGGGAAGGAAAAAGCAAAGTAAAGACAGAAGGAAGGAAGAAAGAAAGAAAGGAGGGAAGAATAAGGGAAGAAACTAATTTTTATCACCAGCTATTAGATATATTTGTTGGGGTAAAATATTTAGTTTAACTTAATTAAATGACAAGTAAGTCATTACAGACTATTATTGTCACGATTCTGGCTTTGTCGTTCCTGTTTTATTTAGTAAAACTCACTCCCCTTGTGTCATGTCTAGTTGTACTTCCTGTCTGTGTGTTTTCCTTCTGTGATTGTTGATTTGATCCTCCTGTGTCCATTCACCCTGCCCTTGTGTCTTTGCCTTTCTCCCCCGGCTGTGTCTCGTTCCCTCGTTTAGTGTCTGTGTGTGTGTATATATCCCTGTCTGTCCCAGTGTTACCTTGTTGGTTCTTCACCCATGTTGCCTCGTGCTACCTCGTGCTTCCTTGTGTCTTCCCCGGTTTGTGTTTTCACTTTACGTTTTACCTTGTTTTGTATTTTAAGCTTTTAGAAATAAAGCTCTCTTTTTGTTAACCCTTTTTGTCTAGCAAGCTGCATTTGGGTCCTCCCCTGTACCACAATGTGACAATTATAGTATGTTAAGTGTAAAAGAAGTGAAGAGAAAAAGGGATGAGGAGGTAGAGGAGGACTGTTGACGTGTCACCATCTACTGACCTCTGTGACCCTCTGATTTGTGATGCTTCTCACTGGATTACAGCAGCAAACGGCTGCTTTACCTGGAGACATTGGAGACATTGGAGATGTTGGAGAGGGTGATTGAAGTTGAGGTGGGAAGATTACACAAGCCACCTGCCAAACCGTTGATCTATTTGAATCTAGTTTAAAAAGCACTGGGGTTCAACAGAATTTCACTGACTATGAATCTAGTTATCAAATATGAAACTGCACAGCTTTTTAATTTTTATTCTGACATAGTGTACATATTTTATAGCATTTTTTTCCTATTATGTTGCTTTTTTTTTAATATACTTACATTTATTTTATTCTATATTTATTTTTCTTGATAATTGCTCTTACTATGTTTATTAATCACAATACAAAAAAGCAAATTCCTTGTATGTGAAAACTATTCTAAACTGGATTCTGATGAGTCCTTTTGAAACCCTTACTGAATCTATAGGTAAATGAGCTCATTGAATGTGTCCTGGACAGTAAAGAGCAGAGCAGGCTGAGATAGGGGTGGGCGATACTGCAAAATGTGTTATCGATCCGATACCAGAGATTTGTTTGAGGATGGAGGAGGAGCAGGGGCAGAGTGATAATGGTGAGCGAGAGGAGCGGTGTTAATACTTACTTAGTTTGCAGTGCACATGCAAAACCACAATGATTTAACGGGAGTTGTGTACTGAAAGTATCGATCTTATCACGCAAGTATTGATCGATACATACATCGATATTTATGATCGAGCCGCCCACCACTAGGCTGAGACTTTCAGTAAATGACTGAGAAGTGAAAGTGAAAGTAAAGTAGGGCGAGCTGTTTGTGTAGAGATCTCTGCCTCTTCCTTCTCTACCCTTTCTTCAAGACAAAGGCAACCCAGAGAAGAGGAAAAAGACTATTTCTAAGGGAAAAGCCAACGATCCACTCTTCTGCCTTCCTCCTCCTGCTAACAGCATGACTGACTCTCAGCTGTGTCTGGAGGCCCTGTCGGCTCTTTCCGACTGCAGCGTCGAGCCGACCAGCGGAGCCTCCCAGCTCACCCCACAGGACTTTGTCAACATCGTGGCCCTCAAGGAGTTTTACAAGCAGGAGGGGTTTAAAGAGCTAGAGTATCCCAGTATAGGGACTCTATCCTTGCACGAACTTGACGAGCAGGACATGTACAGCTCCCCCCTGGTGCTGACCGAAGGCATCGCCGGGCCGGAGCAAAGCCTCAGAACTAAGCTCAAGATCAATCCTCTGGACTTCTTCCACCCTCAGTACGACTATGACTTCAGAAACATTAAGGTACACTTACTTGCACTTTATCGCTTTCTTAATTCTCTGCTTTCTACGAGAATATTGGTAATATTATTAGTTCATTAATGGATTAAGATGAATAACATGATTACGTAGGCTATATAATATATTTATAGATATCACTTTGGATGTTCTCTTTTGTTCCGCGCACTCAACTCTCAATCGAATAGAAGGAAAAGTGAGGGATTGAGTAAATATGGGAGTGAGGAAGTGAAATTGAGGAAAGGAAAAGGGGAGTGAGGGAGGGTGTGAGGGAGGGAATGAGTGAGGTAGACAACGGTAAAGTGAGGAAGAGGGAGTGACTGAGGCAAAGTGAGTGGGTGAATGCGGGAGGAAATGATGCAGTAAATGTTGTGATTAGCATGTAGCACATTAGCATTTAGCTCTGACCCTGTTGACCCCTCTGTCCACCTCCCCAGGATGGCAACAAAACGTTCCTGCGTGGTGATGAGCAATACATTCGTCCCTGTGGGTGGAACCGGGTCGCCCTGCGGGTCACACAGAAATATGATGACGGGGACATCTGGCTCGGAACAGGGAAAGACGCCTGGCCTGTTTCCTACCACGGACAGAACATGGACGGCTCCCTCGGCATCATCCTGACCCGTGGCGGGAGCCTGGAAGATGAGCCAAAGTTTCTGGATGCTGCCGCAGCCCATGTGATCACTGGGGAAACAAGGGGCAGAGGGGTGTACTCCACGCCAGACATCAAGATGGCGGAGAAGTACTGCAAGAGGTTCAAGTCCAAAGTGGACGGGAAGACGTACAAAGTGGTTCTACAGAACCGCATCAACCCAGAGAAGAGGGTGAAGTGCCAGAGGGAGGACATCTGGTTGGTCTACGTCCCAAAAGGCTGCAGTGATGTCCAGACGAGGGCCATCGTGCAGGAGTCCATCCGACCGTACGGGCTGCTGCTGATGCAGGCGTGACAAAGCTTATAACCCACATCTTAAGCGTATAAGGGAAATTAATTAAATCTGAAGTGTTTAACATCAACAAAATGAAATCAAGTAAATGTATGTTTGTTGGGTGTATAAATAGCCAACATATCAGTCTGCCCTTTATCCTTACATTTTATTAAAAACTGTTCTTGCTTTTCCTCTCAAATGGCAACCTTACTTGATTTACTATATTGGGGACATCCTGTTGACCTATGGTCAAATAAGCTGCCTGTAAAAATCTATTTAACTATGGTTAACAGCAGTGTTACAATTGATGGGTGTAACTACTAGAAAATAAAAACAAAATGAACCTGTGGCTGTGGTTTCATCTGTGAACATGCAGTAAATCTGAATCAGCAGTTTAGCTCTCTACATGATTTGCTTAAATGCAAGAAAAGACTGATTTATGCTGCCATCTAGTGGTCAACTGTCTGATTTCTTGTAGCTTCTACATATTGAACAAACCTTTGACAAAGTAGTGACATTGAATTATTCTAGTTCCTTTGAAGATCATTTTAATTGTTTGCTTTTTTTTCTTTGCACAAAATCAACAATTAAACTGTGTTGATCAATGCCTAAAAGTGCTTTGGTTATTCTAGTGTTATAGATTCAAGGTAATTGAACATGTTACGCTTCACAAAGATATGAAGAGGGTTCTGTGTTTTTGCTCAATGAAAATGTTATGAGGTATTTTGATACTTGTCTGAGAGTTTAAATGTGTTTATTTGTCTCTATCCTTTATTTCCATATATATATATTCAGAACTATATACAAAATTAATTATGTATTTGTAATCTATAAAGCAACTAGTAACAAAAGCTGCTATGTAATAAGAATAGAGTAGCATAACATGGAATTACTGCAAGTAAAGTACCTCAAAATTGTCCATTAAGCAGTGTTTTTAGTACATGTTCTGAGTACTTTACACCAATTGGTGGAGACACTTTCCAAACATTGCCCCTCTCTCAATCTAAACTTTTGCCTTCATGAAGATAGAAGTACAGGACACTTAGACACAAGCAACCCCACACCTGAGCACGAGAAGAATCCAACGACGAAGACGAAGCAGAGGACGAGTAAAGCTGGAAAAACACAGATCCCCAGGCTCAAACATGGCTGCCTGGCCGGCTCCCCGTCAACTCCTGGAAACACAAAATACAGGAAGAGTTTATCCACTTATCAATTGATTTTGATTGATTGATTCCTTTGGAACTCCAATATTCAATATTTCTTAAATATAACTGATGAAATAAATCCCAAACACCTCCAGTGGGAAAAACAAAGAATTGCTTCTTACATAATTTCAGTAGGAATATTGAAAATCTGAAAGTGTTTTTGAGAAACATCTGTAAGGTCTGCAAACCCAACACCACTGATGGTGCTCGTCACCACATTAGAGGAAACCCAGTCTCTACTGAAACTTCTGCTTCCCACAGAAATGTAACCATGACATGTATCTGAGCTGGGCAACATCTATAGCGAGCCTGCAACTTGACACTATTTCAATCTATCATTAGCTTTTGTGAATGAATGACTTTCTTTGATTGTTTTTTTATGTTATCACAAATGTGTATGATTATCATAACAATTAACTTTTCATACTAATGTGTCAATTTTTACAAACTTTACAAGCTGTGACTGTGTTAACGCTTCCAAAGATACCAAAGATGACAGAAACATAATACATCTGGACATTTCCCCTTTGCATTTCATCTTCATAATTAATTTTCAATTCTTGATGTATTGGTACATAAAAATGGATGATTGACACTTTCACTCAGTAAAAACCACATATATAGTTGGCAGACAATAATATATATTCATACAGTTGAAACATTTTAGCATTTAGAGGGAACTTTATTATATTTAATTTAATTTTCCCTAAAATATTTAATTTTAGGGAAATTATTCAATAGGTTCAAGTTATCACGTCTTGTCGCCCTTTTTTCAGATGTACACCTACGCTTGGTTTTACCTGACTGTCACATTGTAACTATTGGTTCATTAAAAGCTCTTTTCTAAATCATGAACACTGAAAAGGAATGAGGAAGTTGGTTGATCCAACACATTAGTTCAGACTGATATATCAACAACTATTCATGATGCCCAGAGGATGAATCCTATTGGATTGGTGACCCTCTGACTTTTCCTCTAGCGCGACCATGTGGTTGATATTTGTGGCTTTTGATAAAAAAACATACCAACAATTATCAGAAGCATTGCCATGGCATCTGGTTCATACATTCATGTTCCTCTCACGGTTGAATTGTGATAACTTTAATAACTTTCATCAGATCAAATTTAAATGTGTCCAATTGTTTTTGTTTTAACTGCAAAACTAACGACATTCCCATCAGCCTTAGCTGTTTGTGTTTTCAACACCTTTAGTCCTGTTAAAGCATTAATCCTGATTCATCAGTGTATTCTTTTTTTATTTGTCTTAAAAATACATTTCTTAAACTCAAGAATAATAACATTTAAGATTTGTATACAGTTTTCAAGTTCATTCTTATCTGAAAAAATTCTGCTACTATTTTAACCTTTGACCTCAGACATAAAACTAGACATAACTCAGACATAAAACTACATTTGAAATAAAAAGAGGATTGATGTCCTGTTACTGAACACTAGTTCATTGTTTGATGATATCTGCTGTTTGTTTTAACTTTTCTTTTTTGCTGTTATGTTTGAAGTCGGTTGTTCGTTCTTTTATGTGAAATCTTTTATGCTGCTGTCTGACCAGGACTTCCTTGAAAAAGAGATTCTGAATCTCAACAAGAACATTCTTGGTAAAATAAAGATAAGAAATATGACATTTTTACCATCAACAACCAGATGAATTCCTCTGTCAAAACTAACAGCTCCTTCAACACGGCTGGTGCAGAAATAAAGCCCTGCGTCCTTCTCCTCCACCTCCAGGATCTGCAGAGTGAGCGGGCCACTCTTCATGTCACCCACGTAGCTGAAGCGAGGCAAAGTGTCTTCATTGTAAGAGTTGACGGTATCTCCTCCCAGTTTACTTGCTCTAACCGTCAGCAGAGCCTGCAGCTCATCTGAGCGCAGAACATACCAGGTGATCTCCACGATGGACGTCACGTTACAGCTGAGCGAGACATTCTGCCCCGCCTCGACCACCAGGGCAGAACGGGGAACAGGTGAGGCTGAGGACAGGTGACATCCTGCAACACCTGAGGAGAGGTGAGGAGAGAGATCAGACTAGAGAATCATGAGGCTGATGCTGACCTGCAACTAAATATTGGAGTACTTTATATTTATAGTGGACAATATATGCTACAATATATAAGATGTGGTCAAAGGTATGTGGACACCCATGTACATGAACTATAGTGTACTGTTGGTCTGGGGCTGTTTTTAATGGTTTGGGCCTCTTGGTTCCAATGAAAAGAAATCTTGAAGGAATACTTCACCCCCAAAATAATCTGTATATCAATCACCCCACAATTTGTGAACTTTGTTTTCCTCACATGTGAAAAAAGAAAAGAAAACTAAGATTGTTTTTAATGAATTGAATAAATAAATATGTTTACTAACTCTCACACAACTTGTGCAGTATAATCCAAGTCTCATTTAATCAGTCCATGCTCACTACTTCACAAACACATGCACTTTCACTTAAACTTCAATGTTCCGCATCAACAGATTCACACTTGTGCAGGCGTGCTACTCGTCTGTTCCTGTGTGAGAGTTTGTAAACGGCTGTCTTGATATAGTTTTGCTGTTGTTAAACGCGGCCCCCATTTACTTCAATTCATCAAGACTTTTCTCCATTTATGGATTCTTCACTCACCACGGAGGCATGTAAGAAAAAAAATTAAGTTTTCTTCACAAATTAAAAAAAACACAATAACAGGATCATTTTGGCGGTGAAGTATTCCTTTAAAGTTTAGAGTTCATCCCAATATCCCTCCTCGAGTACTCTGTCCTCTATCCTCAATCACTTAACCTGTCACTGGGCTTCACTCAAAACAAATCCTTTAGACCCTGTACAATTAGGTTTTTATGTGTTAATTGAAATTCATCCATCTCATTTTATTCACAGGATTCCATGTATGTTTTTGGCCCTGTATTTATGTTTGGATATCTGAAATGTACATTTAATAGAAAAATGTATATATAATAATAATAATTAGTGTTATTTGCTACACATATATAGTATCAATGCTCCAGCAACAGCTCCACAGCCGTCTGTGTACTGCAGCTGTTCTGGACTGTTAAAGGATGATCAAAGTCATAAAATATTTAATGTGCTTGAATTTGAGTAAAACATAGAAATCTCTTGAATGAATGAGGAGATCCTCCTCTGTATCAAACATTTGTTGATTGATTATAATTCATAGTCCTAATGGTGGTTTGTGTTGCATGTGTGGATCTTAAGGACACTGAGTTTCAAACAGTCTAGTGGTGAAGGATATACAGTACATGTGCCTAATGACTCTTCTAGTCACATTTGTCATTCTTCTGTGGAAGAAATTGAATTAAAATAAAGACAAGAGTGTCGCGCAGTTTTCAAATTCTAATATAATTATTATATATTTCTATTTTCATTCACATTTCAGGCATGAAAACAAATACAGGAGCGGAAATACTAATATGAAGAGAGAGAGAGAGAGAGAGAGAGAGAGAGAGAGAGAGGGAGGAGAGAGAGAGTAGAGAGAGTAGAGAGAGAGAGAGAGAGCGGAGAGAAGTAGAGAGAGATAGATAGAGAGAGAGAGAGATAGAGAGATAAGAGAGAGAGGTATATAGCGAGAGAGCGATAGAGAGCAGAGAGAGCTCTCGATAAGGCGAGCGAGGACGATGCTAGATTATCGCGAGAGAGAGAGAGCGAGAGATTAGACGCATCGCCGCGAGAGATGATAGTCATGATCCTCGAGAGAGCGCTCGCTCTCGATTGCTGTCCCGCGCGCGCGATAGCTCGGATCAGGAGCCGCAGACGGCGCGCGCGCGCGCCGCGAGCTGCCCGCGCGCCGAGCGCTCGTGCTCGCATTTCGCGCGAGCTCGCGCCGCGCTCGATCTCTTCGCGGCGCGCGCTCGCGCTCGCGCTCGCCTGCTCAGCGAAGCGCTTACTCTCGATCGAGCGCGCTGCTCGCCTCGCTAGCCTCGCTAATAGAGCCGAGAGAGAGAGATGAGATAGATCGATAGATGTCTTTTATTGTTATTATAATGCATGCGCTCCAACCTAGTTTGCATGGGATTGCGCAATCCGAGGGGAGGCTCAGCATCGTCGCTGCCTGCAGCTCGCATCTCTCCTGTATCTGAACAGAGAATACGCACATTCAGGGATTTTGACTATAAAAATTATCAAAATGATTGGAATCATACAGAACATGCAGTTATAGCACAGACCAGTGGACAAATATAGATTTAGATTTATGTTATTGTTATTTGTTTTTTTACTTTTCATGATGACGGGGGGCTGCCTCCCCTGACCGCACGTCCCTGGTGCCTCCGCAACCATGAACCTCACTGCACGTCACTGCTCAGATGTCGGGCTGCAGCTCGTGGAAGACTCTGGTCACGCGCAATGTAGTGGGGCGGATATGTCACAAATTTAAGAAAATATGTTCACCTTTGGCAGAAAGCATGACAATTTGTAGATAAGGGATTTAATGTATGCTGAATCGAAATAGATCTGGAGACATTTGATACGAGCAAAGTAACCTGCTAAAAAATAAGTTTTGGGGGGAGGGGGTGTTTTAGCCATTTTTGACGATTTCGTGCCAGCCAATTTGGGGGTGTGGTTGATTCCTGGCCTGTCACCTCACTATGGCTTCTTTGTTCATTTTCTCTTGTATATTTTTGGAATGGGAATATAATTACCTTTCAGGTCATGTTTCATAGATCACCATGTGATAGATATTGTACACATAAGTACCAAAAGCATTTAAATATGGACAGCTTCTTTTTACCGATGCGGATTGGTAGCGAACTAACATTACAGATTCCGAACATTAGTCAGCTAATTTGTTTTGGGGATTTTCTTCATCAATATTTGCAGTGCAGTGTTCAGTGTCTCTAGGTAAACAATCCGGCCCAAACTGGGTTTGCGTGACACCCTGCTACTTAAGTCGTTTGTCTTGTGTAACTATTTATTGACTTTATTGCCCTTCATGAGTTTTTTAATTGGTTTAGAAACTACCCATGGGGTTTTTCACTCTGCTACAAAGAGGGAATTAATGGCCCCTGTTTCACTGAAGGACTCTTGAGCAAAACAAATAAATGTAGTACTCCTACAAAGGTATCATTTATGATATCTGAAAACTACACTGCTATTTGTGTGTGGATGGGAGATAATGGACTCATCTTCTGGAAACTGGCTGTGGGAGGTACAGAGAAATTGGGAGATTTTAAATGTTCTCTCCCAAACTCCCAATTTAGGCAGACAGCACTCTTCCCGCACATCTCTTGACAAGGTTGTAATATTATATTTCATGCAGTAGATTAATTTCCCCTTTATACAAAATAAACAGTTGGATTTGAGCTGACCATACTATGTGTTTGCTTCTGTCCTCTTCAATGGATGTGCGAAGCACAAAAATAAAAACAATTTCTTTAACTACCAGATCATTGTAAGAATAATCATATTGCTCCACAGTATAATACATAATAATGTATCAACCTCTGTTAGATAACTTGCTGTAACCATTAATGAGCTGAAAGATTCATGGCTAGTTGAGAGAAGTTTATGTTTGTGTGTTGAGGACTGAGGGTGGTGCAAGTTACACCATCCAGGATCAATGATCCCTACAATGACTGATTTATGTCGCTGATTTCACTTCTTCAAGTCTTAATTTTGAGGTTGTATTCATTTTCCAGATATGCACTAATCCCACACTGGTAAGCATTGCTGAAAATCAAAATATTACAAAACCAGGGCCTGTCAGGCTCTGATATATGACTTATAGTGAGATGTTTCCAAACCATTTTGTCCATTTGTCTCTCCCTCTCTTTCTCTTTTTCTCTCTCTCTCTCACACACACACACACACACACACACACACACACACACACACACACACACACACACTGAACTTATAGTCACCTTCTAGTTCTAAAAGATCCCTAGTATGTCTATGGCATGGGGTGTCCAAAACGTTTTCACTGACGGCCACATACAGAAAAATATATGAAGGGCTGGGCCACTCACTCGAGGTGAGGTATATTGCCTTAAAAAAAATCTATCGATAGTGGCTGTGCGGCTTGTGGTTTTGTCCTAGTGTGAAGGTGTTTGGCAAAAGGTTAGGGTTATATATTGACGACAAAAAGTCCAACTGAAAATGGAAGGGATAAGTTGTTATGCCAAATGTACATTAAGAGGTGAAGAAGTGTGGCTTGCAGCCAGCTGCCATGCAGTGTTCATGGAAGGCTGTTTCCTTCTGCAGTGAGTGGATGTGAGAGTTACAAATTGCAGAAACTAAACTCTTTTGTGACTAGAGGTCACCCTGCAGAAGAGTATGAAGCCCCACCTCCAGTCTTTCTCTGCTACACCAGAGAGGCATAAATCAACATCGACACACTTGGCTATCCATGACCACATCCTCTCTGCCTAATGGGCCGTCACAATGTATCAGGGGGCGACAAAAAATGACTATCCGATGCCTCCTTCACAATGGATGGACAATATTATTTCCCAAAGAGAGTGATGACTTTTAGGCAACAGTGGAGTAATGATGCAGTAAAAAGCTATTTATTGCATCAATCCCTAAAATTCAAAAGATTGTGTCACAGTTGTGTAATGTCTAGTAGGAAGACGCTGCTCCCTGATGCACAGAGAACACCTTGTGTTTAGGTATATATTTCGTCAAAAATGGTCAAAACACCCCCTCCCCAAAAAAAACTATTTTTTAGCAGGTTACATTGTGCGTATCCAATGTCTCCAGATCTATTTCAATTCAGCATACATTAAACCACTTTTGTACCAATTGCCATGCTTTCTGCCACAGGTGAACATCTTTTTCACATATCTGCCCCACTAATGAGTGCAAAGGCAGAGTGCACGCAGGTAGACAGACAGGTCTGTCCAATAAGAAATAAATGACTTCACCACCACAACCACCTGGTTCATGAGTATCATGAGTCAAAATCATGAGCATAGACAAAATAAACCAAAAACAGACATAATATTTAAAAAAAAAAACAATCTTCCAAATTAAGCCTTATCCAAAAGGCTTTATCCAAATCCATTTTATCCAAAAGTCCTTGAATTTCTCCACACAGCACCTTGGAAGTAATAGTAACGCCCTTTAATTTTACATCAAAAGTGAGCATGTGAAGCATGGAGCCCTCCCTGCATTTAAACCAGCAAATAAATATAAAATAATCATTAACTTACAAATGAAGGTTAGGATCCGTGTGACACCTGCCATCATTTAGTAACCAGGTAGCCCACACGAGCTGCAGGAGCAAGAGTACTGATCAGTTCATTAAGAGAACAAACTGACTTTAGTGAGAGGAAGTGAGCGGGTACTTTATTGTGAAGCAAGACAGAGAAGAGACCACCAGCATAATTGGTGCAGAAAAAACAGAACACTGAATATTTTCCATTAAACACACACACACACACACACACACACACACACACACACACGCACACGCTCACACTCTCTCCCTCAGTCTGAAACTGATGAAGTTTAGGTTTCGTTTCTGCGGAGATCCGTCAATTCATCTGTGTATTTTATAAAATCCGGAACTGCTTCAAAATAAAAGCACTGCAATAGGCAAGAAATCAACTTTTATTTTGTTTTTAAACTTATATGAACTAATATTTTGTTTGTGCAACATTCACAGAATGGTAAATATATTTTTGTTTGTTTGTTTTTTGCAAATGACATTTCTGGGTATTTCTAGAAAATGTTTTCACACATTGATTTATCAATCCAGTGATGCTCAAGAACAGAATAATAATAATAATTTTAATAGGCCTATGTCGTAAAACAAAACTTTTTAATACTTTTTATCTGTAACATATTTGTTATTTGTATAACTTTTGATCCGTCATCTTGGATTCCAGAGTTAAAAAAAATAAAATGCCACCTTTATTTTGTAGGCTACACCGGAAATCGATATTCAGCGCTCATTTGACATGCTATCAGCGCCGAGAATAAACCACACATTAAAAAAACGTCCTTCGGAGGACAGAGAAGAGGACTGAACTCATTTTCCAAAACAGCAGACATCATGAAAACAGTCAGACAGCGACAATGGTAAGACATATTACACTTTACGTTGAAACTTAAAGCTTCATTCACAGTGAGTTTGATTTTTTTTTTTTTACTGTTTTTATTATTATTTTTATTATTTTACCATATGTGCTTGCAGAATAATCCAAGTATTTCATTTAATATGGCAGTAAATCAGATACAGGATTGAAAAGATATGCAGAATAAAAGCATCAGCAAATCATTTTATTCAGATACACACAGCAGTAATCTGTCAGTGTACGGCTGCATCATGTTGTGACCGCAGGTGGTGCTGCTGTTTCGTTTTTGAGTGTAAAACGAAACTTACTACTGGCTCCTGAATTGAAACTAGAGTCAATGATGCTCATTACAACATAATAATAGGAACAAATAATAAAAGTAAACATACATTTTTCTAAATCAGTATGAAGTCAATTCTGTTCAAACACACATGTTAAATGTAGAGAATAGCATGAAGCAACAGAGTACAGCTTAGTGTGTACATACAAATATAGATATTTATACAGAAATGTAAATAGGAAGAATAAACATCTAAGAACAGGATTTCTCAATCCTTACTGACACATGATGTCATTTTTTATGTTTCTTATGTTTTTAAACATCTGTTTTAAACAATATATACAGTCATATCAAAAAATATTTTTTAATTGAAAACGTATTTAATTGTTTTAAACCAACAATATATATATATATATATATATATATATATATATATTTACATATGAATATATATATATATATATATATATATATATATATATATATATATTTACATATGAATATATATATATATATATATATATATGTATATATACATATGAATATATATATATATATATATATATATATATATATATATATATATATATATATATATGAATATATATATATATATATATATATATATATATATATATATATATATATATATATATATATATATATATATATATATATATTCATATGAACCACACCCTTACATTATAAGTAGAAATCTTCTGGACAAATATTGAATAAATATGTAATTTTCAATAATGTCTATTAGTTTTTCCTGTATGATTAAGATTAAATGATGAATGTCTTTTACATTAAGGGTACCATATGTAAGATATGCCAGAATTTAAACTTAATACATTAAAACAGTGTTGACGTTATGTCAAAGACGTCTCTGTGTTGTGTTGCACACCTGCGGAGGGGAAAAATATCAATAAACTCTATCATCACTAAATCTTATATCCTTTATAAAACACATATACTATCGTATTTATTTGTTTTGATGCATGTGTGACAGATTAGGAAAAGTAAAAGCAGGTGTGGTCTCTTGTTTTTCTCATAAATCCTTTGATTTTTTCAGGTTTTTCATATATCTACACAGTTTCCTGGTTGGCAGTTTAGTTGGTGAGTATCAGCCTGAGATGAACACAAACACAGTTAATTCCACTACAGAGGTTATGGGGCTGTTTCTCTACCATTAGCTTCGCTTTAAGTTAACATGTTAACATGTTCAAACCTGTGCTGTCTGGAAACAAATCACACCGTCTCTTAAACCCACTGTTTAAACTAAAGATATGTGTCCTCAGAAACTGCACCTGTTGTTTAGTGTAAACACAGCTGCTGTGTTCTGCAGGAATCACCTAAATATCATCGAATCAAGGTTATATTTCACAAAATAATGTTTGTCTTAAATTATAAATAAGACACATGCTTGATACTGCAGTAGACTGTAAGGAGACAGAGTTATTATTTCAGGGACACAATGTTCTATGATATAATTTTAAACGGGTGTTGAGAGTAGTGCAACTAAAGGATAAATCACACTCTGTTTATTGTTCCAGTGGCGTTTCTAAATTCTCATTTAGTGTTATGGTCACTGAACTTTAGTTCAGGCCCCTGCAAAGGGTCACCAGATACATTTCATGGGTTGTGAGATTAATGGGAGAGGAAAGAAGAAAGAATTATAATTTGACCTTTCGGGCCTGTAGAAGTGAAACCATCTGACAAGTTTAGATGGGAAATATCTCTCTGATGGAACTGCTCAAAACTCATAGACACATGACAAGGAACCAGCAGCGTGCAAATCTTTTTCTTGGGTTTTAAGCACCACATTTATCAACGCTAATCTAACAGATTAGATGGACTCAAACCACAGCCTGTTTGTATCAAACATCTAAAAATAACTTTAACCAGCCTACACTAACAAATCAACACACAGTTAGATACAGGTACACAGTATGTCGGTAAGCATAGAACAAATATCCATAAAGAAATTAGGTAAATTAATATACTCCCCGTTGTTGAGGACATTTAGCTCTATTTTCTCCTCCTCTTCTTCCAGAGTCTTCTTCCCTGTCCTCCACCACCCTGTCCGTCACCTCCAAGGTGGGGAACCAGGCGGTGCTTCCCTGCAGCTGGAAGCAGCGCCTGCGGGAGGTGCCCCCGGCCGCCTGCCACGTCCAGTGGATGACCCCGGACGACACCGTGTTCGAGCTCCAGGGTGTACAGAAGTGGCAGGCGGAGGAGTTTGAGGGCAGGGTGGAGGTTCCTGAGGGGAAGCTGCAGTCCGGGGATTGTTCTCTGATCATCAGTGATGTTCAGATTGGAGACATGGGGATATACGAGAGCTTCATGGTGGTGGATGGAGTGAGGTCCACTAAAAACCAGGGTCTTCATTCAGAGCGTCAAGCTGTCTGTGTTTGGTTAGTTGAGGTTATTCTTTGATTCTCCTTCATTCCATATCCTCTACTTTCATTTCTATCTTTGTTTTACTGTTCTCGTATGCCTCCTCTTCTCCTCTTTCCTTTTCTGTTTTATTATTATCTTAATTTTGTGATTCATTTTATCACCCCTTCAACCTTTCTCGTGTTCTCTAACCTCATAACCTGAGACCTCATCTCCATCTTTCTCCTCAGTCTGTTTTTCTCAATTTAATAATCTTTAGTCATTTACTCTCCTCTTGTCCCGTGTCTTGTCTCATTACATGTCATTTAGCAGACGCTCTTATCCAGAGCGACTTACAGTGAACTAACTACAGGGACAGTCTCCCTGGAGCAGCTCAGGGTTAAGTACCTTGCTCAGGGGCACAATGGTGGCAGCCCTGGTGTTGACCTCACGTACCATCAGACCACTAGGCCATCATGTCTCATTATATTTAGTTCTCATTCTACTTTGTAAACTTTTTGTACTTTTTTTCCGTTCTCGTCTGCTGTCATCTTATATCTTCTTTTCTCATTGAATCTCATGCAGTCTCATTTGTATTTGTCTTTAACGATGCTTCACTCTTTTGATTTTGGTTTTGTTATCTCTCTCAGACCACAAATCCCTTCAGTCTCGAGTTCCAGGTGAGGACTTAGTTCTGGATCTCCACACCCGTCACTCTGTGAGAGTAGTCTTCCAGGGCAGGTGAGCTGCTCACATTCACATCCTCCGACCTTTTCATCATGTATACTCTCGTCTTTTCTTCTTTTCACGTTTCACCCACTTTCATCTCTTATTTTCTCGTCTGTGCTGCCACCCCCCAAACTCCTACGAAATTACTGTTTTCATCAAAGTAACACAGATTAGTTATGAGTCATGCAATAAAGTCTACTTATAAAATAGAGGCGAAAGAGAGAATGAATCATGTGGATTTTGGAAACAAAATACTTTATGTAGGAGAACTTTCCAAAGTAGGTAGATCTCATTTTGGAATTAAATGTAAATTAGTGTTCCCCTACTGATGTTTACGTCATGTATTGAGCTTGTCATGTACCGTTTGCCGGGACATGTACTGTACTTTAGTTTTGTTTCAGCTCCACAGCAGACACAGGAACCAGATGGTTGTATGTAATCATTACAAACTGCTTGTTTCAGAGTAAACCAAACCTTTAATGAGTCACTTCAGGCTTTTATTAAGCTGTGGTCCCTTCATTGTTTGCACATACTTGCAGCACGATAAATTGTCCTTTGTGAAAATATATTGAAGATAGTTTTGCCTCATTCTAACAGTCACTGAACTGTGCTCCACAGGAACAACTCGGAGTGGTCGGACCTGTGGGTGAAGGGGGATGAAAACAGTCAGCGTCTTGAAAAAGATAAGCTTAAGGAGCAGGTGAAGATAATGAAGTTAAAGAGCTCAGATGAAGGAACGTACAAAGTTCTGGATGGACATGGCCTCGCTGTCAGCACCGTGCAGCTCTTAGTTAACGGTGAGAAGATGATTCATCTATTAGTCCATCTCTTCTGATATTTGTGTCATTCATCAAGCTAAAACAAATGCCCAGTGTTCTCTGATTCCAGCTTGTCCCACAAAGTTCTGTTCCCACACAACTAAACTGCATTCTCAATTACGTTTAGAGGGAAACGCATTTCCTCCCGGATTATAGTCGCAGCTTTAAACACGTGGTTAACGATGTAAATTAAAACAAAGCAAAACTAAGATGTAACAAAGCTACTTGGTTAGGTTTACACTAAAGAGCATGGTTTTGGTTTAAAATAAGTATGTTTGTTATTCCAATTATGGACGTAAATGAAATGAATCCTGATCCTGTGTTTGTTTGGCCCATCCAGCCACCCGATGTCTTCCCCATGCAGACGCAGATTTTAATTAGAAATGTATTGGTGATTAAAAACATTAAAAACAAACGTGATCCTGGAGGAAATCTCGTGACGTAACAGACTATGGGAATATCATTTTTAGAAGACAAGGCTGAAATGTGAGGATGTTCTGCTTTTTAGGGGATTGGTACAGTAAATGTGAACATTTGCAATGTGAAACACGGACATGGGGAGTGAATATCACACAATGTCCGCAGGTAATTGCATTCCACTGTGAATAAGGATGGAAATGACAGACTGAAGAAATGTTTTGTTGAAAGGTTGTTCTTCTCATGTTTAACCTTTCAGAGGGAGGATACCAATAGAGTACTTCATTTCACACCCATCACGTTGATGGAAGCATTCAGTTGCGGAAAGTGCCACCACCAATGATTTTTACTAGAACACATTTAGAAAGTGTTTAAATGATTAAAATATGAATTAAATAAACCATTCTCGATTCACCACACCACAGACTGTACAGGTTTGAGCTGCTGCAGTAGATCTGGGTACAAGGATTGGATGCAGGTATCGATAGTACTTGTTCTGGCTAAAGGTGAAGCTGAACATGTTATCTGACCGGTCTGGTTGAGTTGTGGCTTTTCTTCCACTCCTGGTGTTGTTACAGCAGTTTGTCAGGACTGGTACAGCAAGTGTATTATTGCATGAAATCCTTCCTCAAAATGTTTTGAATTGAATAAGGATTTGCATCATTATCACACGTAACTGATGTAACTCTTAACTGTTTTTACAGAAGGCTCAACGGCTCTCAAACTCTACCAGACTCTCGACAATCAAGTACCAGCTGGTGAGATTTTTTTTTACTCCAGCACATTAACCAGACCTAAAGATATTAAGGGAAAAATGTGTAAGAAATATCTAAATAAATGTGATCTCCACCTTCTGATGTCTTCCAGATGGAGCTGCCAAAAGCAGCTGTTCAGCTCTTCTAATCTTGTCTGTTCTCGTCACGAGTTTCCAAATTCTTCTTCATCTCCTCTGAGAAACTGTAGCCAGCAAACAATGTAGATGTTCTCTGTCTGTCAGATATCATACTCGTGTTTCTGAGCTTTAGCCGGATAAGATGCGTGTGGTATTGTGTTGATTTTAAGTGATTTTAAGTTTGTATTTCTGTTCAACAGGCTGACTTCTAAAACAACTTTGGAGTCAAATGTAGTTTTCAAACTAAATGTGTTTTATAAGAATAATTCTTTAAAATATGCTGATTCACATATGTAAGAGTTAGAACTGAGGTAAACTGCTATTCTGGCTATTTCTAGTCCAGAAATACACCAACCAAGGCTAAATAATTAACATGCTCCATCTATTCAAATGTATCCAATCCAAATCCATACATCTAAAAAAAGAGTAAGAAAAATGATTTGATAGAAGGATATATGCAGGACTATTTCTTGACTTGGCAAAATGTAATAACACGAGGATTTCATGATAAATAGTTAAGAACACACTGAAGAATTATCAAGACTCTTGACAAAATTAAAATGCGTTTGGTGAATCTGACACTGAAAAAAGTGTATGTATAAACACGTGTGCGTATGTATGTATACGTGTATATACATACATACGCACGTCTGTACATACATACATACACGCGTGTATGTATCTACGTGTGTGTATGTACGTACATGCAAAACATGAATTATGTCCTAATTAGATACATACACATGCACAAGCGCACGTGTATGCATGTACATATATGTGCACGTGCGCATGTATCTAATTAGGACATAATTCATGTTTTGCATTAAATAGTAGCTGGTTTGTATTGTGAAAATTAAGTTGACCTACCTCATGTCTATATCCAATAACCTGGTGGTGTGATGTTATTCATATTTAGCTTGCCGTATGAAACTATAACCGATTGCATTTAAAAAATGAATAAAATAAAATAAAACAAGCTAACACAATCTTGTCGTATTTCCATTATTTATTGTTAAACCCCACAGACTGGAATGACTTCACACACAGAAATGAGAAAAGGCACACAAGAACTTCAAGATTCACTCCCTAAGTGTGTTACAACTAAGTGAGGAATACATCTTTAAAGGATCAGTGATATTCTGTATTCTTCTTATAGTCAGTCAAACCAACACTGAATGTATCAAGTAACGTAAAGTATTGTGTGTGTCAAAGCCTGATGCATGTTCTGCTCGACAGCTTCAGCCTTTAACGGTCAGTCTCACGTGCTGAGGTGAAGTGAAGCTGCAACACAGATGGATAACAAACCCCACAGAGCTTCTCTCACTAGTGCAGTCTTATAAATGTTATGAATCAAATCTGATCAGTTTATGATTTCCTCCCAAAGAAAAGAACATAACCGCGTCTGTTCAGTCCACAATTTGATTTCATTTCATTGTTCGAGGCGGGGTCTGACATTCCTGTGCTAGATTCAAATTGCCATCACAGACGGGAATCCATTGTTACTGTGTGGAATTGGATCCACTGTTAATGCAGTAAAACACAGCTGCAGTTACCACCAGCGACTGAAAGCTTCAGGATCATAACTCTTAAAATAACTCATACATCTGTTTTACAGACAAGCAGTGGCTGCACAGCTGGATTATTATTATTATTATTGGGGTTTTCTGCTTTTCCCCACATTCCACTAAAGATGAATTAAATTAAACAGAAACATTCAATGACTCGGTTCATATCCACACTTACTGGTCAAAGATACGACTTGATCTACAGCTGGAGAGAACCTGCAGCAAGTCTGCTTTGTTAACGCTTTCCAAAATAAATGTACAATATGACTTCTTCATATGATGAGAGGGAGGGAGGAGTGTCATGTTCGTGTGTCAATACACAAGCAGTCTGGTTTTGCTGATGAAGCCGCCCCATTAGAAGTTGGGTTTGTGCTTCTTCACCTCCACCATGAGGTGGTGCAGGTTGATGAGCTCCGAGCGGACAGCCAGGCTGCGGAACGTCTGCTGGTTCAGGATCTTGTGGAAGCCATGGTAGTACTGGATGAGCTGGGTCAGAGCGCCCTGCAGCACAAACATGTGGCTTCATGATTTTATACACCACTTACTTCCTCTCTCGCACGCACGCACATTTATCCCAGTTATATACTGTTTGGTAGTTAAATGTAAAACAACGTAATGCATTTCATAAACTAAAGCCATATTTGCACAGTACTAGTATTACCTGATCATTTGTAAAAATTGCAGAGGTTGTTTGTATTTCTATGTTTGGAATGTGAAGTATGAAACTAATTTGTAACTATTGCAATCAAATAAATATACTGTAATGAAAGCACTGGAGTAAAGTGTGACACACCTGTCTGCTGTCTCACCTGTATGATGCTGGTTCCATTTTTGAAGTTGGTGAAGGACCTCATGACGTCCTGACTCATCGACTCCACCGACTGTTTCCACGTGCTGGAAAAACCCCGAACCAGCTGAGTGATACGAGCTGCAACACACACACACGCACACACGCACACACACACACGCACACACGCACACGATAAAAAGAACTGCAGCAATGATGCGGTGAGTGAGAACAGAAAAAGGAGATGAGAAAGAAGTTGTGCAACAGCAGGCGGGGGGGAAACAGCTGAGAGGAAGGCTGAAATGAAAGCTTTTCATTACTCAGTAAAACAAAACTAAAGCATGAACTGAAAGAACTGCGCTCACGCTGAACTGTCAGGATGTTGGAGAGTTAAAGAAACTATATTAAGGATCTGCTCTGTTCTTCAGTGTTGTAATCCTTCATTTAATGTTATTTCTAAGCTTTGGTTTGTTCCAGATATTATTCTCTCTTCAAACATATTAAATAAAGTTTTTAATTACACTTCAAATGGGAAATATAATGTTCATTTAAAAACAAAGAGAAAATATTCAAGAAAAATTAAATAGACTCTTCTCACCTTCTTCGTTCTTTAGTCGGTCCAGCTGCCCTTTCTCCATCAGAGCCTCGGCCTCCTTCACAAATGCGATCATCCCTCCGAAGGGCGGAGACAGAATCTCTTCTATAAACTCCTGGAGGGGGGGCGGATAATAACATGCCAGTTGGGGTCCTTCAGTTTTATTCAAATGTGAAAACAAACGACTAGAGAAAGATTTGAGCCTTTTGTGTATTTTGTATATAGGAAACTTCATGTAGTCACACTTGTATCCTTCTGCTAACTTCACCAAATCCGTCACTAGCTCAGCTTGATCTGGGCCGTGTGAATGCATTTACCGTGAATGTCAAGTGTATGTATATTCAGTATATGGGTGCACTACAATTTGGATTTGCCGACGGAGCTGTGAGTGATGAGGTGGATCCAAGCTTTCCTGTTTGTAAAAAAATATATTTGATCTCAATGGGACAAACGAAGTTAAATAAAGACTCAAAAACCCCTCTGTGATGTTTACCTGAGTTCTGGCCAGGAGCAGCTGTTGGAAACCTTCCACCTCCTTACTGTCGTCTGCTGCCCTCTCCTGGACAAACAGGGAAAACAATGATGGTCACGAGGATTTAAACAAAAGTAGAAGATTTTAATTTCCCACAGGTAAGAGGCAGCATGATGAGACTTTTGATCAACGCTTCCACATGACAACAGAAAGGAAATTACAACAAAACCAAGACATGGACTAACATGTGTTGAGGCTCACCATGAGGACGCTGAGCATCATGTCGTAGTTGTTGATGAGGAAGATGAGCTGGTCTCTTCTGGAGGGAAACTCTGCCGCCATCTTTAGCACAAAGTTTTCCACTTCAACCTGGACAGAAACTTATGTTTTATCATTTATGACAAGTTCCATTTGTGACAGAGGAATAAAAGAAAAGACAGATATTCTTCACTTCTGTGGAACATGGTATGCCACCATTTCATTGATTCTAGTACAGGACACGGTGTCCTCTTTGTGCTCAAAGCTTTTATTTTGACACACTTGCAGGTATATTAAAAGTGTAAATTAACTCTAGGAACAGACTTATACTTTGGCTTTAGTGTGTTCTTAAAAATGAAGCTATGGAACAGATCTAGAAACTGGTAAGAGCCAGTAAACAACGATACGATATTTGCTGATATCACAGAGTGCCACTGTACGCATTTGATTAGATTCAAGTCGTTGGCCGTCGGCTGTAGACTTTGGGTTGAACTGTGACTTTTTGGAAGACACAGGAACTTGCCTTGGGTCTTGAGGAGTTGAAACATTTATTTATCGACAAATAAACTGTACACACGCTGCACTGCTACTCACAGCTTTAACGTCACTGCTATTCGCCATCTCACAAGTTTAATGCCACGGAACTACATTCCCCAACCATACGACGCACAAGAGAGCTGGTAGTTTGATAGAAAGAAAATAGTTCCTTTGTGAAACTGCTCACAACAATATCTGTGGATTATCTTGAGTAACCGGGTCAGGATTTCTTAGCCGCTTTGAGCCCCAGAAGCCGAAGGGCCATCTTGTTCCATTATATTGGAGAGTAACTGTAACTTTGATTTTGCGGTGACCTGTCCCTTTAAGTCCATAATTATTTGCATACATTTTCAAACTTCCCTGCTGTGCCATTACCTTCATTTGTTACGTAAATACTTTGATAATTAGACCTGGTTGTGTGTGTACCTGTAGTTGTCCCAGCAGAGTGTGGGTTCTCTCGTTGGGAAACGTCTGGTTGATGCTGACGATGGCCGACGAGAACTCAGCGTAACGACGAGTGATCTGAAATCCGCAAACGCACGCTCAAACACACTGGTGTATGTGGTGATACATGTGTGACACATGCAGGGTGTGTGTACTAATGTGTGTTTGTAGACCTACGTAGTGTGGTCTGGTGTCCAGTACTCCCAGTTTTTGAGGGTCTGTGTTTCTGATGCTGTGGATGTTCATCTCCAGAATCAGTTCAAACCTCGGCCACAGGAGCTCCAACACCGCCTCCCAGTACCTGACACACACACACACACACACACACACACACACACACACACACACACACACACACACACACACACACTTATAATTACATCTTTTCAGGATGATTTCATCAGAGTTACAAGTACTCAGCAGTCAAACCCTTACTTAAGTTAAAGTAAAATGTTCCAGTTGTCAGTGCGGTACTATTCTACAAGATGTTTCTGGATTAACAGGGCTGCTGCATTAAAGCTTGGGTAAGTAACATTAGCGAAGACAGCAAGAGTAAGCTAAAAAAATAAATAATTACCCAACAGAAAAACACTGCCCAATGTTGCCATCTCTTTTCCAATGAGAGTAGCCAGCAGCAGTAGCTCCAAAGTTTGTTAAATCTAGAAAAAGTCAGCAAGTTCGCAACACTGACAGCACGTCCCTTCAAAGCCACTCCTCCTAAATGATTATTATGAATGTAAACAACAAACATGGCTCCTGTTAGTTCTCACAGCTGTCAAGCTGCAGCTCGTGGAAGACTCTTGCGACTCACAATGAGTGCACGGCCAGAGTGCACGGTAGAGAGGGACTTTCGGTCGGCACCAAGGTACTTCTGGAGAACCGTCCGGCACCTTAGGAGGGGGGACCCTGCTGACTTCAACTGAAAAGGTTATCGCCAATTTCCTTGATGGAGGTCACTGAGGTAAAACAACTCCACAGTGGCAAGGCCCCAGGGGTTGATGAGAAATGCTGAAGGCTTTGGGTGTTGAGGGGCTGTCTTGGATGATACGCCTCGACAACACTGCGTGGAAGTCTGGGTTAGGGTTAGGGTGGTTCCCCTGTTTAAAAAGGGGGACCAGAGATTGTGTGTCAACTACAGCCTCTCAGCCTCCCTGGTAAAGTCTACTCCAAGGTGCTGGAAAGGAGGGTCAAACCTGTGATTAAAGAGGAACAATACGGATTCCGTCCTGGTTGTGGAACAACGGACCAACTCTTTACTCTCGCAAGGATCCAGTGAATGTTGGCCTCCGCCAGGGCTGCGCTTTATCACCAATCCTGTTTGTGATGTTCATGGACAGGATATCGAGGCGTAGTCGTGGAGGAGAGGGGTTGCAGTTCGGTGGCCTGAGGATCTCATCGCTGCTCTTTGCAGATGATGTGGTCCTGATGGCATCATCGGTCTGTGACCTTCAACAGTCACTGGATCGGTTCGCAGCCGAGTGTGCAGCGGTTGGGATGAGGATCAGCACCTCCAAATCTGAGGCCATGGCTCTCAGCAGGAAACTGGAGGATTGCCTACTCCGGGTAGGGAATGAGCCCTTACCCCAAGTGAAGGAGTTCAAGTACCTCGGGGTCTTGTTCGCGAGTGAGGGGACAATGGAGCGAGAGATTGGCCTGAAGAATCAGAGCAGCGGGGGCGGTACTGCAGTCACTTTACCGCACCGTTGTGACGAAGAGAGAGCTGAGCCAGAAGGCAAAGCTCTCGATCTACCAGTCGATCTTCGCTCCTACCCTCACCTATGGTCATGAAGGCTGGGTCATGACCGAAAGAACAAGATCACGGGTACAAGCGGCCAAAATGGGTTTTCTCAGGTGGGTGGTAGAAGATGGATGGATTTGATTTATTGATTGCTGTTGGGATGTATAGAGATTTTCAACAAATATAACTAAAAACGTTTCTAGAATACAATACCCACCCTAGCTTTAATGTGCATGTTCATGTGACTGCAGTAGTTTAAGGTTGCTCTCCTTTACATCCTGTTGGTAGTTTAATCTACACAATGCATCATGCTCATATAGATCATCACGTCTGTAGCTCTCTGTCCTGTGAGAACCACGTGTCTCTAAAGACTCAACTTTTCATGAGTTGCTCAGAAAAACAGCCTGTTTTCAGCTTTGTGACGACGTGTGTTCCAGCTGATCCAAGAGGCTTTTTAAAGACTTTATTTAGCTGAAGAAGGAGGAGAATCTTCTCAACACGTAAAGCAACACTTCATCCTTCAGCTCATCACAAACATGGATCTCATCTGGAGACACATGGTTCTCACTGGACAGGAAGGGGATAAACATTTAATCTGTAAAGTAACTAAAGCCGTCAGATGAATGTAGTTGAGTAAAACGTAACATTTTCCTCTGAGATGTGGTTGAGTAGAAGTATAAAGTTGTATAAAATGGAAATACTCAAGTAAAGTACAAGTACCTTTAAATGTATACTTGAGTGAATGTCCTTAGTTATATTACACCACTGATTTCAACCACCTTTTTCTAAATACACTAATGAATTTTAAGGATGTGTGTCTGCATCGTCTCTGCAGACACAACTAAGTGACTTACTATCTTCTATCTTCTATCTTACTGCTGCTGGGTGAAAAATGTGCTGAGTGGGTTTCCAGATCTTAGAGGCACTGACACTGATTCACTGCTGAATTCCAAAAACAGCTGTGATTATAGAGATAAGCATGTTTTTGTTCCCAGGCATGTATAGTTTTCTTTTCGACAGGTAAAAATAAATGAAATCATTAATGGGACACTGACTTGTCGAGAGCAGGGATGGTCCTCTTAGCGGTGATGGCTCTGAACCGGAGGATGATGTGGATGCAGAGGAAGACGGCGATGCTGTCGTAGCAGTCGGACACGTACGTGGACATACTCTTCTGCAGGGAAGGAGCAGACGCAGACTGAATGTCACAATATGACATGCTGTCAATATTTAGGAAGTGGACTTGAGGCTTGAACACAATAAAAGGTTGCAGGGACCAAACCTGCGACCGGAGGAGAGAAGGTGTGTTGTGCGTACCAGGAACATGCTGAGCGTTTTTCCCATGATGCTGTTGAAGAGGTCAAAGGCGGAATTTCCTGCCACCATGAAGAAGTCAGAGAGGAAGAGGTACTCCCTGCAGCCGTTGTCCAGCAGTGCGTAGTGCTGGCTGCGAAACAACGTCTCATAGGGATACTGTAAGAGAAATATGAGTATTCCATATAATGTAATATCACTCACTGATTATTAGAGGTGTCAATATTTTGTTATCTCACAATTTGATTGAATTTTTATTATTGGAGTCATGATTCAATTTAAAATCAGTTCAGAATTTAAAAGTGATTCTGGATTCAGTATCCTGAGACAAAAAGTAACAATTATTCATGGTAAACTTGCACATTAAACTCAATTTCTTCTTGTATTCCTCAGGGACTTTAAGAACAACAACTTAAAGTTCTACAAAAAAATGAAACGCTACCTGTTACATAAATAAAAGTTACATTAACATACATAAATGTTACATACATAGCTACATTTTTATTTCTCACAAACGTGCTAATTTTACACAAACTTACAAGTAAAACAGGTTTTTAAACTAATCACACAAATGCTTGACACAACTGTGACTTGTTGTGTAGGATTACTGTGCATCAGCAGCAATATCTAGGCTTCTTGTGATGCCACAAGATGTCAGTGTTGATCAACAGTTCACACCTCAGTACACGTTGAGTGAAGCTTTACATCTCGTCTTTTATCTAGTTTATTTAGTTGCCCTACAAGTGGCTTCCTACATCTGTGATCACTTATCATTTTAGGTTCCAACAAGAACTTTAAGTTCTTCCACTGTATTTCTTTTAGATGTTTCCCACATAAAATGTGGTGCTTTCTGTTTCTATGGCCCAAAACTCCTCATGCAGGAACCGGTCATACAAAGATCATTTGAAACATTCATCCAATTCTTGATTTATGGTATTTAGAAGTGTCCTTCAGGTCATGAGTACAGACTGTCTGCCTTTCTTCACAGGGGGAAAGAAACTATTCAACCTGAAATAATAATGTCTTCTATCTGAATTCATTTGGATTTGTAATAATACTGAAATCAACTAAAACAAAATATATAACTAAGACAAACTTAATGCAACAATATTATTCTGTTCTCAATGTCGTCATAATCATCACAGCTGCCAATTTACGAAGAGTTTTTATCATTTATTTTTGTCCCAGCAGCTTCTACTAGTCAGTAGTTGTTGGAAGACCTCTCTCACTCAGCTTTAACATTAGCGAACATCATCCCGTCTAATATCTCAGTGACTGCTCCGTGACCTCTTCTCGTATTAGCCATTTGCTTTAGAAAGAATTTCACATGCTGCTCATTTCTGTCACACTACCGCTCAGCTCTGATGAAATGTCATTGACAGCTCTAATATTATTCATATTTTCAAATTGTTTCAGGTCTTCTAACACGACTTATGATGATGCTAAACGTGTTCTTTTTCTTGTCAGCTGATCTCTGACAGTAGGACCTGAAGTTTCTTTTAGTCTTTACCACAAAGTGAGCAGAAAATGTAGCGTTTTAAGGCGATTTTAAGAGCTGATGAAGACTTAAAGTGAGGCGAATATCACCTACAAAGCAGGAGATTTAAAAATGTTGGGTTTTGAACTGTTTGTGACGTCTCACCCTGCTGTCTCCTCTCTGAGCTGTGTGTGGAACCAGGATGGGCCCCTCCAGCTCGGCAGGACTCAGTATGGCTCCTCTCTGGCCCACAGTGAAGATGGTGTTCCTGCTCTTCAGAGATGGTTTGGAGAAGAAACCTGCAGCAGGCAGTCAAGGAGCATCTGTTTTAGTTTCAGTTGATGTCACATGATGCCCTCACGAGTCAGTAATGAGCAGATATGTGATCTGCGCGTGCTTATGTTCGGTATGTGAGAGACACGCCTAGGAAAATTAGGTGAGCATGTACAGTACATAAAAGAACTTCACCCTCAAGCACACCTACTGAATGTGTGCTCAATTTAACACGTTTACTTTCAGTTCTGTCCGTTTCACTTCACTTCGATGGGGGTGGGTCACTCAAATGGAATAATTCTATGTTCTGTTTGGGGAGAATATCTATTTTTCTGTCACAAATGTTGTTTGAGTTCTTAACTGCAGCGTCTCGAGTTTTTCGACTCAAACCCGTGGTCCTTTGCTTCATGTCGTCCCCTCTCTCCCCCTTTTCTGTCTGCTGTACTATCCAATAAAAAGGTCAAAAAGGCAAAAGAATAATCATTTTCTTATCTAACATAGTACTATGTAACATTTCCACACTAATATGTCTCAAAACGATTAGACCCAAGTTACACATTTAGTTGAGTTGTGTATTTACATTGTCCTAAATGTTTCAAACTATTTTCAAACACAGAGAAATGTAATGAAGGTAATGGTGTGTTTCCTCTCTCTCCCTGTCATGGCGTCGTATCCCCTTTGAGCAGCGTCAGCGTTGTGGTTGTCTGCCAGAAGCTTCATAAACTGACTTTTAACCGGACACTTTTTACATCTTGGTGGCTTTGAAATATATATTTCAACTGGATGAAGGATTTTAGTCCTTGTACGTCTGGATCTTAAGTTCTCAGAGAAACAAGCTGAGCTAAATGTTAGTGGTAGCCAAACAGCGCCAGAGAAACACAGCTTTAAATGGGTTTAAATTAGCAGGCCTGTTTGTTTCAGAGAGGATGAGACCTCTGCGGATAACTCGGCTCCAGGTAAAAACCTCCTGAACGAAGACTAAAGGAATCCTAAATCAGCACAAGCTGACAGCAATGACAGCAATGACGGTGAAGATAACAACTCCCATGATCCCACGCTGCTTCACGACACCACCAAGCTCCATATTTTGTTACTGTGTTGATTGATTGACATAGAAGCTCTGGATGGCATTAACTTGGCCTCCAGCACCACTGTAAGGAATCTTGGCATCATCTTTGATCAAGATCTGTCGTTTAACTCCCACATAAAACAAATCTCAAGGACTGCCTTCTTTCATCTACGTAACATTTCAAAAATAAGACACACCCTGTCTCAAAATGATGCAGAAAAACTAGTCCATGCATTTGTTACTTCAAGGCTGGATTACTGCAACTCATTGTTATCAGGTTGTGCCAAAAAGTCGCTCAAGACTCTTCAGTTGATCCAAAATGCAGCGGCACGTGTATTGACAAGAACAAGGAAACGGGATCATCTTACTCCTGTATTAGCTGCTCTGCACTGGCTCCCGGTAAAATACAGAATAGAATTCAAAATCCTTCTCCTGACTTACAAAGCAATTAATGGTCAGGCTCCAGCATATCTTAAAGATCTCATAGTACCTTATAAACCAACTAGAGCATTACGCTCCCAGACTGCAGGGTTACTTGTAGTTCCTAGAGTCTCTAAGAGTACAATGGGAGCCAGAGCCTTCAGCTATCAAGCTCCTCTCCAGTGGAACCAGCTTCCAGTTTGTGTTCAGGAGGCAGACACACTCTCCACATTTAAGAGTAGGCTAAAGACTTTCCTTTTTGATAAAGCTTATAGTTAGGGCTGGCTCAGGTTTGCCCTGGATCAGCCCCTAGTTATGCTGCTATAGGCTTAGACACCTATTGACATTTTCCTGGATTCATCCATACTTTTCTTTTTTTTCAACACAACATAATTTCTGTCAAATGTTGTATTTGTACTATGTTGTTTATCCTGTACACACGACATCTATTGCACGTCTGTCCGTCCTGGGAGAGGGATCCCTCCTCAGTTGCTCTCCCTGACGTTTCTTCCATTTTTCCCCCTTTAATTATGGGGTTTCTTTTAGGAAGTTTTTCCTTGTGCGATGCGAGGGTCTAAGGACAGAGGGTGTCGTAACCTGTACAGTCTGTAAAGCACACTGAGACAAATGTATAATTTGTGATATTGGGCTATACAAATAAATTTGATTTGATTGAGAGGCAGAAAATAACATATTGTACGCTTAAAGGTTCAATGTGTAAGATATGCCAGAATTTTTACTTAAAATAAACTAACATTATCAACAGTGAAGAGGTAACAGTGTTGACGTCTCTGTGTTGTGTTGCAGAGATATTTACTGAAGTTAGCATGCTAACAGCTAGCTGCACTCCGTCCAGTCTGTAATACCACTTGTTCCTCTAGAGGTATTATATTATATTATATTATATATATATATATATATATATATTATATTATATATATATATATTATATTATATTATATATATATATATATAAAATATATAATATAATAATAAATACATAATAATATAATTTAAAAAATATATATATATAAAAAATATTAATATTTGTTTTTATTAGCAACCATAACATTGGATTTTTTTAATTAATGTTTGAGAAAAACGGGAGCTGCTGCTTCTAATGGTTAGTTCTTTTGTGTCATTGTGCGACTTTGGTGAATCCAAACTAAATAATATAATAATAATAATAATAATAATAATAATAATAATATACCAACTATAGATAAGTACTTCATACAACCCCACTTCAAAACATCTGAACTATCCCTTTAAGTATTTTAAATCCTGCATTGTTTACATACCATGTTTGCTTGCATCACACCAGCATGTGTCCTGTGAGTGATGGATACACACACATACATGCCTACACAGAAACACACACTCAGTTTAAAGGATATCTTTCTTGGCTGTGTCTTCTACTCCCATAAGGTCATCTTTGTCTGCAACCTCCTCATACTGCAGACAGGACAGGACAGGAAACATCATGTCACAAATAAACAGAGAGAAAATCTGTAGCGCTCACAGCGGTGCTGTGATAGAAACACAGTGCTGCTACAGCCACTGCTGATACAATATCCCTGCCAGACAAACCAAATCATCTCTTCATTTCACTTGATATCAGCTGACTGCTTCTCTATTTGAGTTCAACATGTGTACACAGTGTATTCTGATACATGTATTTTAAGAAACTCCTTAAATTTGACAAAAAAAAACATTTCAAAAGGGATACTTCACCCAGTAAAGGTATCATTTGTATATCAATTATTCCCTGTGGTACCTTGAATCCTTGAAGAAAACTTTGTTTTTCTCGCATGCCTCCACGTTGAACGAAGAATCCAAAAACTGAGAAAGTTCTTGATGAATTAAAGTAAATGGCAAAACTATATCAAAACATCCGTTTACAAACTCTCACACACCTGTGCAGTATAATCCAAGTGTCATTTATCCAGTCGCCTGCTCATTACAATCACTTGCATTATGCTAACATCTTACCATTTACCATTAACACCTCCTCAGAAACATCCTCACGCTTGTGCAGGTGCGCTAATAGTCCGTAAGTGACTAAAATATTGTAGTGAGCACATAACTGGATTATACTGCACAAGTTCAAGAAAAACTAAAGTTTTCTTTAAGCATTCAAGGTAACACAGGGTGAGAAATTCATAGACAAAGGATCATTTCGGGGTGACTTATTCCTTTAACTGAGGAAGGTTGTATGAAAGTGTTATAAAAGTATCCCGAAGCTCTAAATCAGGATAAAGCACTTGTTGACTGCTAAAAGAAGCCCTTGTCAAAAATACAGCACAGGAAACCAGGCTAATCTGAATCTTGTTGTTGTGTAAGGATTCATATAACTGTACATGTGTGAGATTGATGAAACACTTGTTGTTTCCCGTTTGAATCCACTGACCTGCACTTTGAGCAGCCTGCCACTGTACGACTTGAAGTAGCTGTAGTAAATCTTGCTCATTGTGTCCACGTACTCATCTCTGATCTCCTTTGCAACTGTTCTCTCATTGGCCAAAAGGAACTGATAGAAAAATCTACAGCGAGACAAAACAAAGCACAAAGAGTTAGAAAGAGTTTAAATGTTCAGGGTATGAATAATGACAATAACACTTTTCATTTGTAGAGCATATTTTAAATCATACAGTACAAAGTGCTTCACAACAGCAATGTAAATGTGATACATCTAAATCTTAAAAATGTATTCTAAAAACACACAGGTAACCAGTGTAATGAAGCTAAAATTGGGGTTATATGTACTATTGTTAGAGGTAGTGAGGAGTCGGGCAGCAGTAGTCTAGACGGGATGTGATGAATGCATGAATGACAATCTCCGGGTTCTTGAGAGACAGAAAGGACCGGAACGTAGAGGTTCTGCGTAACACCAGACTGGACAATCATTTTAAAATGCTGATTGAAATTTAGATTATTATCAAAAGTGACACCAAGATGTCTGCAGCCAGTGGTGATACTGCTGGATGAACTACGTTGTGGTGTGATGTGATGACGTGTGGTGTCTGGGCCCGTGACAATCACTTCCGATTTGTCCGTATTCAGTTAAAGGAAATGATTCGACTGCCAGATCTGAACTTCATTTAGACATGCCCTGAGAGTGAGAATGTGCGTAGAGGTCTGAGCATGATTGATCTGTTTTATACCATGAAGGGTTCTGATCAGAAATTAACAGCTGTAAAAAGGTATTCTCTATTGTTATTGGCCTGAATCTGCAGGAGTATTCTGTTACAATTCTTGCAACCAAAACTAATGTAGTGTAAAAGCAGGAACTTCAAAAACATGATCATTTCTGTGGATACTTGGAATTATTATCCTGGACTTTGTCATTTTGTCACTTTCTGTTTTTCACACAATAAAACTTCCAATAAAGAACTTGAATAGAGAAGAGGAGCTGATACATCTCACTTGCTTAAGGCCCTGTCACACATCTCCGTATGACAGAAACGTATGCTGGCGTATACGAAAATTTGTCAGAATCCAAATACGTCCAACTTTCATCGGATCAGAAAAGTGAACATATCCAGATACGCATGTCTAACCTATTGATAGAGCATCACTTACTTATACAAAACGTATCAGACGAATACCCAACGAATGCATAAGATATACAAAAACATGGCGTATACAAAATATCGTCAACACGCTGGTGTACGTTGATATAAGGTAAGGTATAAGTAGTATTCGTTAAGAGCTCGCTGTGTTACGCTGGGGTGTGTTGTTGAACGCTGATGTTTTGAGCATGTTCAAAATTACCGGACGTTGGCCAGACGCTCTGATACGTGTTGTATAAGTAAGTGATACGCTATCAATAGGTTAGACATACGTATAATAATTAGTTATGTATTCGTTATGTATGCGTCAGCTACAACACCGCTGTGGAAAAGTTGGACATATTTGGACTCGGACACATTTTGAGCTACTTTTCATATACGCCGGCATGTTTCTGCCATACGGAGCTGTGTGACAGGGCCGTGTGTCTGGCGTGTTCGCCGTATCGTCTGCGTCCTTCAAACGATCACAACTTACCCTTAATTTATATCAACGTATTGCCGATATTTCGTATGCGCCGGCATACGTTTCTGTCATACGGATATGTGCGACAGGGCCTTTAAGAAAGTCTTTGAGTGGCAGGTGCAGCTGAGCTCACCTGTACTTCAGCAGAGTGTTCTGTGGGATCTGGTAGTTTGTCATTGGTTTCCTGAAGGAGTAAATCTTCTGGAGAATGAACTCTCGGATCTTTGACACCGCCTGAAGTGAGGAAGAAACATAAACATAGTTTTCACGTCAATCAGGAGAGGAAATCTTTTTTTAAAAAGAGAGATAAACTAAAACGTTGAAAGGAGCCAGTTGAGGTGGTTCGGGCATCTAGTAAAGATGCCACCTGGGCGCCTCCCTAGGGAGGTGTTCCAGGCACGTCCAGCTGGGAGGAGACCCCGGGGAAGACCCAGGACTCGGTGGAGAGATTATATCTCCTCACTGGCCTGGGAACGCCTCAGGATCCCCCAGTCGGAGCTGGAGGATGTGGCCCGGAGAAGGGAAGATTGGGGTTCCTTACTGGAGCTGCTGCCCCCGCGACCCGATCCCGGATAAGCGGTAGACGATGGATGGATGGAGATAAACTAAAACCAATTTACAGAATGTTTGTGCTGCACACAGTATTTCTTTCAATTTTCATGTTCTTTTGCATTACTGATAGTTTTTCATCCAACTGACTTATTTTATCTTTAGAGTTGCAACACAGACGGCAAACAGAGATTATTAATCTGCCTTTATTTTGATCAGCGATTTACCGTTTATGTCATTTCTCAAGCATACATACCAACAATGTGATAAGTCCAGTTCTTAAATTTGAGGGGTTTCTGCTCTGTTTGGTCTTACATTGTCGTAAATTGAATATTTTAGGGTTTGGGGCTGTTGGTTGGACAAAACAAGACTTTGATGACGTCATTGTTGGATATTGTGATTCAATGTTACATATCCACTGGTGAGGAGTTTCTTATAAACCCTCCTCTCTGTCTCACCTTGAGTTTGAGGCGGTCGACGATGTCCTGGATGTCGGAGCAGGCCAGTGTCTCTCTGAAGCTCAGCTCTTTGGCGAAGTTGATCTTGTTGTTGAGTTCGTGGAGCTGCTCCAGAAACTCCTGCTCTGTCACAGGACTATCCAGGATGGTACTGCATCGACACGGGACAACATCAGAGCAACACTCATTCACACTTCTACCGGACATTTTCAAGCTTTCTCCGTCCCACTTACGAGATCATGGCTCCGGGCACCACCAGCTCGTCCACCAGTTGGCTGAGGTGGCTGCGCACCGCCTGCCTGTTCTTCAGCCGGACGTTCATGCTGACCGACTGCTGCTGCAGAGTCTGGATCTCACTGCTGATGGAGGACAGGTCGCTCTGGAAGCCGCTCAGCATGCCCTCCATACGCTGACAGAACGGAAAAAACAGACAGAAAACAACCGTCGAGTTAAACAATTATTACAAAAATGTCTGGAATCTAGAATCTAGATGATTGAAGTTCTATTTGATCTTATTTTAAAAGATAACTTGCTGTGTTTCACATGGGAGGAGGAAGGAGGGCTTTATGTTCCTTGCTAAAGTAAATTGTTGGTATAATACACGTTTATTTAACAGCCTGAAAAGGTTTGAGTAAATATTTTTTAGGGGAAACCGCTGGAAACAGACACTCCACAGAGTGAAGACAGATTAGAAGAGTGAGGAGAAGAAGATGAAAGTGGAAGTAGAAACAGTAAGAAACAAAAAAGTCAACAAAACATTTAGCTTTAAGAACTGGTGACAGGGAGTTTGGAAGCACTATATTACATCATCATCTAAACCAGGGGTGTCAAACTAATTTAGTTCAGGGGCCGCATAAAGGCCAATTTGATCTCAAGTGGGCCGAACCAGTAAAATCATATCATAATAATCTATAAATAACCACAACTCCAAATGTTTCCCTTCGTTTTAGTGCAATAAAGTACAAGTACATTCTGAAAATGTTCAAACTTAATGAACTATCTTTTTACAAAACATTATGAACAACCTGAAAGTGCAATTTGAACAATAGTAAGCCTCATTTTATCATTTACACATGTGCATTACAACATACAGACCACAGTGCATCTACAAAAGGCACAAAACATTTTGTCACAGGTATCTAGATCGATAGATCCCGAGGGAAATTTAGGAACAGTATTTTACTTTATGATCAAAACAACTCATTTTTACACTGGATTGGGCCGGATTGGACCCTCTGGCAGGCCGGTTTTGGCCCGCGGGCCGCATGTTTGACACCCCTGATCTAAACTAATCAATCATACAGAGAACACTGAGCTGACAAAGCTGAATAAAATGCAGACGTCCAGATCTACTTTCCTGTACTCTTTATATTTTCTACTGACTCACACGGACCTCGTCCTGCAGTGGATTGTAGGAGCTCGTCTTACCTCCAGTATGGAGTCACAGGCGGTGATCTGGTTGTGCAGCAGAGCGATGTTCTGACTCTCCTTGATGTCTGACAGATGAACAGTCAGGAAAACAAAACAAACTTCTCAATCTCCTCTCAAAGTTGAACCAACATTGTTTTGGTAAAACTCATATTCATATCCAGTTTATTCAGACCTTAATATTGTGCATCAGCTGATACACATAAGGATTTATATTCCTTCTGTATTTTGGGCTGTTGCATTAGACGATATACTCTTAGAAAAAAAGAGAAAAATATACTGAAAAACAATGGACTGCTACCAATTTTGGTTTATTTTTAAGCTGACAATATAAACTGCATAAACTGTATAAAACCATGACATTCCAAGGATACAGTCTTTGATGGAGGCTTGTTCAATCCTCTGCAGCTCTGACTCCACCTGTTTGGAGTACTGCCGGAGGTCAACGCCCTGAACACAGACAGAGGCACTGTCACACATTTATAATACAAACAGCGTACTGGGAAACCCTGGGGAAAACATGCCCAGTATTATAATATAATAATCAATGCAGTTTTGACTTCAATTAATAGAATTGTATTTGTTTTCATTAATCTAAGAAAGTGGCGGGGATTTCACCCTCACTGAAAATCACAAAAACTGGACTTATTATGTTTTTAGTTAATAAGTGAGATAACAATGACAAATCCAGCACCAGCTGCTGAGCATGTAAACATGTCTTTTAACAGGTAATAATTGTTTAGAAAACAGCTTTCCTCACTCTCTCAGACCATCAAGTTCAATTCTGCCGGTCAAACATTAGCGCCATGATATTCTCACCGTTTTGAGCGCCTCCTTCACGAGGTCATCTTCCAGATTGGCCTGGATATGAACTGAAGGAGACAGAGAGGAAGAGCAGTCATGACAAATAAAACTTCCAAGAGAAACTCTGGACCAAAAAATGTTATGAACTTGTAGTTTGCTCCATGTAGGAGGTTTTATAAGATCTGGATGTGGCTTTAAGAAATGCAAGGAGCTGCAGCAGGTTGTAAAAACATTGAAAATGTGATATTCTTTGAATATCTGCAGGTGGCAACTAAAACTGTACTAATGCTAAATCCTAGGTGCAATATGTTGCTATATTTATCTGTTTTAGATTTAAATACAGTATTGTTTAATACTAATAGTGTCAGGCCAACAAGGAAGCTCCATTCATCGGTGCTGATCTCCTTTGTATCCCGATCACATGATGAGACATATTAATGCAAATGTTGCCTTACTGTCCACTTCATCCAAGATGAACTCATCAGTGGTGAGGTCCAGTTCTCCCAGGTTGAGGTTTGTGATTTCTCCATCAGTCTTCTAGATTAAAAACAGACATCATTGCACACAAATTATTATTTCGGACACTTTATTTGTCTGGTGGTGGGCAGGTTTTTTTCTCACCTGTGGCAAGTCGCTGAACATTTCTACCGGCCACTCAATTTTATAGTCCGCCACTTCTGAAATCTATGTAGAACGCTTTAGAATTGTAAACACTGTGTAGAAATATATAATATATCATGTAATCTTAATCCCTCACTATTTTCAATTTAGGAATTGCTTTTTCTTAATATAGGGAAAACCTATCTGCCATGGTGGCAGCTGACCTGAAATATTTACCTGCCTCAGCAAACATTTATCCTGTATTTGGCAGGTGGCAGGTGCTAATTTCAGGTGGGTCAAACTGTAACATATATAAGTAAAGGATGTTTAAATTTGCACAGGCTTGGGACATTTTCCAAAGGAAGTTAAGCTCTGGAATTTTGGGAAATAAATATTTTTCACAATATCAATAAGTTTTAACAGTGAACTTATTTTGTGGAAATACACATAATATCAGAGTGTGCATCGTGGAAGTCCATGGAGAGGAAATGGAGGCCTGAGAGGAAAATAACATTTTGGAGGGGGCTCATAGGGAATGTTTTTTTGCTGTTGTTCAATGAAAGTTCAATACAATGTTAAATGAGTCAAGTGATGTATTTAAAGCATGGGTAGGTAAAAATGGAGAAAAACACAAGAGTAAACTAGATTAAAAGTCGCAAAATCTAATGAGAAAGTTTGCAACACTGACAGCCCGTCCCTTCAGCCTTCCCTCCAAAGTCAAGCCCCAAAATGATTATTATGAACGTAAACAACAAACATGGCTCCTGTTAGTTCTCACAACTGTCAAGCTGCAGCTCGTGGAAGACTCTGTTGACACACAATGAGTGCACGAGCAGAGTGCAGGTAGACAGACAGGTTGTTTATTTTACTATCTTATTACAGTCCTGCTACAGCCACAGATACCAGATTGTTTTCTTTTTGTCAGAGCATTTGATTTATTGATTGCTGTTGGGATGTAAAGATAATTTTTAACAAATATAACAAAAGATTATCCATCCTAGCTTTAATGTAAGTTGCATTTTACTGCTGTAGATTTTTAAGGTTGTGCTAATTTTAGATCATCATATGTTTGTAGCTGTCCTGTGAGAACCATGCATCTCAAAAAAGTCAACTTTTCATGAATTTCTCAGAAAAACAGCCAGCTTTCAGCGATATATACTACATTACGCACCTTAGCTTTAAAGTTCAAGTCAACTAAATAGTGGATTTTTTAATTTATATTAAAAGGGATTATATCTCTTTATGATATGATAAAAATGTAACCAATGACCTTCTATTGGCTTCAGACAAAGGACTTGTCTCTGTTCTTGTCTTGTTAGACCTCAGTGCTGCTTTCGACACTGTTGATCATGACATTCTACTACAGAGACTGGAACATTGTGTTGGCATAAAAGGAACCGCACTAAGCTGGTTCAAGTCCTATTTATCTGAGCGATCTCAATTTGTACTTGTTAACGATAAATCCTCCATGACAGCCAAAGTCAGTCTTGGAGTTCCGCAGGGTTCTGTACTTGGACTGATTCTCTTCACCTTATATATGCTTCCTTTGGGCAATATTATAAGGAACCACTCTATAAACTTTCATTGTTATGCGGATGATACCCAATTATATCTATCAATTAAACCAGATGAAACCAATCAATTGGCTAAACTTCAAGCATGCCTTAAGGACATAAAAACTTGGATGTCTAGCAACTTTTTGATGTTAAACGCAGACAAAACTGAAGTTATTATACTTGGCCCTAAACGCCTCCGAAACGCATTTTCTAATGACATAGAAGCTCTGGGTGGCATTAATTTGGCCTCCACCGTCTTTGATCAGGATTTGAATCAAATCTCAGGGACTGCCTTCTTTCATCTACGTAACATTGCAAAAATAAAAATAAGTCCATGCATTTGTTACTTCAAGGCTGGATTACTGCAACTCATTGTTATCAGGTTGTCCCGAAAAGTCCCTTAAGACTCTTCAGTTGATCCAAAATGCTGCGGCAAGTGTATTGACAAGAACAAGGAAATAGGATCATATTACTCCTGTATTAGCTGCTCTGCACTGGCGGAGATTCTGTGTCTCTCATGTGGCAGGTTGCCACAGTTAAAGATTATGTCTGGATCATAAATCATGGATGCGCGTGCTGCCCTGGTCCTTTTTTTGGAAACACCGGGAAGCCTTTTTGACTTTTTTTTAACATCACATGGATGTTTTATTTTTACTATGTTGTTTATCCTGTAAACACATCATCTATTGCACGTCTGTCCGTCCTGGGAGAGGGATCCCTCCTCAGTCTCTCCCTGAAGTTTCTTCCATTTCCCCCCTTTAATTGTGGGGTTTCTTTTAGGACGTTTTTCCTTGTGTGGTGCGAGGGTCTAAGGACAGAGGGTGTTGTACAGTCTGTAAAGCCAAATGAGACAAATGTGTAATTTTGTGATATTGGGCTATATAATATATTTGATTTGATAAAAGGTTAATTTGCTTGGAAAACGTCCACCTTGAATATTCCAGGAGTTTTGCAACCTCAGTTGCAACTAAAGATTGTTGTCATGATCGACTAATTCATCAACTAATCGTTAAATCAGTAAATACGGTGGTTCAGCAATATGATTAATTAATATTCCTTGGCATCGACCAAATTTCTGTCAATCGACTATTCGGCTAATTCTTTCAACGCCAGTGACGTTACACTTTGTTGCAACGGGATGCATTCAGGAACTCATTGAGCTTTTCAGTGTTTTGGCAGGATGCTAACCGCTACATTAGCTTCAACTTCAAGCAACATGAATACACTGTCAAAATACACAATTTGGGAACATCTTGTTTACGACCACAACTCCTTGGCTGTCCATCTAGCAAGATGCACTTCAGTCAGCTAAGTAACGCTGCAGTTCATATATAATGACTGCCTCTTGTTATGAATGCTAACAGGATACACAAATGAAAGAACGCAAAAACAAATATTTTAGTTTTTCACAACAACTGAAGGTTCAAATATAAGTAATCAAATGTCACCTCATCTTGTAAATACGCCATAGCGATTTCTGTTGGGTTTCCAGCTGTGTTTACATCGGGACCAACTGCACCAGCCGCAGCAGCGACCTCCGCCATTGAAGCGAATTTACGTTAAAGAACTACAAATGTAAAGTTCCGCCCCAAAAACGATGAAGCGTTTATTAACAGAAACAATATATTAATACGAATACATTCTGTGTGAAATAAATAAGTGCCAACTAAATGAGTTAATATTCATTTCGCGTGACTGCGTTAACAAAACTTATATTTATTTGTGAAATTGATTGTTTATTTGTCTTATCTACGGTGTTTAACTTTATTTGGACTGAATAAAAGTGATGGACTGACTTCCGTTTACCGGCAGTGTCAAACTCTCGCGAGAACCTTGCAGCTTCCTCTTCGCACGGAACCTACTTCCAAGATGGTGAGTACATTTTCTGTCAATCTGGTATCGTTTTGAAATCTATAATCATCAAGCTTTAATCACACTCATTTATTACAAGTATACCTGTAATAAATATTACACAGTATGTGCGAGCAGAGTGGTGTTGAATTTTTGGGATATTGGTCGCAGAAATTGACGTATTAACGCGGTTTACTGTCAACGATGAGCTGAGGTGTATGGACTGACTGCAGCCAACTAGCCCTTAGTATTTTCTGTCCGAGGCTAATACTTAATGCTAATAATTAATATGTTCTGTTTATCCCCAGTTTGAAGCAGAGCTGTAACAGTACCTTTTACCTTACTGGTGTTGTTAAAGTGGAAGAAACATTCATAATTCAAAGCGGCTAGCTGTAAAAAGCTAATTAGCCTCATACTATCCTGTGGCTAGCATGTTTGGAGACAAAGTGCATGTTACACCGGTGAATATGCACAGGCAGCCGGATCAGTTGCTTTGGTTTGCGTTTTAGAGAAGTCCATTGATCTGAGTGATTTTGAAGGTTTTGTAGATGCCCAAAAGTTGTTGGTTAGAACAGTACAGCTCTAATGTTAATAGCTGCTAACTGGAGCCAAGAATGTTTGCTGCAGCTGCACACATACTATAGTTTCAGTAAAGTTTTTGGCCCACATCAACATCTGATCAGACCCAAAACCCCTTTTGTACGATGCAGGCTAAAAAGATAAATAACATTAGCTTTTTATGGTATTGTTATGTAAACGTTTATTTTGGCTCTGCACTGGTTTTACAGATGTGGTACTAGGTGTTTCTTGTTCATGAAATTAATGTGTTCAGTCCAAGAGCTGGCGTGTGAAGGTAAACATGCGAAGTAGTGATTGAAAGAAACGTTGTCTTACGGTCACCCAGAGCACAGTTACTAATACCAACACTTATTCAAACCAAAAGATACTTATAAGTGTTGTCACTGCCATCAGTATTGAGCAAGCATGTAACTAATCTAATGGTCATTAATAGCCGATAGTGAGATTTATGCACCCCTGATAATGTTTATGTTCTATTTCTAGTCTCTGGTCATTCCTGAGAAGTTCCAGCACATTCTTCGTGTTCTTAACACGAACATCGATGGCAGGCGGAAGATTGCCTTCGCCATCACTGCCATCAAGGTGAGGTGTTTTCATGCTCAAGCTTCTTTTCTTATATTTACATTATAAGACTGAAACCAATTGGTAATTCTTGAATTGCAGTGTTAAATAATTAATGTATTTTCACATCTCATTTGTGAATTTGCTGGTTCCTGATGTCTTTCCTATGTTGTCTCAGGGTGTTGGCAGACGTTATGCTCATGTCGTCCTGAGGAAGGCCGACATCGACCTCAACAAAAGGGCTGGGGAGTTGACTGATGATGAGGTGAGGAGAGCATGGGGTCTGAAGAGGATTCCTACAATAAAACGACAAACTATTAAGTTTAACGGCTCCAGACTAAATGCTTTTGTCTGCGTTTTAATTTGCTAGATTATTGCAACACATCCAGATGGATAATTTACCATACTACATGACTTTTATTTTGACTATGCATAGTGCCAAATGTTTCTTGATTCTGTGGTGTTGGTGCACATTTTGGGAAACTTGTGAAATGTTAGCCGATGTTTCCAAACATTCTCTTTGGTATTAATAATTACTAATAATTACTATCAACACAGATGTATGTATGCATATGCTTTAATGTCATGTGTGTTTACTGTTAAACGTCTATGGAAACGATTTGTTGTGATCTCAATGTTGGCACTTTTCTTTTTTCCAGGTTGAGCGTGTTGTGACCATCATGCAGAACCCTCGCCAGTACAAAATCCCAGACTGGTTCCTCAACAGGCAGAAGGACGTCAAGGATGGCAAATACAGCCAGGTATGTGACCACCAGTAAAGCATTGAGTCTCTGTCAAATTTTTAGTTTCAAGTTCTATGAGCAGATGTAACATCCTTTACATGTCTGTATCACAAATGTATGACTGAACAGGTTGTTTTTGTCAGTGTGCTGAGCAGATAACTTCTCTTTTTACTTTGACGTCAGGGAAACGCCTTAAAGACTACATTTGGATAATTTGTTAAGTTGGGTGATGCGTCAAATTAACATCCAGATTTGAAAGACGCTGGCGCAATGTGTTTCCAGGGCATACTTCTTGAGACTACTTTGTTGTATGAAATGA
This sequence comes from Cottoperca gobio, assembly GCF_900634415.1. Taxonomy (NCBI): domain Eukaryota; kingdom Metazoa; phylum Chordata; class Actinopteri; order Perciformes; family Bovichtidae; genus Cottoperca; species Cottoperca gobio. The sequence continues at coordinate 18,176,602 of NC_041365.1, forward strand.
AAAACCTCTGACTGTCTTGTTTCAGGTCCTCGCTAACGGTCTGGACAATAAATTGAGAGAAGATCTGGAGAGGCTGAAGAAGATCAGGGCTCACCGTGGTCTCAGGCACTTCTGGGGGTAAGAGATCTGACTCTGTCTCCAGTTTGGACATAATTGTCCTCTTTACCAGAGATTGCACTGTTAAATCATATCTATGGATGACACTACATTTTATGAAAATATATTTTTAAATGATGAATGTTCTCCCTGAGCTGAAGTGTTTGTATCTGTATTGTGAAGCTGCTCAGTCTTAATGTCCAGGAAATTAGCGTCACATTTGTTGAGTGTTACTTTAGAAAGCTGAAGTTGCTTTTCTTATTTCAGGAGTTGGATATCAATTCCTTCAGTTGTCATTAGTAAAAGTGGCACATGACATACTATTAGCGATGTCTTGCTGAATTCTGGCTTGTTTTACAGAATACATTTTCTTATTTTAACTATCTTCTCTTTTACCTTCCAGTCTGCGTGTGCGTGGTCAGCACACCAAGACCACCGGCCGTCGTGGTCGCACCGTTGGTGTGTCCAAGAAGAAGTAAACTCCCCTGCTTCCCCCTTGTTTCAATAAAAGCCACAGTTGACAAATCTGTCTGTTCCACTTGATGTTAAAGATACTGGTGCAACGGAGCATCCTTATCATGTTCCATTTAAAACTAATCACATTTTGCACCAAATGTGAATTTATTCAAATTCTTATGCCGCATCGCTGAAGTATAATTATACAATAGAAGGAAATACTACATTACAATACAAATATTCATTAAAAACTGAGGTAAGCTAGGAAAACTTAAATGGCTGCAGGAAATCTAAAGTGCATTATGACAAATAAAAAGTCAGGTTAAATCCGACAGGAATACCCTGTGGAGTTCATGCAAACTTTACCAAACACTTAGTATGTTGAAATAAACGGGTACGGTTAATTTTACAGCTTTAAGGTGGAAATGAGAATTGTTTATCCTAGAAAATATAGCAGACATTAAGTCACCTGCACATGAAAGGAATAAAACCAACAAGGGGATCTGCATAACAAGGTCTCACGATTGTTTTTTTTTTTATATACCCGACATCTCTTTACCAACTAATATTGCTCCTAAAATGTGTCATCCTGTCCTACCCCAGTGCATTCTGGGATAGGCTCCAGCCCTTGACAGGTTAAGAAAATAATTCCTTTTTAAAGCTTTGGCTTAATTAATTTCTGACTGATGCAACAGAGTAGACCAGGGCTTCAGTCATGTTCTTTGAAACTTAAGACTGAACTATTTTTCCTTTTTATTGTTTTTACAACCAAATACTGACAGTTGTAATTTCTCTGATCTTACTGGAGAGAAAGACCTTAAGTCTTGAACGATCAGGAACAAACTTTTGCACCGAATAACTAGTCGGATCGTAATTCTCAAACGTTATCAATATATTAATGGACTATCTGCCTGAAGAAATACAAAATTTGAATTAAAATACATTTTACCATTTTGAACAAGTCAATAAATGTAGAAGTTAAAATTTAGACTTTCCAGCTCAAAGTCAAGAATAAGTATAATTGTGACTTAACTTGTAAACAGCTAATGTGCTTATCATTTCTTATGTTTCTCTGACTGAACCAGGCTGCCACAGGTATTACCTTTGCCAGTTGCAGTATTTCGTTTACAGCAAAGTATTTGAAAAACAATCCAATTTTTGTAATTAGTTAACTAAAATTTTCATTTTGGCACCAGCACTAAAAAACATTTCAGATACCCAGCAGAGCTTTGTCTTTTTAAATGTAAGCAGTTAAGTATTTGTAAGCAATAAGATATTCAAACTGACGGAAAACAAAAGGAAAAAGTCCCGCTCGTCATCTTCAGGTCCATCAGCTACAGTGAGTTTATATCCCAAATATCTCTGACTAACAAATTAGCAGTAAACTGTCAGAACATTATCTTCAAATGAAGCTGGGTTATTTACCAGAGCAGCTTCTGGTAAAGTACACAAAAGCAAAAAAAAAATGTATTTGCTGTTATTTAGAAGTTTGTTTTTCTTCTTGATGAATCCTTCAAAAAAATCAGGCCTCAGGTCAGATTTCACCTTTGCAAATGAAATCAAGACCGTCTTAATGCCAGTACATGTTTAAAAAGATACGCTAATAAAAAGCGGTGAAATTGCAGTGACTTCAGAAGTAGATGTGTGGTTGGAGAGAAGAGCAGCTCACTGAACTCCCTCCCTCTGTGGAGGGGGAGACTTCTGTTGCGGCTGCTGTGGTTGTTGTTGTTGTTGTTCCTTGGTGGGGGCGTAGTAAAGCTCCAGAGGCTTCCTCACCTTCCAGTATTTCTCGTTGACCAACTCCAGAGTCAGAGAGCCGTTCAGCGTCTGAGAGGAAAAAAGGGAGGGAGAGTTAAATAATGAAAGAGTGAAACAGAAGTGATTGAAAAACTGCGTTAAATTCCACAGAACACAGCTTATATTAAATATTAGAAACTTTATTTAGTAGCAAGTAGAGAAACATTGCATCATTTCTGGAGCGCCACAACACATTCCATAGCTGCAGCTAATGATTATTTTCATTATGGATTAATCTGCCCATTATTTTCTACATTAATCAATTAATGGTTTTGCATAGAATTTTAGAAAACAGTGAAAAATGTCCGAGGTGAGGTGTTTAAATGTTTTGTAAGTCCAAAACCCAAAGATATAAAACAAAGAAAAGCAGGAGAACACACTAAAGAGCTTTAGAGGTAAACATTAGAGTGGAGTAGAAGAAAGGTAATGCGATCATTAAAAACAAAAGGATTCATCGTTTATGGACTTAAGGCTGGGTACATTAAAAGATGTTCAATTCTATACTTCTGCACTTCAGAAATATTTTATATCTACTGTATTTCTATTTTTGAAAATTGTTATTTGTTCCGTTAAGAGCTTTATGTATTTATTTTTGAGATTCTTTTTTTTTTGTAGTTTGCACATAAATAAATACTAGAGCTGAAACTATTAGTCTATAAATAGAACAATTGATTGACAACTACTTTTTGTCATATCAAGCAAAAATGCAAAAAACACTCCCGACTTTCAGCTCAGCAATAGTGAAGTTTTGTGATCATTTTGTACATTAAATGATATGAAAATAATTGTTAGTTGCAGCACTGGAATTATTAAACACCAACCCAAGTTCAAAATCAACCTGATTTTCTACAAATATTAATATTTAATTGTCGGTTATTCCGATAAATTTGGGAAATACAGTTATTCTCATTCCTGCCTGAATTCAGACGCTTAAATGTAAGCATATATTCCCAAAATGTTTCGTTCCCAAAATTCCTGTTAAAACAGTGGCAGATTGTTGGTTATGTGACTCACAGAGAACTGCCCTCCTCTCGTCATGATGTAGATGGTGTACTGTTTCTCACTGATGGTGCTCAGACTCGAGCCCTCTCCACTTCCTGCTGTTCCTCCAGTTTCTCCTCCTGCTCCTATTTCCTCTCCTCTTCCTCCCTCCTCTCTTCCTCTGTCCCCTGTCTCTACTTTGGTCTGTCTGTCCTCCAGGGCGATACGCAGAGCGAGGTATTTAGACAGATGGTCCACAGTGGCGTTGGCTGTTGTCTTCACATATCTGCAAAGGAAGAGCGTTTGATAAGAAATTAGGGGAAATAAAGAACGGACCAAACCATTTTTTGGGCATTACTTTAGCTGGCAGTAGGGTTGGGGAGAAAAATTTAATCTCAGTAGATGTGAATTTGGAATTATGATGTTGATATACTTTATCGTGACATCGTAAATATTTGGAATATTTAACCGAAAAACTATTTAAGATAAAAGTAACATATTGGAAACGTCGTAAAAATGGCTGACAAATCAAGTATTTCTTCACATTGATGCAAAAACATCAGTCCAATAAGGTCTAAAAGGTTTCCATTTGTAGGAATAAATAGTAGAACAGTCTGTGATTGCTATCAAATGATTTTTTCACAAACCAATGACACATGAAACAATATACTATAGATGTTTTATTAACGACATCGATGACTAAATATTTTTGGTCAATGCCCTTTTTTCCCCATGACGTGACGGCACAGCCTTCATTTTTTCCCCCCCCATACCAGGACTACAGCGGCAGCACAGTCAGGAGGACATGGAGGGACCTCAGAAGTTAAAGTTAACAATGACAACAAAAGGACTTAAAAACACTCAAATTAAACAGTTTTCAATATTTTCAATATGAAAATATTGAAAATATTGACGTGTTTTCTTTGACAAAGACTAAAATGCAACTTTTATTGGCTGGTCCGACCTCTGGTCCGGTCTCACCTGGTCTGGTTGTAGTCCTCGGCTTGCACCAGCTCTGGGTGTGGTCTGAACACCAGCTCTATCTCTGAGGCTGGCCCCTCTTTGTGACACCTCGGTGGAGGGGTGGGGCTGCCACTGTCCGCCTCGGGCCCCGAGCCGTCATCTGATGCTCGCGGCCGCTTGCGGCTCGGCCCTGCTTCTGACGGGGTCTGACCGGGGGGGTGAGGAATGTGTGAGGGCGCCGAGTCATGAGACAGGTGTGAGCGGGCATCGCCGTTGTCTTCCCCCCCACTGAAGGTGGTGTTGTCACTCTCCTGAGTCGGCTTCTTCACCCGGTGGTTCCTGCAGGGCGGAGGTAAATCCTGGTTAATCTGTTTGAAGACATCTCTTTGCTGATGTCACCGTGTTGCCAGATCTCACATATTAACTCGGTGCGATGCAATGATATTATTACTGATCGCAATAATGCAAGAAGAATAAAGGAAGGCAAAACAATACTGTTTAGTTTCTAATCAGATTCAATCATTACTTCACCTGGTAGTAGGGTTGGGTGAAAAATGAAATTGCGGTAGATGTGTATTTGGTATTATGATGTTGATATACTTTATCGTATTATTGGAAATATTTGGAATATTTAACTGAGAAACTATTTAAGATAAAAGTAACATAACCCTAACCCTGACAAATCAAGTATTTCTTCACATTGATGCAAAAACCATCAATAAGGTCTAAAAGGTTTCCATTTGTGGGAGTAAACATCATCACATATAATATATACAATAATCACATCAACCAACTCTACTTTAAAAGCAAAGCAATAACATCTGTGTGACTTTAATGCGAGAGGTATTCGGTCATTTTTCGAAATATTTTGAGATTTGACAATGAGACGTCAGAAAAAAATATTTCTTTCACATTTCTTAGCATTTTTAAGACATTTTAACACCGATTAAGGCTTTATTATTAGATTATTGAATTCAACCCTGTTATAATATGAATCTGCCCCTCCCCACCCCTCCCCTCCCCCACCTCTCGGACCTGTAGCGGGCCTGCTGTCGGAGTCCCTCCTCGATGCTGGAGCTCAGCGCCTCTTTGTTGTGCAGTCTGTTGAGTCGCTCCAGGACGCGGCGCTGGTGGGCCTCATACTCGTCCCGACTCGGGTAGATCTTCGAGATCAGCGCATCGAAGTTTGAGTCTCGGCGCAGCGAACGCCTGGAGACCAGCTTCTTCCTGCAGGTCGGACACTCTTTGTTCCTGGGGAGGGGCGAGATATGGTGCCGTGATAATTCTGAGCTCATATCTGGTTCCGGTTTTTTTTCCTCACTTTTTGTTGTCTCTTAAAGATCGCCTTCAGACAGACACATTTTAAAGGATGGAAAAATACTCTGCTCTGATTAACATTTTGATATTTGAATGGTTTCTGTAGCTTCAGCAGCATTTACACTATTTAAAGTAACAAATGTCCAGAAATCCATCTATTAAAACTAGCAGGCAGACACTCTGATGGTGTATGTATGTTCACCACACAGAGGCTGCCATGTGTAAAAACCAAGCCTAGCACAACCTCCAACTCAATACAAATTTAGTTTCCGTAAGATCCTAATTATATTATTCTATTGCTGTAACATAAATGACCTGGCTGGGATCCTTCCTATTATGATTCATGTTGATCTTGTACAGGACTTATCATACAAAGACAATGTTGTGTGTGTGTGTGTGTGTGTGTGTGTGTGTGTGGTGTCACATTAACAGATTAGTCAGTTGACAGTTGATTAACCAACAGAACAAATAACGACGTGTTGCTGCTGTATTGAGCTCACCCCGATCGCAGTGCGGTGACGATGCAGTCGGAGCAGAAGCGGTGCAGACACTCTTTGGTCGTCATGGTGTTTTTCAGCATGTCCAGACAGATGGGACACATCAGCTCACTGTGCAGAGAGCGAGGAGACACAGCCACCTCTGTCCCATCCATGATCGCCTCCTACACACACACACACACACAACACACATAAATCATACTGGAAGGACATTTACAGCCGCCAAACTCAATGATATATCTGCCGATGTACTGAAAAAAGAAATGTGTCGTCTTCTGCACCCTCGGCATGGAATCTTTCAGCCACACTTGAAACTCAATGATTTGATCTTGTTGAAATCTTTTAAATCAAAAATGTAAGAGTTAGAGGTTTTTTTAATTCACCTAGTCATGAAATTGACTTTATTCCCTACAATTGATTTTTGGTTCCTTTTATTGTTTGTCTCCCTTTGTGTGCTTCCTCTTTGTAAGTATGTTCTGCTGCCGGTCTTGGCCAGGTCTCCCTTGAAAAAGAGGTTCATAATCTCAACGGGATTCTCCTGGTTAAATCATTTTTTTTTGACAGAATGAGCAATATGCACATGCACACACACATGCAGACGCAGTCACACACCTGAGGGCTCCTGTGAAGTTCATACAGACTCAGCTCCCAGGTCTTACTGGGAGTCTGGATGTTTATCGGCGCTGCCATGACGACTGGTTCCCACAATCCTCACTGGACAGAGAGAGAGAGAGAGAGAGAACGATAAAACACACACACACTACATATATATATGAAACTGTGGGTGCCTTCAGTCCCTAACAACATAACACACATGGAGATTTTCCAAAATGTGTTCAGACTCAGAACAACAGTGAATGTAATCTCCTAACAAGTAGTATGTGTGTGTGTATCAAAGCCTGATATATCTTCTCCCTCCATGGAGCTCCAATGTTGTCTAAAAACTATTAAACACACATCAGTGAGCCTCACTGTTGCACTGGGTGACATGTTCCTTCATTACCATGAACACACACACACACACACACACACACACACACACACACACACACACACACACACACACACACTACTGTCTACACTGTCCTGCTGACAAACACTCAGTACAGCACCAAATGCAGATTAATACGACGCTGAAAATAGTCCCCAACAAATGGACTATTTCCTCTTGTTTTGTTAGATAAAAACTACAGTGACCAGCTGTTTTAGGAAATAATTGAGACTTTAAAAAGAGTTTAAGTCTTCAGTAGGAACCAATGGACATTAGAGTTTAGAGCCACAGACAGGAAGTCAGAAAGTAGGCTATTCGTATTCAGATTAATAATACAAAATATGATTCAGCTAATAAACTAGCTGCAACATCTGTGACGCTTATACATTAACACATCTCTCATTAGAATTCAGTGATATAATAAAATTCTGAAACGTGCCTAATAAGTACTTTTACTTGTAATGCAGTATTTTTACATTACGGGATTGCTACTTTTACTTTAGGGAAATAGTATATATAGTATAGTATAGTAAATAGTAATAGTAATAATGAGTAGCTCTGGCTGTGTAACATTAAAAATGAGGGGAAAAGACACTTTAATATTAACTGAAATGTTAACACATACAACTGCAATAAGATATGTTTAATTACCGATCGTGAATTCATGAATGAAGTACTACATACTGCAAAGGTCACATTTAGAATAAGAACACATAAGTATGACAGACACACGCTCAGACCATCAGGTGTATTGATGATATAAGAGGAAACAAAAACACACCGAACAGCAAACTTGGTAAAAGGGACAAAACAGTCATTCTTCATCACGATGTTAATCATAAAAAATAAGTTTGCAAAGTTGTATTTGTGAACAGGATTTACAAATAAATAGCAATAGTTTCATATTCCACGATGGAGGCTTTAAACTAGAGAGTATAAAAAGCAGGAAATCAATCTAGAAACTCACCTGACGTTAAACTGACGGGACAGCTGACCCGAGGAGACCCCCCTCCCCCCTGCACTAACACACACACACACAGCCTTCCAAAAACAACTTATTAAATCATTCTAATCAAACAGTTTAGTGACTATTTCTCAGTAAATGTCCGCAGAGTGCTTTTTAGCTATGGCTGTGTGTCACTCGAAGAGAAAATAAGACAAAGAAGATGAAGAGCGCAGCATTTTTTGAGCCCCTGCAGGAATCAGCTAGCTAACGTTAGCTGTGGCCATCTTTCTCCTTCGTCTCCCCGGAACCACTCGCTTTCTCCCCGGCTGTTTGCCCCTTTCTCACCGGTAGTGACCCCCAGCGGTCAGTCATTGCATTACAACAGAAAACCCATGCAGATGGATGGATGGATGGACAGACAGACAGATAGGCTTTTCCACTTTGTAAAGTGCTGTCTAAGGGTTATTCTTCAACTGTCGTCATTTTTGTGTCCCTGGCAGAAATAAGAAAAACAAAAACAAATTTCCTATTTTTTATTTTTGTGACACTCACTTAACACCCCCATGCGACACACCCCTCCACTCAAGCCCACCCAGGGGACCAGCACCTCGGGTCTAACAAGCGCACAGCACACCTCCAGCAGCCAAGCACCCAAACCCTGCCCTCCACTCGAACACGTGCACCCACTATTAACACCAAAAGGAACATATCAAAATTAAATCATAGATCAGTCATTATTTGTATTACATAAAAAGCCTTTTATGTGTTGTTCTTGCTGTATATCACTTTTGGATATTCAAACCTGAATTTAATATTGACCTAATATTAATTGTATGTGCAAATGACACATAAATGGCCATTTTAATTAAAAGTGTCATATGTTGTAAGATATATTAGTATTTCATGTCTTTTTTTAAATAAAAAGAACACCCTGTCCCTTGGGGTCCTTGTCATTTCCATCACACCATGCAAAATGTGAATTTGGGGAGTTTTTTAAAAAGTTTTTAAACTTGGTGATCATGCTTTCAAGATATGGCTCTGATAAATTAAGACAATTACAAGAATGGTGTGATGAATGTGGTTTCCCGGCAGGAGGGTCGTTAAGTACGGCACAGATACGGAAACTAGGCATGATTTCCAATGCTATTCTATATTATTTTAATTCTGCTATTTTTATAATGGTACTCATTTACATCAACACTGTGATTATTGTACTGTAAATGCTCTAATCTTGTACTAATTTTTATGTTTTTGCTGTGAAGCACTTTGGGCTGCAATTCTTGTATGAAAGGTGCTATACAAATAAAAGCTTATTATTATTATCTGTTACGACTCAGACACAGGGAAGGAAGACTCAATTGCACGACTCCAGAAACAAACGCAAGTGTAGAATAAACAAAACTTTACTTCCATAAATCAAAATAACTGTCACGGTTATGTCCAGGTATGGTACAGGAGAGGACCCAATTGCAGCAAAACAGACGATGTTATAACAAAAAGCGAGGCTTTAATAAACAAAGCTGAATCAGGAAATACAAAGTAACAAATAAACTGAAGAAACACAAAACTAACCAGAGGTCGAACCAGAGGTCGAAGCAGGGTAAACACAGGGTAGACACGAGGAAGCACGGCAGGAAGCACGGCAGGTAACAGACAAGTAACAGGCAGGTAACAAGCACATAATATGAAAGACGATTGGTCTTGTTTATGTTACGACCCGGCTCGGCGAGGGAAAGGGGAGTAACATACACCAGATGTTTATGGTAAAATAAGATATATTTATTGATATAATATGGACGATTGGCAAACAATTGCTTTTAAATAGAAAAATGGAACACAGGGAGGGCTCTTAGCATAAGAGCATAAGGCGTCAAGGCCAAACTAACAAAATTAAATCCCAACCTAAACAACTCTAAAACAAAACTTGGGGTGAAAACTGGATTCGTACAAACAAAGCATAAATAGCACCGGAGCACCTAGCGTGCTTAACAAAGCTCTACAAACAGCTTGTTCCACAGGCTGACGATCAAACTGTCCCAACTAAACAAAACGGACAATTTGCATGGAACACGAAATGGCATGTACAATATATTACGTTCAATAACCTATATCCAAGCGCGACAATCACAGACCCAAACAGAAATACATATGGCTGTCAACACCAGCAGCCCCGACTGTAGAGCTGGCTAGGCATTTGTAGCTTCTGGTCTCTCCAGCGTCCCTTGGATTGGTGAACCGGAACAGGTACATGCCAATCACAACTCGGTCGTCATCAAGGTGGGAGGAGAGGCATCGTTGCAGCCAATCAAGGGCCGGGGATCACACATCCTAATCTGCATACCTAATAGGGAAACAAGGTGCAGACATCCACATAATAACCCCCACAGATACCTAAGGCAGACGGCATTGGCCGTGGCCGTAACACTCCCCCCCTTAAAACCTAACCTATAGATTCCTGTAACGAAACCCATCACTTCAAATGTTATTTTCTAACCTGGACAAAGCATTCGCCAACACTTTTTCTGAGCCCTTTTTATGGCGAATTTCTAAATTGTAGTCCTGCACAATCAGCGCCCACCGCATGAGTCGTTGATTGTGGTTGTGCATGCGAGACAAAAAAACGAGAGGGTTATGATAGATATACACCTCAAAATGCTGGAGGGCCAACAACAAAACAATTATTACAACCAATATCTGAAAGGTGGCTAGAGCGTTGCACAAGCCAAAAGCTAGGACTGTGTATCATAAAACGTAAGTGGCAAACGCAGATTTTTCGGCAGCGTGTTTAGTTACCTTAGTTAGTTACCTGCCAATCACCTTTCAGTAGATCCAATCTGCTGACATTTTTAACGGGGCCCAAGTTATCCATACAGTCCTCCATCCGCTGCAACGGATAGGAGTCCTGAACCGTAATTACATTTACTTTTCACACAATGGTGTCATTTCTAATGAATGGACACCTATTTTTTCTTGTGTAATGGTCGGTGTCATAACAAGTGAATCTGTCGTTAGTAAAGGAATGATATTAGGAATGTTGATTGGTTTTCTTTCAGCAAGAGAATCAGCAGCAACAACTGCAGCAGCATTAGGAACAGCATGAACTGCAGAAACAGCAGCAAAAGCTGCAGTAACAACAGCAACAACAGCAGCAGCAACAACTACAGTAACAGCAGCAGAAACAATTGAAGCAACAGCAGCAGCAGCAAAAGTAGTAGCAAAAGCAGCAACAGCAACAACAGCAGCAGAAACAAATGTGGCAACAACAGCAGCAGCAACAGTGGCATAAGCAACAGCAGCAGCAACATCAGCAGCAACAGATGCAGCAGCAGCAATAGCAGCAACATCTGCAGCAACAACAGCAGCAGAAACAACTGCATCAGCAGCGACAGCAACAGCAGCAGCAGCAGCAACAGGAGCAACAGCAGCAGCAACTACAACAACAACAGCAGCAAAAACAACAGAAGCAGCAGCAACAGCAGCAGTAACTACAGTAGCAGCAGTAACAAAACGCAAGAGAAGCAGCAGCAGCAACGGTTCTAGAATGTTGGATTCATGTTAATGTGTATTTAAAGACATTTCAATTTATGGGGGAAAAAATGGTCTAATCAACCAAACATTTTGCGACCCCCCTGCAGTACCTCCACGTACCCCCCAAGGGGTGGCGGACCCCCTGTTGAAGACCTCTGCTCTAAAGGTTAGCCGAATGCAGGTATGGGTTTGAGATAAATTAGTTAGGCTTACCAGCAAGATACTACCAGGCACTACAGGTTTTTAAAAAACTTAGCTACATAAGCCTTAAAACCTGGCAAGAAGAAGGGCTGGAGGTCATAAGTTTTTGTGACTCCTAACTGACCAGACCATGGATGTTAGTGTGCCAACTGCAAATCCTTTTGCTAGTAGCCTACATAGTGGGGACAATAACTTGATAATAGATTGGGCTACACAATCTACCAATAGGCCAGAGGGAAGTCAGTGTAAATAGCATGTTAAATAGTTCTTATTCAATGCTTCTGATGCATAATAAATGTTTTATGACGCCATATATAGGATTTATAATAAGATACCAGGACATTTAAAGTTTATATATATGTAATTATATATATATATATACATATATATGTAAATATATATGTTTCAGCTCTTCATTGAAGCTATATGATGTTTTTATGAGACTCCCCAAAATGTTTTTTGACATACAGTATTTGGTGTTTTTGAAAACTTGAATCTCCGCTAGAATTTCAAATAAAGTGAAACAGAATGAGGCAAAAAATTAAGGTATCATCAATTTATTAATTTAGATGTGAGCATATTATTTCATAGCGCAGCTTTTTACAACAAATATTCCCAAGGTAAATAATAATTATTACAGTTAACAATAGAATACATTATAAACACAATTTCATATAATCACAAAGTTTCCTTCAATATAAAGAACTGTGACATATTTTGCATACACACACACACACACACACACACACACACACACACACACACACACACAGAAGTACAACAGCTTGACCTGAACTTAATCGAGATATTGTTTTCTGTTGTTCACTTATTGTACAATCTAACACATGCACACAATAAATAACATAAATAGAATAATTTATGGCAATTTAAAAGATTAAATATCAGTCACGTTTGCCACTGTTACTGATTACAGAAAGTAATTCAAATTTTGATCACTGTACCCAGATTTAGAGTAGTTGACCCTTCCTCTCCTTTCTTTGACCTGCCTTCTCTGACATTTTAAAAACAATTATTGATTCATAATTTAGACATACACATGATAAATTGGATGAGTAAAATAAAACATTTAGATAATAACTATATCTTTGTATTTAACAGGTAAACTATGAGTCCATCAATCCTGTCATGCGGATGTAGCTGTATTATGTCGTTTTTTATAGAAGCACGGCAGCTATGACAGCCACTGTGACAGAAATAAGATTGATTTTGTTGTTGATTGCAGCTGCAGTTGCTGAGGGGGCTCCCGCTACAGCTCCTACTCCAACTCCTGCTCCAGCTCCTGCTCCAGCTCCAGATACTATTGTTGAAGATGTTGCCACGTTGCCAGAGGGAGCACTTGACGCTGTTGCTACTGATACTAATGCTGATACTGATCCTGCTGCTGATGCTGCTACTGCTGCTCCTAATGCTGCCGCCTGTCCTGTTGTTTGTGATGGTACCTCTACTGCTGATAATGCTGCCATTGCTGTTGCTTTTGCTATCTCCGCCACCATTTGTGCACCTGTAATTGATGCTTCCTCTGCTAGTGTTAACCCTGTGTTGTTTAATAAAAATGTTTGTAATTCTGCTGCTGCTTCTTCTGATACTGTGGCCACTGTTTTGACAGCTTGTGCAACTTTTGAAAGTATTCCTGGCAGTGCATTTGAAGATGCTACCATTGTTGCTGCATTTGCTCCAATTTGTGATGCGTCTGCTAATTTTAAAGCTAATATAGCTATTTGTGCTGCTCGTAGTCGTGCTGATTCTGGTGATGCTGCTGCTGCTGCTTGTATTGCTGCTAGTGCTGCTCTGTTTGCTGCTTCAGCTGCTTTTCTTGCTTTATCTGCTGCCATCTCCACTGTTATTGACCCTTTTTCAAGTTCTATGGCAGCACTTGCTGCTATTCTTGAAGCGTTTATTGCAAGTTCGGCTGCTACTCTTGCTTCTGGTCCAGCAGCTGCTGCTGCTGTTGAGGCTGCTGAGGCTGCTGCTATTGCAGCCGTTATCGGCCCTAATGCAAGATTAGAACGATTAGCTGCTCCTGGTGCTGTCGCTGCTGTTGTTGCTGCTACTATAATGGGTACTGTTACCACTGGTGTTGCTCCATTACCATTTGGTGCTGGTGTATTGGTCAATGTTGCATTTATAGTAGTTGGTCTTGGGGTTACATTTGTGACTGTCCCTTGAGATGCCTTTGGCAGTAATGCTTCTGCTGCATTTGTTGCTGCTGTTGCACTTCTTGCTGTCGCTAGTGCTGTTGACGCCATTATTTCTATGTTGTTTGCTGCTGAAGATTCTGCTACTATTTCTGCTGTAAATGCTGTTGCTTCTGATATATGTGCCACAGCTTGTGCTATAACAATAGCTGAACGTGTTTGCTCCGACAATTTTGCTGCTTCTTCTGCAGAGACTGTTAATAATGCTTCCAATGCTCCTTGTGCTGCGTCTGCCACTGTTTTAGCAGCTTCTGCAACTGCTGTAATTGTTTCTGGTGTTGCTTTTTTAACTGCATCTGTTGCTGCATTTGCTGCTTTTCTTGCTGCTACTGCTGCTGTCATTGTTGCATCTGCTATGTCTGATGACCCTGTTAATTGTGCTTCTATTGCAACTAGTTCTGCTGCGTCTGCTGCATTTCTGGCGGCTTGTGCTGCCAATGTTGCTGGTGCGTTCCCTGTTGCTACTAATGTGGCAGCTATAGCTGCTACTTGGGCAGCTCTTACTGCCCTTTCTACTGCTTCGGATGTTGTTGTGCCAGCGGCTACTGCCATTGAGGCTGCCATTGCTGTTGCTGCTGCTGCTATTGATGTGGATGTTGAAGCTGCAGCTGTCATTGTAGTTGGTGCTGTAGTTGTAGGCCTTTGAGTCGTTGCTCCAGAAACGGCTGCTGCTGCTGCTGCTACTGCTGCTGTTGCTGCTTCCATAGCTCTTTCAACTGCTTCTGTTGCCTTTTTAGCTGCTGTTTCTTCAGTTGTTGTGTTTGCAGCAGCTGCAATGGCTTCTGCTGCTTTTTCTGCTGCTACAACTGATAGTTGCATTATGGGTGTTTCTGGATTTTCTGCAGTTGTTTGGTTTTTATTTGCTGTTAATGCCGCTTGTAGTGCTGATAGAGCTGTTGCTGCCTCTGCTGCTGCCTCTGCTGCAGTTGCTGTAGCTGCCTCTGCACCTTCTGCTGTCGTTGCAGATGCAGCCATTTCTGCTGCCTGTGCTGATTTATCTGCTGCAACCAATGCATTTGACGTTGCCTCTGCTATTTCTTCTGCTATTGCTGCTGTTTCAATTGCTTTCCTTGTTGCATTTAATGCTAGCTTGGCTGCTTCTATTGCTTGTTTTGCTTGTTCTGCTGCCATTATTGGTGATAGGGAGCCGTTTATTGCGGCTGCAGCAGCAATTGCTGCGTCTTGTGCAGCTGTAGCAGCTGTTGCTGCGGCAGCTGCTGCTGCTACAGCGGGGGGTCCAGTACTGGCTGCTGCTGCTGTTGCTGCTGTTGCTGATACTGCTGCTGCTATTGCTGCTGCTGTTGCTGTTGCTCTTGCACTTGCTGCTTTTAATGCTAGTGATGGTCCTGTTGTTGCTGTCATTGTAGTTGGTGCTGTAGGTGTAGGCCTTTGAGTCGTTGCTCCAGAAACGGCTGCTAGCTGCTGCTGCTACTGCTGCTGTTGCTGCTTCCATAGCTCTTTCAACTGCTTCTGTTGCCTTTTTAGCTGCTGTTTCTTCAGTTGTTGTGTTTGCAGCAGCTGCAATGGCTTCTGCTGCTTTTTCTGCTGCTACAACTGATAGTTGCATTATGGGTGTTTCTGGATTTTCTGCAGTTGTTTGGTTTTTATTTGCTGTTAATGCCGCTTGTAGTGCTGATAGAGCTGTTGCTGCCTCTGCTGCTGCCTCTGCTGCAGTTGCTGTAGCTGCCTCTGCACCTTCTGCTGTCGTTGCAGATGCAGCCATTTCTGCTGCCTGTGCTGATTTATCTGCTGCAACCAATGCATTTGACGTTGCCTCTGCTATTTCTTCTGCTATTGCTGCTGTTTCAATTGCTTTCCTTGTTGCATTTAATGCTAGCTTGGCTGCTTCTATTGCTTGTTTTGCTTGTTCTGCTGCCATTATTGGTGATAGGGAGCCGTTTATTGCGGCTGCAGCAGCAATTGCTGCGTCTTGTGCAGCTGTAGCAGCTGTTGCTGCGGCAGCTGCTGCTGCTACAGCGGGGGGGTCCAGTACTGGCTGCTGCTGCTGTTGCTGCTGTTGCTGATACTGCTGCTGCTATTGCTGCTGCTGTTGCTGTTGCTCTTGCACTTGCTGCTTTTAATGCTAGTGATGGTCCTGTTGTTGCTGTCATTGTAGTTGGTGCTGTAGGTGTAGGCCTTTGAGTCGTTGCTCCAGAAACGGCTGCTGCTGCTGCTGCTACTGCTGCTGCTTGCTGCTTCCATAGCTCTTTCAACTGCTTCTGTTGCCTTTTTAGCTGCTGTTTCTTCAGTTGTTGTGTTTGCAGCAGCTGCAATGGCTTCTGCTGCTTTTTCTGCTGCTACAACTGATAGTTGCATTATGGGTGTTTCTGGATTTTCTGCAGTTGTTTGGTTTTTATTTGCTGTTAATGCCGCTTGTAGTGCTGATAGAGCTGTTGCTGCCTCTGCTGCTGCCTCTGCTGCAGTTGCTGTAGCTGCCTCGGCACCTTCTGCTGTCGTTGCAGATGCAGCCATTTCTGCTGCCTGTGCTGATTTATCTGCTGCAACCAATGCATTTGACGTTGCCTCTGCTATTTCTTCTGCTATTGCTGCTGTTTCAATTGCTTTCCTTGTTGCATTTAATGCTAGCTTGGCTGCTTCTATTGCTTGTTTTGCTTGTTCTGCTGCCATTATTGGTGATAGGGAGCCGTTTATTGCGGCTGCAGCAGCAATTGCTGCGTCTTGTGCAGCTGTAGCAGCTGTTGCTGCGGCAGCTGCTGCTGCTACAGCGGGGGGTCCAGTACTGGCTGCTGCTGCTGTTGCTGCTGTTGCTGATACTGCTGCTGCTATTGCTGCTGCTGTTGCTGTTGCTCTTGCACTTGCTGCTTTTAATGCTAGTGATGGTCCTGTTGTTGCTGTCATTGTAGTTGGTGCTGTAGGTGTAGGCCTTTGAGTCGTTGCTCCAGAAACGGCTGCTGCTGCTGCTGCTACTGCTGCTGTTGCTGCTTCCATAGCTCTTTCAACTGCTTCTGTTGCCTTTTTAGCTGCTGTTTCTTCAGTTGTTGTGTTTGCAGCAGCTGCAATGGCTTCTGCTGCTTTTTCTGCTGCTACAACTGATAGTTGCATTATGGGTGTTTCTGGATTTTCTGCAGTTGTTTGGTTTTTATTTGCTGTTAATGCCGCTTGTAGTGCTGATAGAGCTGTTGCTGCCTCTGCTGCTGCCTCTGCTGCAGTTGCTGTAGCTGCCTCTGCACCTTCTGCTGTCGTTGCAGATGCAGCCATTTCTGCTGCCTGTGCTGATTTATCTGCTGCAACCAATGCATTTGACGTTGCCTCTGCTATTTCTTCTGCTATTGCTGCTGTTTCAATTGCTTTCCTTGTTGCATTTAATGCTAGCTTGGCTGCTTCTATTGCTTGTTTTGCTTGTTCTGCTGCCATTATTGGTGATAGGGAGCCGTTTATTGCGGCTGCAGCAGCAATTGCTGCGTCTTGTGCAGCTGTAGCAGCAGTTGCTGCGGCAGCTGCTGCTGCTACAGCGGGGGGTCCAGTACTGGCTGCTGCTGCTGTTGCTGCTGTTGCTGATACTGCTGCTGCTATTGCTGCTGCTGTTGATGCTGCTCTTGCACTTGCTGCTTTTAATGCTAGTGATGGTCCTGTTGTTGCTGTCATTGTAGTTGGTGCTGTAGGTGTAGGCCTTTGAGTCGTTGCTCCAGAAACGGCTGCTGCTGCTGCTGCTACTGCTGCTGTTGCTGCTTCCATAGCTCTTTCAACTGCTTCTGTTGCCTTTTTAGCTGCTGTTTCTTCAGTTGTTGTGTTTGCAGCAGCTGCAATGGCTTCTGCTGCTTTTTCTGCTGCTACAACTGATAGTTGCATTATGGGTGTTTCTGGATTTTCTGCAGTTGTTTGGTTTTTATTTGCTGTTAATGCCGCTTGTAGTGCTGATAGAGCTGTTGCTGCCTCTGCTGCTGCCTCTGCTGCAGTTGCTGTAGCTGCCTCTGCACCTTCTGCTGTCGTTGCAGATGCAGCCATTTCTGCTGCCTGTGCTGATTTATCTGCTGCAACCAATGCATTTGACGTTGCCTCTGCTATTTCTTCTGCTATTGCTGCTGTTTCAATTGCTTTCCTTGTTGCATTTAATGCTAGCTTGGCTGCTTCTATTGCTTGTTTTGCTTGTTCTGCTGCCATTATTGGTGATAGGGAGCCGTTTATTGCGGCTGCAGCAGCAATTGCTGCGTCTTGTGCAGCTGTAGCAGCTGTTGCTGCGGCAGCTGCTGCTGCTACAGCGGGGGGTCCAGTACTGGCTGCTGCTGCTGTTGCTGCTGTTGCTGATACTGCTGCTGCTATTGCTGCTGCTGTTGATGCTGCTCTTGCACTTGCTGCTTTTAATGCTAGTGATGGTCCTGTTGTTGCTGTCATTGTAGTTGGTGCTGTAGGTGTAGGCCTTTGAGTCGTTGCTCCAGAAACGGCTGCTGCTGCTGCTGCTACTGCTGCTGTTGCTGCTTCCATAGCTCTTTCAACTGCTTCTGTTGCCTTTTTAGCTGCTGTTTCTTCAGTTGTTGTGTTTGCAGCAGCTGCAATGGCTTCTGCTGCTTTTTCTGCTGCTACAACTGATAGTTGCATTATGGGTGTTTCTGGATTTTCTGCAGTTGTTTGGTTTTTATTTGCTGTTAATGCCGCTTGTAGTGCTGATAGAGCTGTTGCTGCCTCTGCTGCTGCCTCTGCTGCAGTTGCTGTAGCTGCCTCTGCACCTTCTGCTGTCGTTGCAGATGCAGCCATTTCTGCTGCCTGTGCTGATTTATCTGCTGCAACCAATGCATTTGACGTTGCCTCTGCTATTTCTTCTGCTATTGCTGCTGTTTCAATTGCTTTCCTTGTTGCATTTAATGCTAGCTTGGCTGCTTCTATTGCTTGTTTTGCTTGTTCTGCTGCCATTATTGGTGATAGGGAGCCGTTTATTGCGGCTGCAGCAGCAATTGCTGCGTCTTGTGCAGCTGTAGCAGCTGTTGCTGCGGCAGCTGCTGCTGCTACAGCGGGGGGTCCAGTACTGGCTGCTGCTGCTGTTGCTGCTGTTGCTGATACTGCTGCTGCTATTGCTGCTGCTGTTGATGCTGCTCTTGCACTTGCTGCTTTTAATGCTAGTGATGGTCCTGTTGTTGCTGTCATTGTAGTTGGTGCTGTAGGTGTAGGCCTTTGAGTCGTTGCTCCAGAAACGGCTGCTGCTGCTGCTGCTACTGCTGCTGTTGCTGCTTCCATAGCTCTTTCAACTGCTTCTGTTGCCTTTTTAGCTGCTGTTTCTTCAGTTGTTGTGTTTGCAGCAGCTGCAATGGCTTCTGCTGCTTTTTCTGCTGCTACAACTGATAGTTGCATTATGGGTGTTTCTGGATTTTCTGCAGTTGTTTGGTTTTTATTTGCTGTTAATGCCGCTTGTAGTGCTGATAGAGCTGTTGCTGCCTCTGCTGCTGCCTCTGCTGCAGTTGCTGTAGCTGCCTCTGCACCTTCTGCTGTCGTTGCAGATGCAGCCATTTCTGCTGCCTGTGCTGATTTATCTGCTGCAACCAATGCATTTGACGTTGCCTCTGCTATTTCTTCTGCTATTGCTGCTGTTTCAATTGCTTTCCTTGTTGCATTTAATGCTAGCTTGGCTGCTTCTATTGCTTGTTTTGCTTGTTTTGCTGCCATTATTGGTGATAGGGAGCCGTTTATTGCGGCTGCAGCAGCAATTGCTGCGTCTTGTGCAGCTGTAGCAGCTGTTGCTGCGGCAGCTGCTGCTGCTACAGCGGGGGGTCCAGTACTGGCTGCTGCTGCTGTTGCTGCTGTTGCTGATGCTGCTGCTGCTATTGCTGCTGCTGTTGCTGTTGCTCTTGCACTTGCTGCTTTTAATGCTAGTGATGGTCCTGTTGTTGCTGTCATTGTAGTTGGTGCTGTAGGTGTAGTTGTTCTTGTGGGACACTTGTCTCTCAGGCTTCCATCAGCAGGCTGACTGTAGGATGCTGTTTCAAATGAAGAGTTTGGTCTGAATTCCGTCATATATTATCACATGTCGTGGTTGTTTTCATTTGAAATATAATACTGTTATTACTTACCAATAAGTATAATGACAACCATAACGGTCTTGATGATCATTTTGATTAGTTTCTGTTCTCCTCTGCTTTCTCTTCCAAAACTAGATATGATCATCTCCTGAAATAAAATGAAATTAAATGTTTAATCTTTGCATGCAGATTGTTAGCAAAATATTAACATTCTTCCTTCCTCTTAGGGTATATCTTGAGGTTTCACTGTTTGTAGTTTATAAGCACATGCAACATAGTATGTGGCAATACAATGAAAAAATCCTGGAAGATGCTGAGAAAAAAGTATTGTTTTTGGGATTCTCTTGAGGGTTAATTTTTCGGTCCCTGTATAAGTATCAAAAGTATTCAATTTGAAAATAAACATTGTTTATTATAAAATAATGTTTATTACCCTTTCCTCTTCTATTAAATTGGCCCATTTCCTTTGCAGGTGGACATAAAAGTGATACTTTCTTGTTGAAGTGAGTAACTGTGGTTTACATTAGTACTAGAAAGTTCTAAAGGAAGCTCTGCAAGTTTAAGGGTGTGTGATGTCATGAGAGGTAGTGTCATAGATATGAGATACATTCCCTCCCGTTGGATGCAGCAAGAACTACAAACCACCAGATTACAAAACCCACAGTCAGCAGGGCAGTCAGGACAAGGTTTGCTGCCCTGCTCAACCATATGAGCCGATTGCCCTAGTGAGGCAGCTAAAATGGGCGAGGGACAATGACTGAGGTGTACAGAGAGAAAAGGTGTTTTTTAGTTGTGTTACAAAAGAAGATTTGATTTCGGTATTGATTTAAATATATAATATTTAAATATTTGTTTTGTTTGTCTGAAGAGAGTTAAGTTAACCTCTATAAGAAGACTGAATACAACAACACTTTGCTGTCTTCATTTCCTGCACCCACACCTCCAGAGCTCTCAATCACAGGTGTAATAGTTAATACTGTTATTGCAGCTACACCCAAAGCAAAAGAGACAACAATCAAAGCGACCGCTCCTGATATGAGTGGTGCTATGAATTCATAGTATGTTAGTGCTATAACAGCAGCTGCACAAAATGCATGGCTGAAAGACCACTTAGAAAACATCAAAGAAGAACAGAAATCTCATCAGCCTTTTGTAGTTGTGTACACTGAATGTAATGACTGAGGGGGGACACAACACGGCCATCCTTAAAAAATCCCAATGCCCTACAGACAGACAACTTTTCATACAGGCCAAAGGGATGAAAAATTAATTGCAACAGATTTAGAAATGTTTCAATTCCTTCTAATCCGATAAATATTCAACCAAATATGTAAGGAAAAGTTAGACAGCCCCCTCCCTGTGCACCTCTTGTGGTGTTGTATTTAGGATTTGGGGGATGACAAAGATTTGGTTATAATGCATAAAATCTCTTAAAAGTAAGAAATGACAAAGATTCCGAAGTAATGCCTTCCAGTAGACTGACAGCAAATTCTCACATCAGAAAAGCTAGACCCAACAAATGTTTGCTATTCTTAAACACAACAAGAAATTAAGTTAAAATTATTTATGATAAAAAAATCTAAAATTGTTGAAACACGAATATTGGTAGATATGCTTTATCTCACATTAATACTTGACATGTTTAGTTACAAAACTTAGGCAAAACATTTGTTCAGTAAATTAAAGGGAATTTTGAAAAAGAAGCTCACCAAAGAAAGTCCAGATTTGTGTATTTCAAAGATTACAAAAAATTATTTAAAATAGGTTTTGTGGGCTAATGAAGCCATCCAAGCCCTTCACACATTTTTATGAAAAAAGCATATTATCATCTCACCTCTATGCTTATTTTCATCAGCAACAACATCTACTTAGACAATTGTACACATAGATTATATAAAAACTAAATAAAAAAAACAAAAACATATAATTGCTTAATCATAAGAATAAAACATTTAATCAGATAAGAATCAGATGTTTTACAAAGCAAAGTGATTTTAAATTGAAATACTTACTCAGATGTTGTAGTGAAGTCAAGTAAAGTGAAATGATGCAGTGTCCGAGGTGTCACTTGCTGTATCTCTCTTCTTCTTGAGTTTAACTTTGCTCTGTCTCTCGGTCTTTATATAAGAAAAATTCACGTCACGGTAGTTTAATGAGTAATTATTAATAATTATCATGATTATAGACCGTACATACTGTCCCTTCCTAGATGAAGGTGTTTCCTTTTCTCTTCACATGAAGCCCACAGGCATGTCATTGAGATGCTGATGCTTGTCTGTGTACTCGGAGTTGTTAACAGAGATGCATAACTAGTCGAGTGACATTACAAGCCATTAGAAAATAACCTCAACCAGTAATTAAGAAATGTATTGTTTTGGTATTGTAATGTCAGCAACACACGTTTACTTTTAAACGGTACCTCATGTAGTCATCGTAATGGAACATTTTAATAGTTTAAAAAATCGATAATTTAAAAGTTAAAAATAGCTTGGATACCTTGTGTCTCATTTTATAAAATGTTCGTTGTTTCATGAATTATTTTTGTAGCCAGAACTGCTCTTTTTTCATCCTTCTTCTGACAAAGATAAGAGGGAAAGAAGAGATCTCAGAAGACTGGAAGAGGGTGTATCAATGTCAGCAAACTTGTTTCAACCCTGTCTCCTAGAAGAAACGACATTATCTTATCCAGAGCGACTTGCAGTGAACTAACTACAGGGACAGCTCGAGGTTAAGTGCCTTGCTCAGGGTCACAATGGTCATTCACTCAACTCATTTATAACAGCAATCGGATTTTGTAGGAAAGTGTAAATGTGGGGCATTTAAAACATCATCTTAACTTAATTACATTACATTACAGTTAATCTAGCTCATTAATGGATTAAGAAAATGTTTTCTATTCAAGTAAAAAAAAACACACTAATAATAATAGAAATTAAAATATATTATATGTACATTGATGTAACAATTAAACTTGTTTTACAAATACTCTTTGCATCCTATAAATGTAGTATTGAAACATCAAAAAACGAAGCAGATGTTTTTATACTGACTCCCAGAGCATGTCTCTCCTTTCTGTCACTGCTGATACACTCCTGACAGCTCGCTGAAGAAAGATAAGACTTTCATTGAATCACATGAATTTTTCTTCTTTTTTTGTATAAGATGAAGTCATTTGTTTAATGGACATTGTCCAACAGGCGGCAGTTACTGTGTTTTTTGTGTTTCTTTGTCTCTATACTTGTTCAGTAGTTAAGTACACTGTGTCTACCCGTGCAGCCACTCCTTTGGCAGGCACAACTGAGCTGGATCCAAGTGTCCTCTGTCTCCATGAACATTAAGGGAAACTGATACTTTTGTCTGATCATTTAGTTTTATAATAAAATATCTCAACTTTAAAAAACCTGATTTGCATGGAGTACCAATGACTTTGTAAACCATCAGTCTATGTTTAAACTTACATGACAGATTACTTATTGCAGACAGATAACCCAAGAATAAGAAGCTTTTCTAAATAATGTTTTGCCTCTCTTTAAATCACTTAGTTTGTGCTATTGTTCTATTCCAGCTTGTTTACCTTTATATTGCTGTTTTTTTCCACTGTTTGTACTCCATCACAACTTTTGCCCTGGATTTAGCTCCATAGATGTCTAGAGTAAATCAATCTGAATCAGAATTGACACACGACAAAAAGGGGAGAATATTTCCTAATATATAATTTATTTTAGGTAAGTTTGGTGAACTTGGTATTAAGAGGGAAGAAGGGAAGACTAAATAATATACAGTAACTATATGACTAAAAATGTTGCAGTCTACAAGAAAACGCAAAACTTTACTTTAAAAGTCACTTTCATTTTGTGTTGAATGTTTTGTGAACAAATGAAATTGATAAACACTAATCATAATGTTAACATTCCATAATTTATCTTTAAGCCCTGCTCATTGTGCTGTTAGCGGCTTGCTAGCTAGTTTGAACTTTGTTATTTCTCTTGCTTTGTAGCGCAGTGCCATACTGTATTATTTACAATTTGTGATTGTCGCATATTGAGGAGGTCATCCGTATGTGTCCACTCATCCAGTCAGTATGACTGTTACTGTCAGTTCTGTCAGTTAATGTCAGTTGCTTTGACGTTCATCTGCTTTCACGCTATACGAGAATCGTTAGTTTGAAATACAAGGTTTTTCTACTTCAATTTATGGAGTATATACTGTTTATCTTGCTTTCTGTAGCATTTGTTATTAAATTACTTTAATTACTAAAATTACTTAGTTGAATACTCAATTCTGATTGGTCAATTTCAACATTCTACGGTTTGTTTCTGTACAGCAGACCGCTGCTATGTATAACAAACCGTTGCTAAGGACGATCTGATCACAGGACCACGTCCAATCATATCAATAAAAGAAGTCTGGTAAATCTAAAAACATCAGCTTTACCCAAAAAAACACATTTGTTTTCCGTTACTGCATCTGCAAATACCATGAAATATTTTTGAATATTCATTTTTATATATGTGGAGAGCAGCAAACATTGTATTCATGATGGGTGAACTGTTCCCAGTAAAAAAAAGAAAAAGAGAAGAACAACAAAAAGACAGCGCAGAATTTCAGGATTTACCAGCACCTGAATGCAGTGTAGCCTTTTTGCCTATCGCTTATCCTGTTAGCTGTTTGTGTCAAAGATATATTGTCATTTAACAGTGTAGATTTCTTACATGTTACCTAATTTACAATAGTTTCTCGTTGTGTATTTTAATGTGCATATCACATTGAATATCTAAATCTGTCCCTAGTCCAGTTGATGTTATGCTTGAGCACTGTTAATGAAAAAAGCTTGTGTAATAAAAGAAAACATTACATTACATTACACATATGCAGGTTTACTTAAAGTGCTCCATTTAGAGACAATTATATAATATTTAAAAAAATATATTATGGGCCAAGGTGCAGTCCATAGACAGTATAAAAT
The DNA here is from genome assembly GCF_900634415.1 of Cottoperca gobio. Classification (NCBI taxonomy): domain Eukaryota; kingdom Metazoa; phylum Chordata; class Actinopteri; order Perciformes; family Bovichtidae; genus Cottoperca; species Cottoperca gobio. Next base: position 18,201,526 of record NC_041365.1, read on the forward strand.
ATGGACGTAGCCTTTGTGGCGTCACCAAGTGTATTTTATTTTTGAAAGAAGGCGCTACTTGATTGAGAAGGGCAATTTACTGTACACAAAATTGTAGTTGTTATTTTTAGATTATTTTTGTTCCATGAGACAGGCGGGTGGCCTGTGTCAGAGGTCATGTGGCATTTACAACACAACACATGAGTGACGCTGGAGACCTAGACATAAAGGATAAAACTACCCGTTTCAATTGCTCTTGTATATGAGACAATACAAATACTTTTCAATGGCCATCACTGAAAGTGAGGTGTGTTCTGACACATTAATTTGGCATTTTACTACCGTTGAATATTTCAGCTAATGGTATGGTATGACAGATGTTAATTGGTTTGATCACAGAGCACAGCCAAGGACACTCTGTGCACACCCGAGGACACAATGTAGCTTCCTTGTTTCATCTTTATTTTTATCTGTTGTTTTTTAGTTTTGATTACAGTACAAGTGTAGACAAGTACATGCAAAACAGACAAAAGAGAACATACAAAGTAAGACAAAGACAAATGACACAACAACAAGAGCCCTAAGCGAAGAATACAACATAGGTTCAGACTAATGGGCGTGTAGTATGTGGTGTGTGCGTGTGCGTGAGTGTGTTTCGTTGAGTTAGCATAGGATGAAAAATAATATAAAATAATTTAATGGTTTAGTAAAATAAATAACAAAAATGATGACCAACATTGTATTGGATTATACAAGTGTACCTAATAAAGTGGCCACTGAGTGTATTTGTCTCTGGTCTCTCTTTTTCTCTATTTTCCCTACACAGGAAACTTATTATTATAAAGTGACAAAGGTGTTTCAAAGCCTCCTCCACTTGTAAAGTTCTGGTGACGAGATTGTGTGTATGTTTTAACATCCACTTGTTAAATAAATTACTAAGCAGTAAGTTTACGATTTGATCATTTCCAGCCACATTTCTTAAGTGACAAAGATTATTTTGTGTAAATGCCAAAGATCAACAATGCTTATTTTATGTTAACTTATCAATGACATCTGTGACAGCAATCAAGATTTAAGATTCATAAATGTATTGCCATAACAGCAGTACTTGTTACGGTGCGCGCAACAACAAATAAACATATAATCACATAGTACACACAATAAGGAGTGTCCACAGAAACACAGTCACAAATACAATACAATGAAAATCATACGATCATGGATATAATAGTTATGTCGTGTAAAATCCAGATCTTTGCTCCGTACAAAATTGTACCATAAATGATATACAACATTTTGTAAAGGTCATGTGCTTAGTACCTGAAGAATATGTAATGTTGAAACTCAAATTAAGCAATTAGCCACAAGAGGCTGTAAATTAAAGTGAGGGGTGTTGTGAGGCATGATGCTAAGCAGAGCAAGGTTCCCTAAAACAAACACAGCAACAAAATATGTAATCCTTTATTAATCACAAATATTAACTGCTGAAACTGTGAGAGCCGGTCAAAAAACACTGTTGTTTTATAATCTTGATGTGGGGCTGATCCATCCGTGTTCACTGGGCATGTTAACCGGGGCTGTAGTCCACATCGTGCTGCGAGGTCACTTGTCTCTACAGAAACACACCTGCGAGACGTCAAAATGTCAAAGCTGATTTACATATTTAATTAAAGCAGTTTCAGGCCTGCTTTCACTTTCACCGGCATCAAGTTATGTAACAGCGCTATTGACATTCATGGTATTCTGCTGTACTCAGGTGCTGTTGGAAGTAACATAATTATGAAAAAGAAGAAAGGGCCAAGGCACTCATCTGTCAAAAAGTTAAGTTTGCATAATGGTTGCTTTTACTTTTGATACTTTCCATAGTTTTCCTTAAGTAAGGATTTGAATGCAGCACTTTAACTTGAAGTGGAGAATTTTTACAGCGAGTATTAGTATTTTTACTTAAGTAAAGGATCTGAATACTTTTCCTACCTCTGGTAAGTGGGTGGAGAAGAAAACAAAAACTGCAGTACCCCAACAGTAGCTGCACCTTGTTGACTCTGCTGTGCTCAGGGTGTGGTTCACAAGGCACACCTGTTTTTATCAGAACAATGCAGGCAACTCACACTTAGTAATACTGTACGTACACCATTGTTTGTGATGAAACCCACATTTAATATGTCACTAAGTTATCGACATACATCTGGCTGAACTCATTACGTTACATTACTCAGTGGATTGACGGAATGAAGTGAAACGTGACATTTCGAAAAACAAAGACAATCGTCGGCAATCGTCAAGTTCACAGAGTGTCAACTATTTGTATAATTCAATTACAGTTAAGAGTGTATTATAAAGGCAGAATTGGACATGCAGATTTAATGAGTTAAATCTAAATGATGTCAAATCCAACAATGGTGAGCATAATCAGGGGAAAATTTTCTCTTAAAATATAATCTGACAATTTCTTCAAAATAAAAAATGTTAAGTGTTAAGACGTTCTCTTAGATTAAATCATATGAAAACCAAAAAATGTCCTGTGACCATGTGCCTACATAACATTGAAATAAATATAATTATTTTACATTATCTGAAATGTAATTAGAGATAATGTAAAATAATGATATTTAATGAAATGTAATTACCTCTCTGGGAACCATCACCTTATCGTGGTGGAGAGGTTTGTGTGTCCCTATGAACCTGAGAGCTGTGTTGTCTGGAGCCTAGTGCTCCTGGTAGGGTCTCCCAAGGCAAATTGGTCTCAGGTGAGGGGCCAGACTAAGAATGGTTCAAAAACGACTTCATGAAAGAAAGGGAAAGGAAAGACCCTGCCCGGAGGAAGCCCGGGGCCCCCGTCTGGAGCCAGGCCCAGAGGGAGGGCCCGACAGCGAGCGCCTGGTGGCCGGGTTTGCCACGGAGCCCGGTCGGGCACAGCCCGAAGAAGCTACGTGGTGCCTCCCATCCATCCATCCTGTGGGCCCACCACTCATGGGAAAAACCGCTGGGGTCGGGTGCGCTGTCACACGGGTGGCAGTGATGGTCAGGGACCTCCACGGACCAGACCCGGGCAGCAGAGGCTGGCTCTGGGGACGTGAAACGTCATCCTCTCTGTGGGGGAAGGAGCCGGAACTAGTGCGGGAGGTGGATCGCTACCAGTTGGATCTGGTGGGGCTTACCTCCACGCACAGTCTTGGCTCTGGAACCGTACTCCTGGATAGGGGTTGGACTCTATTCTTCTCCGGAGTTGCCCAAGGTGTGAGGCGTCGGGCCGGGGTGGGGATACTCACTAGCCCCCGGCTGAGCGCCGCTACGTTGGAGTTTATCCCGGTGGACGAGAGGGTCGCCTCCCTACGCCTTCGGGTTATGGAGGGGAAAACTCTGACCGTTGTTTGTGCCTATGCCTCAAACCGCAGTTCTGAGTATTCGGCCTTCTTGGAGACCCTGAATGGAGCCCTGCAGGGGGCTCCAGTAGGGGACTCCGTAGTCTTGCTGGGAGACTTCAACGCACACGTGGGAAACGATTGAGACACCTGGAGAGGCGTGATTGGGAGGAAGGGCCTCCCTGATCTAAACCTGAATGGTCGTTTGTTGTTGGACTTCTGTGCTAGTCACGGAATGGCCATAACAAACACCATGTTCGAACATAAGGATGCTCATAAGTGCACGTGGTACCAGAGCACCCTAGGCCAAAGGTCAATGATCGATTTCGTAATCGTATCATCTGATCTGAGGCCGCATGTTTTGGACACTCGGGTGAAGAGAGGGGCGGAGCTGTCGACTGATCACCATCTGGTGGTGAGTTGGATCAAGGGGTGGGGGAAGACTCTGGACAGACCTGGTAAACCCAAACGGGTAGTGCGGGTGAACTGGGAACGTCTGGAGGAAGCCCCTGTCCTGGGGATCTTTAACTCACACCTCCGGCGGAGCTTTTCAGCCATCCCTGTCACACTTCTCAGCCTCCCTGATAAAGTCTACTCCAAGGTACTGGAAAGGAGGGTTCGGCCGGTAGTCGAACCTCTGATTGAAGAGGAACAATGCGGATTCTGTCCTGGTCGTGGAACAACAGACCAACTCTTTACTCTTGCAAGGATCCTGGAGGGGGCCTGGGAGTACGCCCATCCGGTCTACATGTGTTTTGTGGATCTGGAGAAGGCGTATGACCGGGTCCCCCGGGTGATACTGTGGTAGGTGCTGCGGGAGTATGGGGTGAGGGGGTCACTTTTGAGGGCCATCCAATCCCTGTACGCCCAAAGCAAGAGTTGTGTCCGGATACTTCGGCAGTAAGTCGGACTCGTTTCCCGTGAATGTTGGCCTCCGCCAGGGCTGCGCTTTATCACCAATCCTGTTCGTGATTTTCATGGATAGGATATCGAGGCGTAGTCGTGGAGGAGAGGGGTTGCAGTTAGGTGACCTGAGGATCTCATCGCTGCTCTTTGCAGATGATGTGGTCCTTATGGCATCATCGGTCTGTGACCTTCAACAGTCACTGGATCGGTTCGCAGCCGAGTGTGCAGCGGTTGGGATGAGGATCAGCACCTCCAAATCTGAGGCCATGGCTCTCAGCAGGAAACCGGTGGATTGCCTACTCCGGGTAGGGAATGAGCCATTACCCCAAGTGAAGGAGTTCAAGTACCTCGGGGTCTTGTTCGCGTGTGAGGGGACAATGGAGCGAGAGATTGGCCGGAGAATCGGAGCAGCGGGGGCGGTATTACAGTCACTTTACCGCACCGTTGTGACGAAAAGAGATGCATCTAGTAAGGATGCCACCTGGGCGCCTCCCTAGGGAAGTGTTCCAGGCACGTCCAGCTGGGAGGAGACCCCGGGGAAGACCCAGGACTCGGTGGAGAGATTATATCTCCTCAGTCGGAGCTGGAGGATGTGGCCCGGAGAAGGGAAGATTGGGGTTCCTTACTGGAGCTGCTGCCCCCGCGACCCGATCCCGGATAAGCGGTGGACGATGGATGGATGAAATGTAATTAAATATAATCTCTCACACATGCAGTTTGTAGTGAACTGCAAAAAATGTCTAAATTTAGTGTTTATTTTTGTGATTGTTACTTCTTGGGGATGAAGAAAGGTTTGATGCCTGTTAGTGTCTCTCACTGTCCTACAACGCCACCTGGTGACCATGTGTGATCATCTGTCATTTACTCTCATGGCTTCTCCTACCACAGCTTTCATTCTTAAGATATTTACAATTAAAACGAGTTTTAATTGTAAATATCCGTGCCTCCACCTGGGTTTCAGATCTGGGAAAAGACAATCAGTTCAACTGATTCTGTCTTTTCCCCTCCAAGACCTTACCATCAACACCTCCGTTTCCCCGAATTGGACTGCAATGACTCTGGGTGTGACACTGGACGACCAACTGTCCTTCAGTCCCAACATTGCTGCAACAACCTGCTCCTGCAGACACACTCTGTACAACATCAGGAGGATACGTCTCCTACTGACTCAAAAGGCGACACAGGTTCTGGTCCAGGCTCTTGTCATCTCACACCTTGACTACTGCAGCTCCCTCGTTGCTGGACTGCCTACATGTGCCATCCGACCTATACAGCTCATCCAGAATACAACAACCCAACTGGTCTTCAACCTACCCAAGTTCTCCCACACTACACCGCTTCCTTCACTGGCTACCAGTGGCGGCCCGAATCTGCTTCAAAACTCTGGCGATTGTCTACTGGCTCGCTACTCCCTCACTGAGTGCGACCCAGATACCCCTCAAATAAAACCCGCTTGTTTGCTGTCCTGGTTCCAAAATGGTCAGCAGAAAGTCTTCACACCCTCTACCTCAAATAAAATCCACCCGTTTTGACAGCACCTTGACCAATAAAACAAAAAAAAAGGTATTTATTTTTAGTATGTAGCACTTTGAAGCTATTTTTCTGCACTGAAATGATTTCACCAATTTGAAGATTATGTACTTGCAAGATTCTTGCTGTTCGGAGTTGTATCCTCATGATTGTTTGCACTTGGAAGTCGCTTTGGACAAAAGTGTCAGCTAAATATGAACTGTAATGTACAAGGTGTGATCTTTATACTCCAATGCTTGATTTTATTAGTTTCTTTTTTTTTACATTTTATAATCTTTATTAGAGAGTAGAGCAGAGAATAAAGAAAGAATGACATGAGACAAAGTCTTGACCCAGATATATTGCAATTACATCAGCATCCTAAAAAATCAGGACTGGACTGTTTTTTATAAATTTCGTCTTTGGACATCTTTGCAGTCTTGGCTCTGAGGTGCTAAAACATCCTTAGAAAATAAAATTTCTCACAAGAATTTCTCTAAAGTAAAGATTTTGAACAAAATATATAAATCCAGATTATGTTTCCTGTCAGTCTCGCAAAACTAGCAAATTTTGTTTGTGTGAGATTTTGTTCTGAAAAAACTTCCACTGCATCTGAAAGTTGGACCAACCAGAAATACAAGAGCAGTGATTCCAAAACATTTTAAACCATGGCACCCCCCCCCCTTTCTCCTGAAGGTGACAAAACATTTTTTATTAAGTAGAAGCTGCCTTGTTGTGAAAATAAATTGTGAAACACAACCTTTACAATTCAAAAGTGAAACAAATGTTGGCATAGTGTAGAAGATGACATGACTCGCTCCATCTGTATGAACTAGAATGGATGACCACTTGAGGATAATGGAGCCTTTGCCCAGGAGCCACTGATCATGTGGACATCAACCTCTGGCAAACCCACGAGTGAGGCCCCTGATGGCCAGAGGGCCAAGGACAGAAAGATAGTCAGGACAAATCTAAAAAGTGGTTCTTCAATCCAAGAAAATAAAAGCACAATGTCAAATGAGTAAATAAAATTACCGACATTTGTGTTGTGAGGGGAGGGCTCCTCACAACATAATCCCTCTCGCCTGTGAACAGCAGTTTAAACCAAGTGATACACTTGTAAACTGAAGCATGACCCTGAATCTGCACTACTGATGCATTTGTTCTAATGTATTTATAAAAAGACAACATGTTCTCCAAATGTAGAATTCAAGTCTCAGGAAGTAAGCACAGCACTCATCACTGAAGAACATATCTGACGCCTGTCCCAACAAATATCTTTTGATGTCTGCCAGACCACAACAACAGAAAAGCCAACGGTGTGCTTGCTTTAGAAGGTTTGTCACAAATACTTGAGAAGGGATGGTATGAACACGGAGATTAATATTAAATGTGAACATGGCTGGGATGAACAAAATATGTTAAGTTTAGCTTCTGAATACAGTCAAGTGGAAAATATCATCCTGAACTTCTTCTACCTTCAATAAAGTGTGATGTTACCAAAGACAGGGCACTCCTTCAGCTCTGATGATCAAAGCTCTGTAGGATAGAAGCACCAGCAGCTGTTTAATGCAGAGTGCATTTAATCTCTACATTATAACCCCAGTGCTTTACACTATTACCACACACACACAATGGATTATGTGCTCTGGCAACAATAAAGATGTAAATTATGCTTTAGTTGCTGTAAAATATATATTCTAGGAAAACAATTCAGTGAGCGCTTTGCAGACACATTCAGTATAAAACATTATGTGACTATAGAAATGTTCGCTATCAAACGTTCGTTATTTTAATTAATGTAATCCTGGCACCATTACTTCAAATTAGAAAACAAACAAAATCACAATAATAATAATAATAATAATAATAATAAATCTACAGGACAACATGACTGCTTTATGGTCTAGCATTTCAGAAATACTTCAACTAACTATTCAAAATAATAAAATCATCAAAACAATGCTTCTATATTCATACTAACATCACATTTATAATGAACATTAGTTCAGCAACATCACAATGTACACGATACCTTTTTATATTCATCATTGAACCACTTAAATATTTTCTCTGGGTTTTACTGACGTCACAACTTGAAAAAAAGTCAGAATTTGTAGATGTGGAACTACAAAACTCCCATGAAACCTGTTGGGTACAATTGTGGCTCAGTTTCATCGAGGGTTCAGTGTTGATGAAAGACTTTTAAGTTACATTTATAGGAACACGTTGCATTGAGTCTAAACATTGCATTGAGACAAGACTGTTTGGTTATTGTCCCAGCAGCTGCTTTAGTTTCAGATAAGATGGTAAATGGAATGTATTTATACAGCGCGCTCCTAGTCTTTGTGACTCTCAAAGTCAAATTCAGCAAGTCACACACATTCATACTCTGGTGGCAGAGGCTGGTACACAAGGAGCTCATCAGGACACTCACACAGCTGTTCAAGCGAGAGCAATTTGTGGTTCAGTATCTCTCGAGAACACTTTGACCACAGCGTTGGTAGATAACAAATAGATCCAGCATGTGATTGAGGTGGTAAAAACACCCAACATATTTTCTGACAAGAGAGCCTATTATTAGTACAAAGAACTATTCTTCAGTCCGCGCTCTGTTCATAGCCCTAGGGAAACAAGGTGTCGATCACGTCACTACCTTTACATGTACAGGTTACCAAAAGGACAATGCTGCATGACGTCGACCATTCCTGTTTGTCCTTCTCTACCAACCGACACTTCTGAGTCACTTTCAAATGTGACGGTCATATAAAATGTTACAATGTTTACTTTATTTGCCACATCAGTTCTGTTTGTTTTTAAGCTCGTTTTACCGCTATGTACCAAACTCACTGTGTGACTTTTAGAGATAAAGTTTCCCAAAATATCAAATATGTCAGGTCTAAAATGATGCACAAGACATGTTGAGTATTTCCATTTGATGGAACGGTGGAGCCATCAGAAACATGTCATTTTGGTCAAACACAAGTGTAACGGAACTCTGTCACAAGATTGACACGTGAACTCAAATGCACGACTCCGAGACGGATGTAAAGTAACAATATAAAATACTTTACTGAAAACAAAGTACTAAACAATAGCGCTCACTGGGAGGATTTACAAACAAAGTATCAAATAAACAATCACTCACAAGGAGGACAACTAATTAAACACAGTATTAAACAGAAGATCACTCTAAGAGGATATCAAACTCTAAATACAAAACAAAGTCTCTAACAATGAGCCACATGGGAAAAATAAACTTGACAAAAACCTGACCTGATCACTGGACTAGACCCACGACACCTGAACAAGTACGAACTGGCACAAGACAAGGGGGGTGGGGGACAGGACTATTTAAACATGAGGTGAGAGGGCACAGGTGGAAACAATCAGGGAGACAATCACACCAAGGAAGGAAGTAAAGGGATCTGGAAAGAGGGACAAGAGGAAAGTATAAAATAAAACAGGAAGTGCACGGCGAGACTAGAAATGAGTGACTCTAACTATAATGGTATTATTTCTTTCTTTTAGAAGTATTGAAACAGTCTTTAAAGTCAACAAATGTGTCCTTTAAAAAGATACTCAGAGTTTCACAACGTCTGATAGAGAGACGCACAATCTTCCTATTTGTGAATGTGACACTGAAGTTTCCAGCTACACGCTACAACCTACGAGTCACAAGTACTAATGTTACCACCGTTTTTACCCCTGAGCTCACTTGCCAATCTTTATAGATATAGAAGCGTAGATACTTCGCATCTGCACGTACGCCAAAGCTTTACAATTACACCACAACAATCCCTCCCAAAAACATCAAATCCAACATCATATCCAAGTAGAATTTTACTGAGCCGGTTTCCTTAAAATATAGGAAACATAAAAAGACGTTTGATTGATCTAATGAAAGGGTGACCACACCCTCAAAAGGGAAAACATTCCTCTTACTCATCCTGTACGTCTTTCTTTAGAGCCTGATGTCATCTTACCTGCTTTGTGTGGATATAAAAGCTACTGTCTGTTAACTGGAGGACATCAACCAACAAACTGCAAAGGATACTGAACAGCTGAGAATCAGAACATCACAACTTCAGTCACTGCAGTGAAGACAAGTCAACGACTGAGACGCAATCTGTAAGTATGTCAATACTGAATATTTGTCCAATTTCAGTCAATGCAAGTTGTGTTTCTGGTCTCTTTAATTACAATGTAATTTTCCATGATAATTAAAATCATTATATTAATAATATTAATAATAATCACTGATATTTCTTACACAAATAATCATTGGTGATTGTTATATTATTATAATTAATAATACAAATAGGAATAAGAATAAGAATCAATCAATGAAAGTTGTGTTTCTTGTCGCTCTTTAATTATCCATAATAATTATCGTTATAGTAATATTAATAATAATCACTGATAATTCGTACACAAGTTGAAGATTATAATAATATAATAATAATAATTATTATTATTATTAATAATAATATTAACAAACAATACAATTTGTATGTCCTTCTCTTTTCAATAACAACATGATGCAACATTTGAATAATTTAGCTATTAAGAAAAAGACTTGTAAACATCAATAAGTAGTTCAAATAAAGATTTTTATTAGTACATTTCTAAAAGCAAACACTGTCGTCATTACTAAAATTAATCTAAACAAAATCAAATGTTATCTTTTTTAAACAGAAAAACACCTTCTCATAATTATGATGAAGATCTGTGTCCTCCTGCTTCTGTGTGTTGGTAAGTTTAAGTAATTAATTCCCAATAAAATATGCTATAGAAATAAGTTTGAAATGTAGGATCAAAATCTGAATGTTATACTGATCAATCCATGGCATTGCTGAACAGCCTCAGGCAACACACAGACGACCACAGTGGCCCCGGCAGCAACTACAGTGGCCCCAGCAGCAACCACATTGGCCCCGGCAACAACCACAGTGGCCCCGGCAGCAACCACAGTGGCCCCAGCAGCAACCACATTGGCCCCGGCAACAACCACAGTGGCCTCGGCAGCAACCACAGTGGCCCCAGCAGCAACTACAGTGGCCCCAGCAGCAACTACAGTGGTCCAGGCAGCAACCGCAGTGGCCCCAGCAGCTACCACAGTGGCCCCGGCAGCAACTACAGTGGCCCCAGCAGCAACCACAGTGGCCGCAGCTGTAACTACAGTGGCCCCGGCAGCAAGCACAGTGGCTCCGGCAGCAACTACAGTGGCCCCAGCAGCAACTACAGTGGTCCCGGCAGCAACCACAGTGGCCCCAGCAGCAACCACAGTGGCCCCAGCAGCAACTACAGTAGTCCCGGCAGCAACCACAGTGGCCCCAGCAGCAACTACAGTGGTCCCGGCAGCAACTACAGTGGCCCCAGCAGCAACCACAGTGGCCGCAGCTGTAACTACAGTGGCCCCGGCAGCAACCACAGTGGCTCCGGCAGCAACTACAGTGGCCCCAGCAGCAACTACAGTGGTCCCGGCAGCAACCACAGTGGCCCCAGCAGCAACCACGGTTGCTCCGGCAGCAACTACAGTGGCCCCAGCAGCAACTACAGTGGTCCCGGCAGCAACCACAGTGGCCCCAGCAGCAACCACAGTGGCCCCAGCAGCAACTACAGTGGTCCCAGCAGCAACCGCAGTGGCCCCAGCAGCTACCACAGTGGCCCCGGCAGCAACTACAGTGGCCCCAGCAGCAACCACAGTGGGCGCAGCTGTAACTACAGTGGCCCCGGCAGCAAGCACAGTGGCTCCGGCAGCAACTACAGTGGCCCCAGCAGCAACTACAGTGGTCCCGGCAGCAACCACAGTGGCCCCAGCAGCAACCACAGTGGCCCCGGCAACAACCACTGTGGCCCCTGCAGCAACCGCAGTGGCCCCAGCAGCAACTACAGTGGCCCCGGCAGCAACCACAGTGGCTCCGGCAGCAACTACAGTGGCCCCAGCAGCAACCACAGTGGCCCCGGCATCAACTACAGTGGCCCCAGCAGCAACCACAGTGGCCGCAGCTGTAACTACAGTGGCCCCGGCAGCAACCACAGTGGCCCCAGCAGCAACTACAGTGGTCCCGGCAGCAACTACAGTGGCCCCAGCAGCAACCACAGTGGCCGCAGCTGTAACTACAGTGGCCCCGGCAGCAACCACAGTGGCTCCGGCATCAACTACAGTGGCCCCAGCAGCAACCACAGTGGCCGCAGCTGTAACTACAGTGGCCCCGGCAGCAACCACAGTGGCTCCGGCAGCAACTACAGTGGCCCCAGCAGCAACTACAGTGGTCCCGGCAGCAACTACAGTGGCCCCAGCAGCAACTACAGTGGTCCCGGCAGCAACCACAGTGGCCCCAGCAGCAACCACAGTGGCCCCAGCAGCAACTACAGTGGTCCCGGCAGCAACCGCAGTGGCCCCAGCAGCTACCACAGTGGCCGCAGCTGTAACTACAGTGGCCCCGGCAGCAACCACAGTGGCTCCGGCAGCAACTACAGTGGCCCCAGCAGCAACCACAGTGGCCCCAGCAGCAACCACAGTGGCCGCAGCTGTAACTACAGTGGCCCCGGCAGCAACCACAGTGGCTCCGGCAGCAACTACAGTGGCCCCAGCAGCAACTACAGTGGTCCCGGCAGCAACTACAGTGGCCCTAGCAGCAACCACAGTGGTCCCGGCAGCAACCACAGTGGCCCCAGCAGCAACCACAGTGGCCCCAGCAGCAACTACAGTGGTCCCGGCAGCAACCGCAGTGGCCCCAGCAGCAACTACAGTGGTCCCGGCAGCAACCGCAGTGGCCCCAGCAGCTACCACAGTGGCCGCAGCTGTAACTACAGTGGCCCCGGCAGCAACCACAGTCGCTCTGGCAGCAACTACAGTGGCCCCAGCAGCAACCACAGTGGCCCCGGCAACAACCACAGTGGCCCCTGCAGCAACCGCAGTGGCCCCAGCAGCTACCACAGTGGCCGCAGCTGTAACTACAGTGGCCCCGGCATCAACCACAGTGGCTCCGGCAGCAACTACAGTGGCCCCAGCAGCAACTACAGTGGTCCCGGCAGCAACCACAGTGGCCCCATCAACAACTACTACAGCTGCCTCCTCTGCAGTCATCAACAAAACAAATTTCCTTTTAGTCATTGCAGTCGTTACTGCAGTTATTTGGAATTAAGAACTGGACAAGGGACTTAATACCACCCAGTTTTAGAAACTGTAAACACTTTAAGTATCTTTTATGAAGAGACTGAAGAATTTAACTTAATTAATAATGCATTTATTTATTATTTCATTAATTACCATGTATATATCTGAGTTTGACGTCCTAATTGTGAACATGCTTTAATTTATAGTCTTTCCAATTAGAATTTTATGATAACAGATCTTATGTCATGCACTTTTTAAGCACTTTGACTAACATGATGTATAATCTGTTGACATGAGACCAGCATACGTACAACTTTTACTAGCTGCTGTTATCATTGACACAGAACCATATGAGCCATATACAGTGAGCGGATCCAACAACATGAACAGCTCTACGTATAATGTAACCAAAGAGATATTTAATATCCATACTTCATTTTGTCTTGTATTCGATTGCATTACACTGTGGAATTTACTGGATGGAGACACTGTGCTGCACACGGGGAGATTGTTCTGTCTCATCGGCATGTTCATACGCATGTTACAGTATTAGGCCGTGTAAAGTATTCAAAGTAATAAAGTATGAAATAAGAACTGGGTGTACCACTTTGTTATTTCTATGTTGCAGCATCATACTCACATTTGTTTCTTCTGGCAGTATGTGGTAAGCTCATGTTTTTTTGCATCTCATGAAATATTTAGTTCATCATTGCAGAACAGGACTAGGAAGAAATTTTCTCTCTGGAGGATTTTGATTATACTTTCATGCAAATCCATTTACAGTATCTTTACTGCAGAGCTAACAGTGTAATAGTTGGATTTGAGATTTACTCAATAATCTTTAGCTTCATTATCAATAACCATAGCACATTGTCTTTATGCTTCAAACATTTGCACATTCCATTTTTAAACATTGCAAATGTTTTTTCTTTATTTAAAATATATATATATTTTACATATTACTGCACATTTTAATCTTATATTAATGGTTCTTGACTTTTTCAGTACTTTTTCTTTTCTGGTACTGCTGTATGTTACCAATGCCAAAACCTACTTGGCAACAAACCTGTTTCTGATTTCTGAAGTATGCCACAGTGCATACTTCATTCTGATTGGCCAGAGGGCTCTGACATCACCATCTGAAATTGATACTTAGGGAAGAGAGGGTAATGTTGTACAATGTTTCAGCTATTAATACCAGATTAGTCTATATCTTGGGGTAGAGAACAATATGAATACTTTTGGTCTCTACCAAGTGTTACTGTATTAGTGGCTTACTCCTTTTCATCCTCAGTAATTCATGTTTGATTTGATTTTTGACACTTTATATACCAAAGCAATCCTACTAGATGATGGAGAAATAAGCGTCCCGTATACTTAGATCAGATCAAATAAGCCTGTTTAAGTGTGGTTAGTCCATGTTATGTTACACCATAGAAGAGCTTGCCTGGAGTAGTTTGCCTAAGTAGGATTTGACCAGCAGTTTTCTCACAGAGCAAACACAACACAACTCTTTTCAATCTAGTGTGACCACACCCTTAAATTACCATTCAACATGTTGATATCAAGTCATGTTCACATGTTACTTCTCTCTGTGCGTCAACAGGTGGCTGTAGTTGTGACTGAACCAGATTCAGAGCTGATGGAGGACATCGCCACCCCACCCACTGAACCCCAGGTGGAGCCCATAGAAGCTGTGACCACAGATCCCTGAACTCACCACACACTGCTCCTATGTGGTGTCATGTCAGTCAGAGTGTAAATATGAATGTCAACTGGGGAAGACTATTCCTGTCTACCTCCTGGCGGCCATTATAATTAGGACTCTGTAATCTACTTTTTAGCTTGATAACTCATGAATCAAAGGGACAGCAAATCTGCTGATGGTAGCAGTCCAAGGTAATAAACAGAAGAAGAATTGGTCAAAAATAAATGAGTGTCCCAACAAGTTGTCAAAGGTTCATCGTGTCCTTTCACTTCTGGCATGACATGAATACTGAATCAGTATTAGCACTGCAACACTTACAGTACAGTATGTTGTGCTTATGATATAAATTAGTGTTACCAGTAATGTTGAAATACTAAGTTAGTAAAATAAGTAGAGAGTAGAGAAAAATAGTATAGAGACATAAAAAACTGAAAGACACAACCAGATTCTCAGCTTGGACAGCGAGGGGAAGCAAAGATCTTGGTCACATTTAAGAGTATGTTGGATATATTCACTTCACTAATAGTATGTGCACAATCTGTGTAAATGAGAGTGAAGGCAGATTCAATATGTAACCTTGTGCTATTTTGCCTTTTGAACATCTTAAACTTCTCTTGCAATATTTAACTGTTGAAATAAAATGTTGTTGTTTCTTGTTATAAAACAAACCCTTTTATTGAGTTCTTCCTTTTGAAAACTGGACTTGATGCCATTCCAGAATTCATTGATGAAAGAGCATGACAGCAGCTGATCTACCGTCTGTTGTCCGTTTAATGTTTGTTCTAATATTTAAGACCTGTTATCATAATTAAAACTTAACTACTCCAATGATGTAGTACTTCTATAAAGTGTGGGGACTCAAAACAGGCACCAGAGAACAAACTATTCAGACGTTTAGTTCCTAGTATGAGTCAAGCTGCTTTGGGGACAATAAAACCCATCCATCTCTTATACATGTCTAGTCTTCATGCACAAGACACAATAACCCTGATGACATCACAATGATTGATTTAAATTTGAGTGCTGGCGTATGATTGTTAGAGTTGTATAACGACTGACAGAATAAAAACATGTGTGTGAAGCTCAGAGTTGAAGTGGCTGCTTCACATTGACAGACATTACATGTCTCAGCTGTACTTGCAATGCTTCGAGATCCTGCAGGAAGTGCAGATGAAGTAGTTTTGAGTGGTCCACCACCTGGATAAGCATCCCAGCATGCTCACATTGAAGGCATGTGTGAGGCCATTTAAACACGAAGCCTCTATAATGGAGTTGAACCTGAGCTAACATCTAAATGAAAACAGAATTTATTTTGCGTTTGCTCTCCTTCCTTAGACATGACTTTATTCATCTCTCCTCAATGGTAGAAGAGAGGTCATTTATCGAAACAATCCTCATGTCCTGCAGAAGCAGTACATAATATCAGCGATGAGAGCAAATCTTCTCGCAGTCATTTTGTTAGAATGCCGGTTGTTTACTAATGCTCGATGATAAGCACTGATAAAAAGATGTTCATCACACTAATTGAGTGCCACATAGTGAGGCAGTGAGTGAATACGTACAAGAAGACTGTCGCTCAAGGACTACGCCTGTGTTACAAATGTTAATTGTTAAATGTTAACCCATTTACTGTGTGAATCCGCAACATGTGAGAGCTTTCGCTGCAGCCAATCTAACGTACACACAGCTGTCATCATCAGTTTATTGGTCCCCAGCAGTGGAAAATTAATCAATAACACAACAATAGTAGGTAATAACATACTCATCACATTATGTATTTAAGACACCTGATGCAGCTCAGTAGCACTTACTGTTGGATCAGGTACCCTAGACCTGAGCTATTTATTATTATTATTATTATTATTATTATTATTATTGTTGTTTTTTATCAAGCCTCTTGTTGTAAAATAACTAGTCCCTATTCATCATAACTGTTTTTTAAATGTGTGTATAAATATAATTAATTAAACATTGTTTTAAAGTTCTGAATGTGCTCTTTTATTATAGATTATGATTTTACAGGACAAACATTTCCAGAAGAATTAAATGTTAAGACGAAGGCTTTTTTCCATTTCAAGTTCAGTTTATAGACACCTGTCAGTACGGTTTTATTCACACACCGTTAAAATCATCAGATATAATGAAGATATGTGAAATGGGACACGCTGATAAACTATCTGAAGCTAAAGAATAGGGATGCATGTATTAATATTGTTTTGTAACATTTACAACCTACAAAACACCTAACACTAACCAATGACCGATAAATAATAGTTTACAAGATAAACTTTTAAAAACTTTAAACACTTGTTCTTTTATGACAAATTGTGTTCCAAGCTTACATTTAACAAAATTGTACAAATGGTATTTTAATAATAATAAAATAATTTTTCAAATGTACATTTTTCAATGCCGGGGTGTACACCCTTGAGGGGTCTCTTACTCTCCAGAATATTTGATGTACATACATTGTCTCATAAATGTGTTATTAACAAGTAATATGTTTAAAGAGTATTATGATAAACTCTATTTGTAAAGCACTTTTCATACATACAGTACAGCTCAAAATTCTTCACATTATTTTAAAATATTAAATTATAAAAAAGCATTTGAATCATTTAAACATATAAATCAATTATAAAATTCAAGGTGTTGTTTTATTTTCTCGAATCAAAACAAATATATATTTTTTTTTTCACAACTCACTTTTCACATTGACAGGTGCTCTTTTATTAAATAAACTAAACGCTTATGCTATTGTTTTAATTTATGTGCACGTTTCAGATTTCACATTCTCTCCTTCACTCCGTATTGCGAAGGGCGGGGCTTCGCAGCTGACACACACACACACACACACACAGAAAGGAGAGGGGAGAACTAAATAGAAACCGCTCCACGCACACACAAACAATCTCCTTACACACCTTGATGCTGGTTCTTCTGCAACTACTGCTGCAAAGCAAAGCACGTCGCCTGCTGTTCCTGAAAGAGGCCTTTAATACAACTAAGGCTATGTCTCTACCTCCTCACCGACCTTATGACTGCCCAATTGACCTTTTGTCTGGAGGTCAGATTCCTAAAGGTTGACTCTACTCTCTTTCTGCACCAAAAAGAGAGGCCATGAAGACTTACATTGACTCTTCTC
Organism: Cottoperca gobio; assembly: GCF_900634415.1. NCBI lineage: Eukaryota > Metazoa > Chordata > Actinopteri > Perciformes > Bovichtidae > Cottoperca > Cottoperca gobio. The sequence goes on from NC_041365.1 coordinate 18,219,261, forward strand.
TAAAGTCTGGACTCATCAGACCATCCTACTTACCTGCGGCCGCAGGGTTTTCTTTCGTAGGGAAAAAAGATGGTTCTCTTCGGCCCTGTATAAACTATAGCCTGCTGAATGAAATAATTATTAAGAATAGATACCCCCTTCCACTCATGTTGTCAGAATTTGATCTTCTGCAGGATGCTAAGATCTTCACTAAGCTAGATTTGAGAAATGCTTATCGCCTCATCGCCGGAATGATCAGATCACATGACCTGTTCAAACCGGCGCCGTATAAAATCAACAGTCTAGCCAACATTGCCGACTGCTTCTGCCGAACGTACAGACTTGAAACTCTCTGCCAGACTTTATTTCATGCAAATCGACCCAGTAAAAACGGAGATACGATGATATAAAGTTAATGCACGCTCAAAAGTATGAGAAATGCAATGTGGCGTTTTACGAAGCGGAAAATAATGCTGGAAACTAGATCCTGCTCAATAGATAGCATTTGCCAGGGAGGGGGTGGGGTAATCGAGTAAACGGAGTGGTGCAAAACAAAACGAAGCGAAACGAGGTGGTACGGAAAGAGACGGCGATTGAAGGAAAGTGACAGACAAACAATTGAGAATTGAGAGATAGTTCGATAGATTTAGTGTTGGTCCGAATACAAGATAAAACTTCACATTTTAGAGTGGCCTTTTATTGTGACCAGCCTAAGGATAAGGATATATATGATGCAATAATCATGCTGTCTAATCAGCATCTTGATGTGCCACACCTGTAATGTGGAGGGATTATCACAGCAAAGGAGAACACACAGATTTAAACACATTTGTGAACAATATTTGAGAGAAATAGGCCTTTTGTTTACTTTTTTTTTTACTAGGAAAAATAGACTTTCCCTCGCTTTTATTTTTGCCGTTTATGAGTTTACTTCTGTTTTAACACCTTTGTATGTTTTTGTAGGTGGAATGTTGTCTTAAGGCTGCAGCTTGGGTGAAAAGCAAGTGACAAATGTTCTACTCTGTGGGACAATAAAATTAATCTTGAGTCACTCACATGTGCTAGATGTAGCGGGAGTCTTTGGTTTTAGTTTGATATTTTTAGCTACACTGAAATTGTTGCATTTCTGCATTAGATGCTATTGTATTTACGCAAACCCAACATTTTGTGGTTTTAAGATATCAAATCACCTAAAAATTATTGTCACCTGTGTGCATACTTTGGTGACGAACTTATGACACCACAAATGGTTAAAGTTACACTTTACACAAAAGACAACTTTGTAATATAACATTAGACATTTAATTCAAGACCAGCAATTCTTGAAAATTTGCCAAACTGTTCACTATTGCCTTGTGATGCCAGAAGTATGAAACTGCAACATAGAAATAACAAAATAGTACACCCAGTTCTTATTTCATACTTTATTACTTTGAATACTTTACACGGCCTAATACTGTAACATGCGTATGAACATGCCGATGAGACAGAACAATCTCCCCTTGTGCAGCACAGTGTCTCCATCCAGTAAATTCCACAGTGTAATGCAATCGAATACAAGACAAAATGAAGTATGGATATTAAATATCTCTTTGGTTACATTATACGTAGAGCTGTTCATGTTGTTGGATCCACTCACTGTATATGGCTCATATGGTTCTGTGTCAATGATAACAGCAGCTAGTAAAAGTTGTACGTATGCTGGTCTCATGTCAACAGAATATACATCATGTTAGTCAAAGTGCTTAAAAAGTGCATGACATAAGATCTGTTATCATAAAATTCTAATTGGAAAGACTATAAATTAAAGCATGTTCACAATTAGGACGTCAAACTCAAATATATACATGGTAATTAATGAAATAATAAATAAATGCATTATTAATTAAGTTAAATTCTTCAGTCTCTTCATAAAAGATACTTAAAGTGTTTACAGTTTCTAAAACTGGGTGGTATTAAGTCCCTTGTCCAGTTCTTAATTCCAAATAACTGCAGTAACGACTGCAATGACTAAAAGGAAATTTGTTTTGTTGATGACTGCAGAGGAGGCAGCTGTAGTTGTTGTTGGTGGTGCCGGGGCCGCCACTGTAGTTGTTGATGGGGCCACTGTGGTTGCTGCCGGGACCACTGTAGTTGCTGCTGGGGCCACTGTAGTTGCTGCCGGAGCCACTGTGGTTGCTGCCGGGGCCACTGTAGTTACAGCTGCGGCCACTGTGGTAGCTGCTGGGGCCACTGCGGTTGCTGCAGGGGCCACTGTGGTTGTTGCCGGGGCCACTGTGGTTGCTGCTGGGGCCACTGTAGTTGCTGCCGGAGCCACTGTGGTTGCTGCCGGGGCCACTGTAGTTACAGCTGCGGCCACTGTGGTAGCTGCTGGGGCCACTGCGGTTGCTGCAGGGGCCACTGTGGTTGTTGCCGGGGCCACTGTAGTTGCTGCTGGGGCCACTGTAGTTGCTGCCGGAGCCACTGTGGTTGCTGCCGGGGCCACTGTAGTTACAGCTGCGGCCACTGTGGTAGCTGCTGGGGCCACTGCGGTTGCTGCCGGGACCACTGTAGTTGCTGCTGGGGCCACTGTGGTTGCTGCTGGGGCCACTGTGGTTGCTGCCGGGACCACTGTAGTTGCTGCTGGGGCCACTGTAGTTGCTGCCGGGACCACTGTAGTTGCTGCTGGGGCCACTGTAGTTGCTGCCGGAGCCACTGTGGTTGCTGCCGGGGCCACTGTAGTTACAGCTGCGGCCACTGTGGTTGCTGCTGGGGCCACTGTAGTTGATGCCGGAGCCACTGTGGCTGCTGCCGGGGCCACTGTAGTTATAGCTGCGGCCACTGTGGTTGCTGCTGGGGCCACTGTAGTTGCTGCCGGGACCACTGTAGTTGCTGCTGGGGCCACTGTGGTTGCTGCCGGGACCACTGTAGTTGCTGCTGGGGCCAATGTGGTTGCTGCTGGGGCCACTGTGGTTGCTGCCGGGACCACTGTAGTTGCTGCTGGGGCCACTGTAGTTGCTGCTGGAGCCACTGTGCTTGCTGCCGGGGCCACTGTAGTTACAGCTGTGGCCACTGTGGTTGCTGCTGGGGCCACTGTAGTTGCTGCCGGGGCCACTGTGGTAGCTGCTGGGGCCACTGTGCTTGCTGCTGGGGCCACTGTGGTTGCTGCTGGGGCCACTGTGGTTGCTGCCGGGACCACTGTAGTTGCTGCTGGGGCCACTGTAGTTGCTGCCGGGACCACTGTAGTTGCTGCTGGGGCCACTGTAGTTGCTGCCGGAGCCACTGTGGTTGCTGCCGGGGCCACTGTAGTTACAGCTGCGGCCACTGTAGTTGCTGCTGGGGCCACTGTGGTTGCTGCCGGGACCACTGTAGTTGCTGCTGGGGCCACTGTGGTTGCTGCTGGGGCCACTGTGGTTGCTGCCGGGACCACTGTAGTTGCTGCTGGGGCCACTGTAGTTGCTGCCGGAGCCACTGTGCTTGCTGCCGGGGCCACTGTAGTTACAGCTGCGGCCACTGTGGTTGCTCCTGGGGCCACTGTAGTTGCTGCCGGGGCCACTGTGGTAGCTGCTGGGGCCACTGTGCTTGCTGCTGGGGCCACTGTGGTTGCTGCTGGGGCCACTGTGGTTGCTGCCGGGACCACTGTAGTTGCTGCTGGGGCCACTGTAGTTGCTGCCGGGACCACTGTAGTTGCTGCTGGGGCCACTGTAGTTGCTGCCGGAGCCACTGTGGTTGCTGCCGGGGCCACTGTAGTTACAGCTGCGGCCACTGTGGTTGCTGCTGGGGCCACTGTAGTTGATGCCGGAGCCACTGTGGTTGCTGACGGGGCCACTGTAGTTATAGCTGCGGCCACTGTGGTTGCTGCTGGGGCCACTGTAGTTGCTGCCGGGACCACTGTAGTTGCTGCTGGGGCCACTGTGGTTGCTGCCGGGACCACTGTAGTTGCTGCTGGGGCCACTGTGGTTGCTGCTGGGGCCACTGTGGTTGCTGCCGGGACCACTGTAGTTGCTGCTGGGGCCACTGTAGTTGCTGCCGGAGCCACTGTGCTTGCTGCCGGGGCCACTGTAGTTACAGCTGCGGCCACTGTGGTTGCTGCTGGGGCCACTGTAGTTGCTGCCGGGGCCACTGTGGTAGCTGCTGGGGCCACTGTGGTTGCTGCCGGGACCACTGTAGTTGCTGCTGGGGCCACTGTGGTTGCTGCTGGGGCCACTAGGGTTACTGCCGGGACCACTGAAGTTGCTGCCGGGACCACTGTAGTTGCTGCTGGGGCCACTGTGGTTGCTGCTGGGGCCACTGTGGTTGCTGCCGGGACCACTGTAGTTGCTGCTGGGGCCACTGTAGTTGCTGCCGGAGCCACTGTGGTTGCTGCCGGGGCCACTGTAGTTACAGCTGCGGCCACTGTGGTTGCTGCCGGAGCCACTGTGGTTGCTGCCGGGGCCACTGTAGTTACAGCTGCGGCCACTGTGGTTGCTGCTGGGGCCACTGTAGTTGATGCCGGAGCCACTGTGGTTGCTGCCGGGGCCACTGTAGTTATAGCTGCGGCCACTGTGGTTGCTGCTGGGGCCACTGTAGTTGCTGCCGGGACCACTGTAGTTGCTGCTGGGGCCACTGTAGTTGCTGCCGGGACCACTATAGTTGCTGCTGGGGCCACTGTGGTTGCTGCTGGGGCCACTGTGGTTGCTGCCGGGACCACTGTAGTTGCTGCTGGGGCCACTGTAGTTGCTGCCGGAGCCACTGTGCTTGCTGCCGGGGCCACTGTAGTTACAGCTGCGGCCACTGTGGTTGCTGCTGGGGCCACTGTAGTTGCTGCCGGGGCCACTGTGGTAGCTGCTGGGGCCACTGTGGTTGCTGCCGGGACCACTGTAGTTGCTGCTGGGGCCACTGTGGTTGCTGCTGGGGCCACTGTGGTTACTGCCGGGACCACTGAAGTTGCTGCCGGGACCACTGTAGTTGCTGCTGGGACCACTGTAGTTGCTGCTGGGGCCACTGTGGTTGCTGCTGGGGCCACTGTAGTTGCTGCCGGGGCCACTGTGGTAGCTGCTGGGGCCACTGCGGTTGCTGCCGGGACCACTGTAGTTGCTGCTGGGGCCACTGTGGTTGCTGCTGGGGCCACAGTGGTTGCTGCCGGGACCACTGTAGTTGCTGCCGGGGCCACTGTGGTCGTCTGTGTGTTGCCTGAGGCTGTTCAGCAATGCCATGGATTGATCAGTATAACATTCAGATTTTGATCCTACATTTCAAACTTATTTCTATAGCATATTTTATTGGGAATTAATTACTTAAACTTACCAACACACAGAAGCAGGAGGACGCAGATCTTCATCATAATTATGAGAAGGTGTTTTTCTGTTTAAAAAAGATAACATTTGATTTTGTTTAGATTAATTTTAGTAATGACGACAGTGTTTGCTTTTAGAAATGTACTAATAAAAATCTTTATTTGAACTACTTATTGATGTTTACAAGTCTTTTTCTTAATAGCTAAATTACTCAAATGTTGCATCATGTTGTTATTGAAAAGAGAAGGACACACAAATTGTATTGTTTGTTAATATTATTATTATTATTATTATTATTATTAATAATAATAATAATAATAATAATTATATTATTATAATCTTCAATTTGTGTACGAATTATCAGTGATTATTATTAATATTATTAATATTACTATAATGATAATTATTATGGATAATTAAAGAGCGACAAGAAACACAACTTTCATTGATTGATTCTTATTCTTATTCCTATTTGTATTATTAATTATAATAATATAACAATCACCAATGATTATTTGTGTAAGAAATATCAGTGATTATTATTAATATTATTAATATAATGATTTTAATTATTATGGAAAATTACATTGTAATTAAAGAGACCAGAAACACAACTTGCATTGACTGAAATTGGACAAATATTCAGTATTGACATACTTACAGATTGCGTCTCAGTCGTTGACTTGTCTTCACTGCAGTGACTGAAGTTGTGATGTTCTGATTCTCAGCTGTTCAGTGTCCTTTGCAGTTTGTTGGTTGATGTCCTCCAGTTAACAGACAGTAGCTTTTATATCCACACAAAGCAGGTAAGATGACATCAGGCTCTAAAGAAAGACGTACAGGATGAGTAAGAGGAATGTTTCCCTTTTGAGGGTGTGGTCACCCTTTCATTAGATCAATCAAACGTCTTTTTATGTTTCCTATATTTTAAGGAAACCGGCTCAGTAAAATTCTACTTGGATATGATGTTGGATTTGATGTTTTTGGGAGGGATTGTTGTGGTGTAATTGTAAAGCTTTGGCGTACGTGCAGATGCGAAGTATCTACGCTTCTATATCTATAAAGATTGGCAAGTGAGCTCAGGGGTAAAAACGGTGGTAACATTAGTACTTGTGACTCGTAGGTTGTAGCGTGTAGCTGGAAACTTCAGTGTCACATTCACAAATAGGAAGATTGTGCGTCTCTCTATCAGACGTTGTGAAACTCTGAGTATCTTTTTAAAGGACACATTTGTTGACTTTAAAGACTGTTTCAATACTTCTAAAAGAAAGAAATAATACCATTATAGTTAGAGTCACTCATTTCTAGTCTCACCGTGCACTTCCTGTTTTATTTTATACTTTCCTCTTGTCCCTCTTTCCAGATCCCTTTACTTCCTTCCTTGGTGTGATTGTCTCCCTGATTGTTTCCACCTGTGCCCTCTCACCTCATGTTTAAATAGTCCTGTCCCCCCCCCCCACCCCCCTTGTCTTGTGCCAGTTCGTACTTGTTCAGGTGTCGTGGGTCTACTCCAGTGATCAGGTCAGGTTTTTGTCAAGTTTATTTTTCCCATGTGGCTCATTGTTAGAGTCTTTGTTTTGTATTTAGAGTTTGATATCCTCTTAGAGTGATCTTCTGTTTAATACTGTGTTTAATTATTTGTCCTCCTCGTGAGTGATTGTTTATTTGATACTTTGTTTGTAAATCCTCCCAGTGAGTGCTATTGTTTAGTACTTTGTTTTCAGTAAAGTATTTTATATTGTTACTTTACATCCGTCTCGGAGTCGTGCATTTGAGTTCACGTGTCAATCTTGTGACAGAGTTCCGTTACACTTGTGTTTGACCAAAATGACATGTTTCTGATGGCTCCACCGTTCCATCAAATGGAAATACTCAACATGTCTTGTGCATCATTTTAGACCTGACATATTTGATATTTTGGGAAACTTTATCTCTAAAAGTCACACAGTGAGTTTGTTACATAGCGGTAAAACGAGCTTAAAAACAAACAGAACTGATGTGGCAAATAAAGTAAACATTGTAACATTTTATATGACCGTCACATTTGAAAGTGACTCAGAAGTGTTGGCTGGTAGAGAAGACAAACAGGAATGGTCGACGTCATGCAGCATTGTCCTTTTGGTAACCTGTACATGTAAAGGTAAAAGGTAGTGACGTGATCAACACCTTGTTTCCCTAGGGCTATAAACAGAGCGCGGACTGAAGAATAGTTCTTTGTACTCATAATAGGCTCTCCTGTCAGAAAATATGTTGGGTGTTTTTACCACCTCAACCACATACTGGATCTATTTGTTATCTACCAACGCTGCGGTCAAGTGGTCAAAGTGTTCTCGCGAGATACTGAACCACAAATTGCTCTCGCTTGAACAGCCGTGTGAGTGTCCTGATGAGCTCCTTGTGTACCAGCCTCTGCCACCAGAGTATGAATGTGTGTGACTTGCTGAATTTGACTTTGAGAGTCACAAAGACTAGGAGCGCGCTGTATAAATACATTCCATTTACCATCTTATCTGAAACTAAAGCAGCTGCTGGGACAATAACCAAACAGTCTTGTCTCAATGCAATGTTTAGACTCAATGCAACGTGTTCCTATAAATGTAACTTAGTCTTCCATCAACACTGAACCCTCGATGAAACTGAGCCACAATTGTACCCAACAGGTTTCATGGGAGTTTTGTAGTTCCACATCTACAAATTCTGACTTTTTTTCAAGTTGTGACGTCAGTAAAACCCAGAGAAAATATTTAAGTGGTTCAATGATGAATATAAAAAGGTATCGTGTACATTGTGATGTTGCTGAACTAATGTTCATTATAAATGTGATGTTAGTATGAATATAGAAGCATTGTTTTGATGATTTTATTATTTTGAATAGTTAGTATTTCTGAAATGCTAGACCATAAAGCAGTCATGTTGTCCTGTAGATCCTTTATTATTGTTATTGTGCTTTTGTTTATTTTCTAATTTGAAGTAATGGTGCCAGGATTACATTAATTAAAATAACGAACGTTTGATAGCGAACATTTCTATAGTCACATAATGTTTTATACTGAATGTGTCTGCAAAGCGCTCACTGAATTGTTTTCCTAGAATATATATTTTACACAACTAAAGCATAATTTACATCTTTATTGTTGCCAGAGCACATAATCCATCGTGTGTGTGTGGTAATAGTGTAAAGCACTGGGGTTATAATGTAGAGATTAAATGCACTCTGCTTTAAACAGCTGCTGGTGCTTCTATCCTACAGAGCTTTGATCATCAGAGCTGAAGGAGTGCCCTGTCTTTGGTAACATCACACTTTATTGAAAGTAGAAGAAGTTCAGGATGATATTTTACACTTGAATGTATTCAGAAGCTAAACTCAACATATTGTGTTCATCCCAGCCATGTTCACATTTAATATTAATCTCCGTGTTCATACCATCCCTTCTCAAGTATTTGTGCCAAACCTTCTAGAGCAGTGTTTTTCAGACCAAGGACCACTTAACCAATACAAAAACACTCACGGACCACCTAACTCCCCAAATATCCAAAAACAATAGGCCTGCTTACCACTCCAACAGTATATTACAAATGACAGCTTTATGTGAGCTTCTCTATCGCTCGTTCACACATTAAATCAACAATACAAATACAACTACAGATTCTACAAGCAATTCGTTCATATGCGATTTAAACGATGAATGCTGATAGATTTTACACATGATATGAAACAGACTACATGTATTTCTGAGTTTATGTCCATACATCTATGCTACACTCTACTCCATACATTTTTAAACAGTTTGAGAAACTTTAATATTTTCAAATGTGACATTTTACCAATATACTCACGGACCACCAGTGGTCCGCGGACGACTCTTTGAGAGACTGTTCTAGAGCAAGCACACCGTTGGCTTTTCTGTTGTTGTGGTCTGGCAGACATCAAAAGATATTTGTTGGGACAGGCGTCAGATATGTTCTTCAGTGATGAGTGCTGTGCTTACTTCCTGAGACTTGGAATTCTACATTTGGAGAACATGTTGTCTTTTTATAAATACATTAGAACAAATACATCAGTAGTGCAGATTCAGGGTCATGCTTCAGTTTACAAGTGTATCACTTGGTTTAAACTGCTGTTCACAGGCGAGAGGGATTATGTTGTGAGGAGCCCCCCCCCCCTCACAACACAAATGTCGGCCCATTTTATTTACTCATTTGACATTGTGCTTTTATTTTCTTGGATTGAAGAACCACTTTTTAGATTTGTCCTGACTATCTTTCTGTCCTTGGCCCGCTGGCCATCAGGGGCCTCACTCGTGGGTTTGCCAGAGTTGATGTCCACATGATCAGTGGCTCCTGGGCAAAGGCTCCATTATCCTCAAGTGGTCATCCATTCTAGTTCATACAGATGGAGCGAGTCATGTCATCTTCTACACTATGCCAACATTTGTTTCACTTTTGAATTGTAAAGGTTGTGTTTCACAATTTATTTTCACAAGGCAGCTTCTACTTAATAAATGTTTTGTCACCTTTTCAAACACAGTAACTATGCTTATTGAAATCCTTATATACAAAATGTTAATGTGCAGTTAAAAAACTAACACACAAGATAGCACATTCAAGTGGCAAAATAAGAACTAAAATAATTATGTTAGTAACTTCACTGCTGGAGTGCAGAGAGTTCCAAAACAGTAAATATGGACATTTCCCGTAATGACCAAGTATTGTCTTTATTATTGAACCAAAGTGTGCAGAGTCCTCTTATCTAGACACTGCAAAGCATCTTAGGCTCCACAAATTATTTAATAACATGTAAAAAATCTGCATGATTTAGATGCAAACAAAAAAGACCTGCTGCAATGCATGTACCAAGGTGGACAATGTGAAGGTAACGACGAGCCCCACAGATACTACAAAGACATCCCAACAGGTGACCAAACACAAAGTATTTTTGACAAACACCAGAGAAATATTGGAAATCAATCGGACTCACCATGAGAGAACGAATAAAGCCTTGCAAGACATTATTTACTAATGTGAGGAACTAGAATGACCAAACTGTCACCTTTACAGCTCTTTGTTTCCAATGAGGCTGTTTAGACTTGATCAGACCAAAGACAAGTGATCACACTTTAAAACATCTGGTCCTTCTCATTAGAGTGTCTCTCCTCAAAGGAAATCCAATATTGTCTACTTATACAAACACAAATAAAAACTAAACTGAAGACACAAGGTGCACAATGACAAAAATCGTTATCATGAAAATAAGCAAAAGTTCACCACAAACTCCTCCAAAAATATCTAACATGTTGTTCAACCGGTTTCTTTAGCCCATAGGAAACATAAAAAGACGTTTGAATGATCTAATGAAAGGGTGACCCCACCCTCAAAAGGGAAACATTCCTCTTACTCATCCTGTACGTCTTTCTTTAGAGCCTGATGTCATCTTACCTGCTTTGTGTGGATATAAAAGCTACTGTCTGTTAACTGGAGGACATCAACCAACAAACTGCAAAGGACACTGAACAGCTGAGAATCAGAACATCACAACTTCAGTCACTGCAGTGAAGACAAGTCAACGACTGAGACGCAATCTGTAAGTATGTCAATACTGAATATTTGTCCAATTTCAGTCAATGCAAGTTGTGTTTCTGGTCTCTTTAATTAATTTTCAATAATTAGTCATGATATTAACATTAATAATAATCTCTGATAATTACACAAAAATAATCATTGGTGATTATAAAAGTAATAATCATGTGTTACACTTCTCTGTGCTCCTTATGTAACTTTTCTGGAGGGAAATGGAATTTATTTGAAAAGTGTTTTTCACTGCTTTAGGTATTGTGTGTGTTTTTAACTTAAATGTTTAATTTAAAGAATAAAATAACCTGATTTATTCCAGAAACAATGTAGATCTAATCTGTAGATCCCAACATTTATTTTCCTTCTAAATAAACAGTAGTTTGCATTTACAGCAAATAAAGTATTCTTACTTATACAAAGCAAAGTATAATGTAACAACAGAAATAATTTATATTTTTAAAACAGAAAAGCACCTTCCCATAATGATGATGAAGATCTGTGTCCTCCTGCTTCTGTGTGTTGGTAAGTTTAAGTAATTAATTCCCAATAAAATATGCTATAGAAATAAGTTTGAAATGCAGGATAAAAATCTGAATGTTGTACTGATCGATCCATGGCATTGCTGAACAGCCTCAGGCAACACACAGACGACCACAGTGGCCCCGGCAGCAGCAACCACAGTGGCCCCGGCAGCAGCAACCACAGTGGCGGCCCCGGCGGCAGCAACCACAGTGGCGGCCCCGGCGGCAGCAACCACAGTGGCGGCGGCCCCGGCGGCAGCAACCACAGTGGCGGCGGCCCCGGCGGCAGCAACCACAGTGGCGGCGGCCCCGGCGGCAGCAACCACAGTGGCGGCGGCCCCGGCGGCAGCAACCACAGTGGCGGCGGCCCCGGCGGCAGCAACCACAGTGGCGGCCCCGGCGGCAGCAACCACAGTGGCGGCCCCGGCGGCAGCAACAACTACAGCGGCGGCCCCGGCGGCAGCAACAACTACAGCTGCCTCCTCTGCAGTCATCAACAAAACAAGTTTCCTTTTAGTCATTGCAGTCGTTACTGCAGTTATTTGGAATTAAGAACTGGACAAGGGACTTAATACCACCCAGTTTTAGACTTTAAGTATCGTTTATGAAGAGATTGAAGGGTTTAACTTTGCATTTATTTATTTCCATGTCCTTATGTCATGCACTCATGACTAACATGATGTATATTCTGTTGACATGAGACCAGCATACGTACAACTTTTACTAGCTGCTGTTATCATTGACACAGAACCATATGAGCCATATACAGTGAGCAGATCCAACAACATGAACAGCTCTACGTATAATGTAACCAAAGAGATATTTAATATCCATACTTCATTTTGTCTTGTATTCGATTGCATTACACTGTGGAATTTACTGGATGGAGACACTGTGCTGCACACGGGGAGATAGTTCTGTCTCGTCTGCATTTTGATATGCATGTTACAGTATTAGGCCGTGTAAAGTATTCAAAGTAATAAAGTATAAAATAAGAACTGGGTGTACTACTTTGTTTTTTTCTATGTTGCAGTTTCATACTCGCATTTGTTTCTTCTGGCATCACAAGGGAATTGTGAACAGTTTGACACATTTTCAAGAATTGCTGGTCTTGAATTAAATGTCTAATGTTATATTACAAAGTTCTCTGACAGAACCATAAGTGTAACTTTAACCATTTGTGGTGTCATAAATTCCAATCACCATCGTATGCACACAGGGGACAAAGATTTCTGATTAATAAATGATTTTTAGGTGATTTGATATCTTAAAACCACAATGTTGGGTTTGCGTAATTAAAATAGCTTCTAATGCAGAAATGCAAAAATTTCAGTGTTGCTAAAAATATCAAACTAATACCAAAGACTCCCGCTACATCTAGCACATGTGAGTGATTCAAGATTAACTTTATTGTCCCACAGAGTAGAAGATTTGTCTCTAGCTTTTCACCCAAGCTGCAGCCTTAAGACAACATTCCACCTACAAAAACATACAAAGGTGTTATAACAGAAGCAAACTCATAAAGAGCAATAATAAAAGTGAGGGAAAGTCTATTTTTCCTAGTAAAAACAAGGGTCATCCAGTGTCCATCCCTAATCTGCTGCTATCTAAAAGTTTTATTGATGCAGAGATAAATGCATTTTTAAATCTAATGGCATTGTTATAATCCAATACAGAGACTGTCCACGTGTGTTTCTTGTTAAATTGTCAATATAACTACAAGATATTTGTATTAGGGGACCTGTGAGATGGTTTAATCAAGGATTACACAGGCCTATGGTCACCCACTCCCCTGGGGTCAAACGCCGTCTTTTCAACATTTAAGACTAGATGGAAATACCATTTCACAAATCTTTGTAATTCTAAATAGCAGTTGGGTCACTATTTTTATTTGGCAGTATCATCTAAGAAATTAATTATATGATCATTAGTGTCAAGTGTAGAAGATAACATGGACAGGTGAACTGACACACAGCCCTGGAGGGCTCCATTGCTCATGGTACTACTGTATGTTCTGAGAGAACCATTAACGCTGACCTGTTGTGTACGATTGGTTACAAATGGCATCTAATAAGACGGAGAACATTAAGGTAATTTAGCTTCTTAATAGATGCGGCTGTAACATTATGTGATGAACTAAAGTCTACAAATAAAGACGCATGTATGAGGTAGGGTCTTCTATATATATATAGATATAGATATAGATAGATAAATATATATATATATATATATATAAATATATATATATAAATATATATATCTATATATAAATATATATATCTATATATATAGATAGAAATATAGATCTATATATATATCTATATAGCTATGGATATATAGATCTATATATATAGAGATAGATAGATATATATATATAGATATATATATAGATATATATATAGATATATAGATCTATATTTCTATATATATCTATATCTATCTATATCTATAGATCTATATAGCTATGGATATATAGATATAGATAGATATATAGATCTATATAGATATATATATATATATATATATATATATATATCTATAGATATATAGATCTATAGATAGATATATAGATCTATATATATATATAGATATATATATACTGTATGTTCTGAGAGAGAACCATTAACGCTGACTTGTGTGCGATTGGTTAAAAATGAGTGTATTTTTCTTTCATATTGCCCCACTTGGTAACTGTTTTATAAAAGCAATAGCTCACTTCAGACCGTGATATATGCTCATTATATCACAGTTACCCTCCGCGAACCACGCCCCTTAACTGTGATATAATGAGCATATACCACGGCCTGTCGTGAGCTATTGCTTAAGTAGAAGACTGTTAGCATTTAACTATTATGTATGTCTATTAGGTCAAGTCTCTGACTTGCCTTTAGAGGAGGAGGACAGTATTAGATTTGGGAGGCCTCAGTCTATAATTTTGGCTGTTTGTTGTGATTAAGAGCAGTTTGTCTGTCTAGGCATAGGTTTGGTGGATGTTTTCCTGAGCTGCTATTGGGGAGTTGAGGGCTGGTAAATAATTTGGAACCCTTATTCCTGTTAGGCATAAGCAATGTGACACACTGGCTGTCTCTATTGATCTCTTTTATTTTTGTTTGTTGTTTTTGTGCAGTAAGTGGTTAGAGCATTGCTCGGGGGCACTCCTAGGACTGTCTAGGTGATTTTCCGCATGCTGGAGTTTAACTGGGTTGCTGGTTTTTATGCTTAATCCATCCCTCCACAATCCTGCATGAAGACTAGGGTTGAGTGAGTCAGTTAGTATTGGTTAAATAGGTAGCCAGAGGAATTGGGTTCCATAGTTAAAACAGCCGTTAACCCTGTTGCATTAGTGTTGGAGGACTTTTTGTTTGTAATTATGGCTACTGTGGCTAACTTTGTTCAGTCTCCGTCTGAGGAACTGTTGGATAGTTGTACAAAAGAGCAACTGTTGAAGCTTGTTGAGCATTATGATGTTGATGTTGGAGAAAAATTGTTAAAAAAGGAAATTAAAGGGTCATTGAGGAAACCGGTGTTTTGCCAGCTACACTACAACGTCCAAGTGACAATGTTGGTGAGTCTGTGGTTTCTCCTACAATAGCTTTAACGTTCGCACAACAAAAAGAGCTATTGCTGTTGCAGATAGAGGGGGATAAATTGGGCCTGGAAAAGGAACGACAGTCTTTGGAAAAGGGAAGATTGAAGTTAGAGCAGTACCGGTTAGACCTAATTAAGTCAGGTAAAGTTGATACTAGGGATTCAGGTGAATACGGTTCACAAAATTTGAAAAGGTTTGATGTGGATGGGACACTTGCGTCTTGTACCGAAGTTTGATGAGAGAGACCCAGACACTTTTTTTTCTCCCTTTTTGAATGTGTTGCCAATGGGAGAGGGTGGCCCAAGGCTGACCAGGTAGTGATGTTGCAATCGGTATTGACAGGAAAGGCCCAAGAAGCTTATTCAGCACTTAGTGCGGTTGAAAGTCAGAAATATTCTACTGTTAAAGATGCTGTTTTGAAAGCTTATGAGTGGGTACCAGAGGCCTATCCTCAATGTTTCAGGTCTTGGAGGAAGTTTGACGAGCAGTTACATGTTGAATTTGCAAGGGATTTAATGAAACATTTCAATAGGTGGTGTTCGGCGTTGGAAGTTACTACTTTTAAAGATCTGTGTGATCTGATGATGCTAGAGCAGTTTAAAGAGTGTATTCCACCTGAGGTTGCCACTCGTATTGCTGAGCGTGGAATTAGGGACTGCCTCTAAAGCTGCTACCATGGCAGATGAGTATGTGCTGGCACATAGAGGAAAGTTTGGAAGAAACTGTGGGTCAGATAATGCTACTGCTAAAGCTGTTGATCACTCCGCAAAATTCTCTTGGTCTGAGTCCGCAAAAATAAATCCTGGTCCGCGTTCATCTCATTTTGATCATGCGTGTAACTATTGCCATGAGAGGGGACATTGGAAAGCAGAGTGTCC
Source organism: Cottoperca gobio (assembly GCF_900634415.1). Lineage (NCBI taxonomy): Eukaryota > Metazoa > Chordata > Actinopteri > Perciformes > Bovichtidae > Cottoperca > Cottoperca gobio. Next base: position 18,235,054 of record NC_041365.1, read on the forward strand.
TCTACTGGAAAGTAGGCTAAATCGCACAGGTGGTAGATATATTAGACCAGTTGCTCTCAGTGTTCCAAGTAGGAAAATTCCAGTTGTTTCGGAGGAGGTGCTTGATTCAGTTAAATCTGAAACTGAAACATATTCTGGTTTTGAAGCTTTTGTGTCAGATGGGGTGGTAGGCTCTCATTGGTAATGATATTAAAGTGCCTGTGGAAATTCTACGAGATACAGGAGCTAAGGAGTCATTTATTCTAGCTTCCGTGCTTCCCTTTTCTCATGACTCAGATACTGGTGATTGTGTGCTGGTAAGGAGAATGGGCTTAACCACTCTGTCTTCCTTTGCACAAAGCCAGTCTGTCTTGTGGTGTTTTTGTTGGTGAGGTCCACATTGGGGTCCGGCCTGCCTTGCCTATCGATGGGATATATATGATTCTGGGAAATGATTTGGCTGGTAACGGGTTTTGGCTGATGGTCAGGATGGCTCCCCATCTGTTAAGTCTACTCCTTTTGTTAAAAGAACCAGATAAGAGTAAACAGGAATTCCCTAAAGTCAGATTCTTCAGTTCAGGAGGAAGAGTGTGATTTGGAAAGAGTTGCATGTACCTGAATTTCTTCCCATCTCGCTGCAGGTTCCTATTGGTGAACAGTGAGCTGACGCTGCTTTGAGTGAGCTTTTTGACCAGTTGCGGCCTAGCAATGACGTTAAAAGTGCAGCCTTTGGTTATTTCCTGCAGAGTGAAGTATTGGTACGTAAGGGGGTGCCCCAGGGTTTTGATTCTGTGGGTGAGCCGGTTGTCCAAATAGTGGTTCCAACTAAGTATCGAAATAAAGTGTTGAAATATTCTCATGATCAGACATGGCATTTGGGAGTTAAGAAAACGTACCGTCACATTTTGCGTTACTTCTTTTGGCCTCGTCTTAAGCGTGATGTGGCAGTTTACATTAAGACTTGCCATACATGTCAGGTAACGGGTAAATCAAATCAGTTTAAGCCTGCCCCTCTTGATCCAATCCCTGCAGTGGACCACCCATTTGAACACTTGATCATAGACTGTGTTGGGCCTTTGCCAAAGATCTGTAAAGCTGAGTTCTCGGATTCCTTTTCCTCAGAAGCATGTCCTGTTTTGACTGTTGGTACAGTGGCGCAGTCAGCATTTAGTGGGGGGGAAGCAGTGGCAGCGCCTGATGCTTTACGGCGGGGGCGTTTGAAGAACTCTGACTCACTTCAGAAGTTGGAGTGGAGAGTTGGTGGATTTGATGAGAAGTTATCATCCCTATTTTCGGACACGCCTTCAAAAACAAATCTTATTGACCATGATATTGACGCGGGCGACAGAAAACCAATTTGTCAACGACAACCTGGACATCCGCCATATTAAGGGCAAAGGTAATGTTATGGTAGATGCCTTGTCCCGTGCGCCGTTGTAACCCTTCGCTACTGTACCCTGTACTTAACTAACATGGTTCTACATTGTCCTCTGCAGCTTGTGTTTCCCTTACTCTTAAATTGCTCCTAGGCGTCAAGGTTGCTGAGGTTGGAGTTGCCGAGTCTGGAGAGGGAAGAGTGTTAAGTGGTAAAGTTATGTTTGGTAGGGGGGTTGTGTAGGCCAAGCACCTTTTAGAAAAATAATAATGTATGGTTAGTTGTTTATAGGATAATGCCCATTGTTTAAAGTCCAGGGTAGGAACCCTGTCTTATGGGGGGGAGTGTGTCCTTCCCAGGCTGTGTGCTTCACCTGTGTTTCAGGAGGTTGATTGGTGGAGCTGAGACCTCGTCATCTCCTCGTCACTGATTCAGCACACCTGAGCAGGCTGGGCTCAGGCTATAAAGAGACCTGCAAGATCTTCTCTGTCTCTTCCCTCTGGCCTGCTGCCTACTATTTGTATTGTGCTTGTGCTTTGTGTATAATTTACTTAAATTAAACCATATAGAAAAGTTATTTGATTGTGTGGTCTCCCTCCTTGTCACCTCCTTTCGAGCCAGGTTGTGACACTAGGGACTAAACGTCTGAATAGTTTGCTCTCTGGTGCCTGTTTTGAGTCCCCACACTTTATAGAAGTACTACATCATTGGAGTAGTTAAGTTTTAATTAAGATAACAGGTCTTAAATATTAGAACAAACATTAAACGGACAACAGACAGTAGATCAGCTGCTGTCATGCTCTTTCATCAATGAATTCTGGAATGGCATCAAGTCCAGTTTTCAAAAGGAAGAACTCAATAAAAGGTTTTGTTTTATAACAAGAAACAACATTTTATTTCAACAGTTAAATATTGCAAGAGAAGTTTAAGATGTTTAAAAGGCAAAATAGCACAAGGTTACATATTGAATCTGCCTTCACTCTCATTTACACAGATTGTGCACATACTATTAGTGAAGTGAATATATCCAACATACTCTTAAATGTGACCAAGATCTTTGCTTCCCCTCGCTGTCCAAGCTGAGAATCTGGTTGTGTCTTTCAGTTTTTTATGTCTCTATACTATTTTTCTCTACTCTCTACTTATTTTACTAACTTAGTATTTCAACATTACTGGTAACACTAATTTATATCATAAGCACAACATACTGTACTGTAAGTGTTGCAGTGCTAATACTGATTCAGTATTCATGTCATGCCAGAAGTGAAAGGACACGATGAACCTTTGACAACTTGTTGGGACACTCATTTATTTTTGACCAATTCTTCTTCTGTTTATTACCTTGGACTGCTACCATCAGCAGATTTGCTGTCCCTTTGATTCATGAGTTATCAAGCTAAAAAGTAGATTACAGAGTCCTAATTATAATGGCCGCCAGGAGGTAGACAGGAATAGTCTTTCCCAGTTGACATTCATATTTACACTCTGACTGAACATGACACCACATAGGAGCAGTGTGTGGTGAGTTCAGAGATCTGTGGTCACAGCTTCTATGGGCTCCACCTGGGGTTCAGTGGGTGGGGTGGAGATGTCCTCCATCAGCTCTGAATCTGGTTCAGTCACAACTACAGCCACCTGTTGACGCACAGAGAGAAGTAACATGTGAACATGACTTGATATCAACATGTTGAATGGTAATTTAAGGGTGTGGTCACACTAGATTGAAAAGAGTTGTGTTGTGTTTGCTCTGTGAGAAAACTGCTGGTCAAATCCTACTTAGGCAAACTACTCCAGGTAAGCTCTTCTATGGTGTAACATAACATGGACTAACCACACTTAAACAGGCTTATTTGATCTGATCTAAGTATACGGGACGCTTATTTCTCCATCATCTAGTAGGATTGCTTTGGTATATAAAGTGTCAAAAATCAAATCAAACATGAATTACTGAGGATGAAAAGGAGTAAGCCACTAATACAGTAACACTTGGTAGAGACCAAAAGTATTCATATTGTTCTCTACCCCAAGATATAGACTAATCTGTTATTAATAGCTGAAACATTGTACAACATTACCCTATCTTCCCTAAGTATCAATTTCAGATGGTGATGTCAGAGCCCTCTGGCCAATCAGAATGAAGTATGCACTGTGGCATACTTCAGAAATCAGAAACAGGTTTGTTGCCAAGTAGGTTTTGGCATTGGTAACATACAGCAGTACCAGAAAAGAAAAAGTACTGAAAAAGTCAAGAACCATTAATATAAGATTAAAATGTGCAGTAATATGTAAAATATATATATATTTTAAATAAAGAAAAAACATTTGCAATGTTTAAAAATGGAATGTGCAAATGTTTGAAGCATAAAGACAATGTGCTATGGTTATTGATAATAAAGCTAAAGATTATTGAGTAAATCTCAAATCCAACTATTACACTGTTAGCTCTGCAGTAAAGATACTGTAAATGGATTTGCATGAAACTATAATCAAAATCCTCCAGAGAGAAAATTTCTTCCTAGTCCTGTTCTGCAATGATGAACTAAATATTTCATGAGATGCAAAAAAACATGAGCTTACCACATACTGCCAGAAGAAACAAATGTGAGTATGATGCTGCAACATAGAAATAACAAAGTGGTACACCCAGGTTCTTATTTCATACTTTATTACTTTGAATACTTTACACGGCCTAATACTGTAACATGCGTATGAACATGCCGATGAGACAGAACAATCTCCCCGTGTGCAGCACAGTGTCTCCATCCAGTAAATTCCACAGTGTAATGCAATCGAATACAAGACAAAATGAAGTATGGATATTAAATATCTCTTTGGTTACATTATACGTAGAGCTGTTCATGTTGTTGGATCCGCTCACTGTATATGGCTCATATGGTTCTGTGTCAATGATAACAGCAGCTAGTAAAAGTTGTACGTATGCTGGTCTCATGTCAACAGAATTATACATCATGTTAGTCAGAGTGCTTAAAAAGTGCATGACATAAGATCTGTTATCATAAAATTCTAATTGGAAAGACTATAAATTAAAGCATGTTCACAATTAGGACGTCAAACTCAGATATATACATGGTAATTAATGAAATAATAAATAAATGCATTATTAATTAAGTTAAATTCTTCAGTCTCTTCATAAAAGATACTTAAAGTGTTTACAGTTTCTAAAACTGGGTGGTATTAAGTCCCTTGTCCAGTTCTTAATTCCAAATAACTGCAGTAACGACTGCAAAGACTAAAAGGAAATTTGTTTTGTTGATGACTGCAGAGGAGGCAGCTGTAGTTGTTGTTGGTGGTGCCGGGGCCGCCACTGTAGTTGTTGTTGGGGCCACTGTGGTTGCTGCCGGGACCACTGTAGTTGCTGCTGGGGCCACTGTAGTTGCTGCCGGAGCCACTGTGGTTGCTGCCGGAGCCACTGTAGTTACAGCTGCGGCCACTGTGGCAGCTGCCGGGGCCACTGCGGTTGCTGCCGGGACCACTGTAGTTGCTGCTGGGGCCACTGTAGTTGCTGCCGGGACCACTGTAGTTGCTGCTGGGGCCACTGTAGTTGCTGCCGGAGCCACTGTGGTTGCTGCCGGGGCCACTGTAGTTACAGCTGCGGCCACTGTGGTTGCTGCTGGGGCCACTGTAGTTGATGCCGGAGCCACTGTGGTTGCTGCAGGGGCCACTGTAGTTACAGCTGCGGCCACTGTGGTTGCTGCTGGGGCCACTGTAGTTGCTGCCGGGGCCACTGTGGTAGCTGCTGGGGCCACTGCGGTTGCTGCCGGGACCACTGTAGTTGCTGCTGGGGCCACTGTGGTTGCTGCTGGGGCCACTGTGGTTGCTGCCGGGACCACTGCAGTTGCTGCTGGGGCCACTGTAGTTGCTGCCGGAGCCACTGTGGTTGCTGCTGGGGCCACTGTAGTTACAGCTGCGGCCACTGTGGTTGCTGCTGGGGCCACTGCGGTTGCTGCAGGGGCCACTGTGGTTGTTGCCGGGGCCACTGTGGTTGCTGCTGGGGCCACTGTAGTTGCTGCCGGGGCCACTGTGGTAGCTGCTGGGGCAACTGCGGTTGCTGCCGGGACCACTGTAGTTGCTGCTGGGGCCACTGTGGTTGCTGCTGGGGCCACTGTGGTTGCTGCCGGGACCACTGTAGTTGCTGCTGGGGCCACTGTAGTTGCTGCCGGAGCCACTGTGGTTGCTGCCGGGGCCACTGTAGTTACAGCTGCGGCCACTGTGGTTGCTGCTGGGGCCACTGTGGTTGCTGCCGGGACCACTGTAGTTGCTGCTGGGGCCACTGTAGTTGCTGCCGGAGCCACTGTGGTTGCTGCCGGGGCCACTGTAGTTACAGCTGCGGCCACTGTGGTTGCTGCTGGGGCCACTGTAGTTGCTGCCGGGACCACTGTAGTTGTTGCTGGGGCCACTGTGGTTGCTGCTGGGGCCACTGTGGTTGCTGCCGGGACCACTGTAGTTGCTGCTTGGGCCACTGTAGTTACAGCTGCGGCCACTGTGGTTGCTGCTGGGGCCACTGTAGTTGCTGCCGGGGCCACTGTGGTAGCTGCCGGAACCACTGTAGTTGCTGCCGGAGCCACTGTGGTTGCTGCCGGGGCCACTGTAGTTACAGCTGCGGCCACTGTGGTTGCTGCTGGGGCCACTGTAGTTGCTGCCGGGATCACTGTAGTTGCTGCTGGGGCCACTGTGGTTGCTGCTGGGGCCACTGTGGTTGCTGCCGGGACCACTGTAGTTGCTGCTGGGGCCACTGTAGTTGCTGCCGGAGCCACTGTGGTTGCTGCCGGGGCCACTGTAGTTACAGCTGCGGCCACTGTGGTTGCTGCTGGGGCCACTGTAGTTGCTGCCGGGACCACTGTAGTTGCTGCTGGGGCCACTGTAGTTGCTGCCGGAGCCACTGTGGTTGCTGCCGGGGCCACTGTAGTTACAGCTGCGGCCACTGTGGTTGCTGCTGGGGCCACTGTAGTGGCTGCCGGGACCACTGTAGTTGCTGCTGGGGCCACTGTGGTTGCTGCCGGGACCACTGTAGTTGCTGCTGGGGCCACTGTGGTTGCTGCTGGGGCCACTGTGGTTGCTGCCGGGACCACTGTAGTTGCTGCTGGGGCCACTGTAGTTACAGCTGCGGCCAATGTGGTTGCTGCTGGGGCCACTGTAGTTGCTGCCGGGGCCACTGTGGTAGCTGCCGGGACCACTGTAGTTGCTGCCGGAGCCACTGTGGTTGCTGCCGGGGCCACTGTAGTTACAGCTGCGGCCACTGTGGTTGCTTGCTGCTGGGGCCACTGTAGTTGCTGCCGGGACCACTGTAGTTGCTGCTGGGGCCACTGTAGTTGCTGCCGGAGCCACTGTGGTTGCTGCCGGGGCCACTGTAGTTACAGCTGCGGCCACTGTGGTTGCTGCTGGGGCCACTGTAGTTGCTGCCGGGACCACTGTAGTTGCTGCTGGGGCCACTGTGGTTGCTGCCGGGACCGCTGTAGTTGCTGCTGGGGCCACTGTGGTTGCTGCTGGGGCCACTGTGGTTGCTGCCGGGACCACTGTAGTTGCTGCTGGGGCCACTGTAGTTGCTGCCGGAGCCACTGTGCTTGCTGCCGGGGCCACTGTAGTTACAGCTGCGGCCACTGTGGTTGCTGCTGGGGCCACTGTAGTTGCTGCCGGGGCCACTGTGGTAGCTGCCGGGATCACTGTAGTTGCTGCTGGGGCCACTGTAGTTGCTGCCGGAGCCACTGTGGTTGCTGCTGGGGCCACTGTAGTTACAGCTGCGGCCACTGTGGTTGCTGCTGGGGCCACTGCGGTTGCTGCAGGGGCCACTGTGGTTGTTGCCGGGGCCACTGTGGTTGCTGCTGGGGCCACTGTAGTTGCTGCCGGGGCCACTGTGGTAGCTGCTGGGGCCACTGCGGTTGCTGCCGGGACCACTGTAGTTGCTGCTGGGGCCACTGTGGTTGCTGCCTGGGGCCACTGTGGTTGCTGCCGGGACCACTGTAGTTGCTGCTGGGGCCACTGTAGTTGCTGCCAGAGCCACTGTGGTTGCTGCCGGGGCCACTGTAGTTACAGCTGCGGCCACTGTGGTTGCTGCTGGGGCCACTGTAGTTGCTGCCGGGGCCACTGTGGTAGCTGCTGGGGCCACTGTGGTTGCTGCTGGGGCCACTGTAGTTGCTGCCGGGGCCACTGTGGTCGTCTGTGTGTTGCCTGAGGCTGTTCAGTAATGCCATGGATTGATCAGTATAACATTCAGATTTTGATCCTACATTTCAAACTTATTTCTATAGCATATTTTATTGGGAATTAATTACTTAAACTTACCAACACACAGAAGCAGGAGGACACAGATCTTCATCATAATTATGAGAAGGTGTTTTTCTGTTTAAAAAAGATAACATTTGATTTTGTTTAGATTAATTTTAGTAATGACGACAGTGTTTGCTTTTAGAAATGTACTAATAAAACTCTTTATTTGAACTACTTATTGATGTTTACAAGTCTTTTTCTTAATAGCTAAATTACTCAAATGTTGCATTATGTTGTTATTGAAAAGAGAAGGACACACAAATTGTATTGTTTGTTAATATTATTATTATTATTATTAATAATAATAATAATAATAATAATAATAATAATAATAATTATATTATTATAATCTTCAATTTGTGTACGAATTATCAATGATTATTATTAATATTATTAATATTACTATAACGATAATTATTTGGGATAATTAAAGAGCGACAAGAAACACAACTTTCATTGATTGATTCTTATTCTTATTCCTATTTGTATTATTAATTATAATAATATAACAATCACCAATGATTATTTGTGTAAGAAATATCAGTGATTATTATTAATATTATTAATATAATGATTTTAATTATTATGAAAAATTACATTGTAATTAAAGAGACCAGAAACACAACTTGCATTGACTGAAATTGGACAAATATTCAGTATTGACATACTTACAGATTGCGTCTCAGTCGTTGACTTGTCTTCACTGCAGTGACTGAAGTTGTGATGTTCTGATTCTCAGCTGTTCAGTATCCTTTGCAGTTTGTTGGTTGATGTCCTCCAGTTAACAGACAGTAGCTTTTATATCCACACAAAGCAGGTAAGATGACATCAGGCTCTAAAGAAAGACGTACAGGATGAGTAAGAGGAATGTTTTCCCTTTTGAGGGTGTGGTCACCCTTTCATTAGATCAATCAAACGTCTTTTTATGTTTCCTATATTTTAAGGAAACCGGCTCAGTAAAATTCTACTTGGATATGATGTTGGATTTGATGTTTTTGGGAGGGATTGTTGTGGTGTAATTGTAAAGCTTTGGCGTACGTGCAGATGCGAAGTATCTACGCTTCTATATCTATAAAGATTGGCAAGTGAGCTCAGGGGTAAAAACGGTGGTAACATTAGTACTTGTGACTCGTAGGTTGTAGCGTGTAGCTGGAAACTTCAGTGTCACATTCACAAATAGGAAGATTGTGCGTCTCTCTATCAGATGTTGTGAAACTCTGAGTATCTTTTTAAAGGACACATTTGTTGACTTTAAAGACTGTTTCAATACTTCTAAAAGAAAGAAATAATACCATTATAGTTAGAGTCACTCATTTCTAGTCTCACCGTGCACTTCCTGTTTTATTTTATACTTTCCTCTTGTCCCTCTTTCCAGATCCCTTTACTTCCTTCCTTGGTGTGATTGTCTCCCTGATTGTTTCCACCTGTGCCCTCTCACCTCATGTTTAAATAGTCCTGTCCCCCCCACCCCCCTTGTCTTGTGCCAGTTCGTACTTGTTCAGGTGTCGTGGGTCTAGTCCAGTGATCAGGTCAGGTTTTTGTCAAGTTTATTTTTTCTATGTGGCTCATTGTTAGAGACTTTGTTTTGTATTTAGAGTTTGATATCCTCTTAGAGTGATCTTCTGTTTAATACTGTGTTTAATTATTTGTCCTCCTCGTGAGTGATTGTTTATTTGATACTTTGTTTGTAAATCCTCCCAGTGAGTGCTATTGTTTAGTACTTTGTTTTCAGTAAAGTATTTTATATTGTTACTTTACATCCGTCTCGGAGTCGTGCATTTGAGTTCACTTGTCAATCTTGTGACAGAGTTCCGTTACACTTGTGTTTGACCAAAATGACATGTTTCTGATGGCTCCACCGTTCCATCAAATGGAAATACTCAACATGTCTTGTGCATCATTTTAGACCTGACGTATTTGATATTTTGGGAAACTTTATCTCTAAAAGTCACACAGTGAGTTTGTTACATAGCGGTAAAACGAGCTTAAAAACAAACAGAACTGATGTGGCAAATAAAGTAAACATTGTAACATTTTATATGACCGTCACATTTGAAAGTAACTCAGAAGTGTCGGCTGGTAGAGAGGACAAACAGGAATGGTCGACGTCATGCAGCATTGTCCTTTTGGTAACCTGTACATGTAAAGGTAAAAGGTAGTGACGTGATCAACACCTTGTTTCCCTAGGGCTATAAACAGAGCGCGGACTGAAGAATAGTTCTTTGTACTAATAATAGGCTCTCCTGTCAGAAAATATGTTGGGTGTTTTTACCACCTCAACCACATACTGGATCTATTTGTTATCTACCAACGCTGTGGTCAAAGTGTTCTCGCGAGATACTGAACCACAAATTGCTCTCGCTTGAACAGCCGTGTGAGTGTCCTGATGAGCTCCTTGTGTGCCAGCCTCTGCCACCAGAGTATGAATGTGTGTGACTTGCTGAATTTGACTTTGAGAGTCACAAAGACTAGGAGCGCGCTGTACAGGACTCTCAGAAAATTAGAATATTGTGATAAAGTTCTTTATTTTCTGTAATGCAATTTAAAAAAACAAATGTCATACATTCTGGATTCATTACAAATCAACTGAAATATTGCAAGCCTTTTATTATTTTAATATTGCTGATTATGGCATACAGCTTAAGAAAACTCAAATATCCTATCTCTAAATATTAGAATATCATGAAAAAGTATACTAGTAGGGTGTTCAACGAATCACTTGAATCGTCTAATTGACTCGAAACACCTGCAAGGGTTTCCTGAGCCTTGAAAAACACTCAGCTTGGTTCAGTAAACTAAATCACAAGTATGGGGAAGACTGCTGATCTGACTGCTGTCCAGAGGACCATCATTGACACCCTCCATCAGGAGGGTAAGACACAAAAAGAAATGTCTCAAAGAGCAAGCTGTTCACAGAGTGCAGTTTCAAAGCACATCCACAAAAAGTCTGTTGGAAGGGGGAAATGTGGCAGGAAACGCTGCACAACCAAGAGAGATGACCGCAGCCTGAACAGCATTGTGAAGAAGAGTCGCTTCCAGAATTTGGGGGAGCTTCAAAGACAGTGGATTGAAGCTGGAGTCCAGGTATCAAAAGCCACTGTTTACAGAAGTGTCTGGGAAATGGGCTACAATAGCCGTATTCCCATGGTCAAGCCACTTCTGAACTCAAGACAACGGAAGAAGCGTCTGACTTGGGCTATGGAAAAGAAGCACTGGACAGTTGCAGAGTGGTCCAAAGTCCTCTTTTCAGACGAAAGCAAGTTTTGTATTTCATTTGGAAGTCAAGGCGCCAGAGTCTAGAGAAAGGCTGGAGAGGAGCAAAATCCAAGTTGCTTGAAATCCAGTGTGAAGTTCCCACAGTCAGCGATGGTTTGGGGAGCCATGTCAGCTGCTGGTGTTGGTCCACTGTGTTTCATCAAGCCCAGAGTAAATGCAGCTGTGTACCAAGAGATTTTAGAGCACTACATGCTTCCATCTGCTGAAAAGCTCTATGGAGATGAGGAATTCATTTTCCAGCATGATCTGGCACCTGCCCACAGTGCCAAAACCACCAGTAACTGGTGTACTGACCATGGCATTACTGTCCTCGATTGGCCTGCCAATTCCCCTGACCTGAACCCCATAGAGAATATGTGGGGTATTGTGAAGAAGCTGAAAGACACCAGACCCAACAATGCTAATGAGCTAAAGGCCGCTATTGAAGCATCCTGGGCATCCATAACACCTCAGCAATGCCACAGGCTGATTGCCTCCATGCCACGCCGCATTGATGCAGTAATCCGTGCAAAAGGATTCCCAACCAAGTACTGAGTGCATTAATGGACATTTTCAAATGTTTGATTTTGTTTTGCTGTTATAAATCTTTTTTTTTTACTTGGTCTGAGGAACTATTCTAATTTTTTGAGATAGGATTTTTGAGTTTTCTTAAGCTGTAAGCCATAATCAGCAATATTAAAATAATAAAAGGCTTGCAATATTTCAGTTGATTTGTAATGAATCCAGAATGCATGACATTTTTTTTTTTTAATTGCATTACAGAAAATAAAGAACTTTATCACAATATTCTAATTTTCTGAGACAGTCCTGTATAAATACATTCCATTTACCATCTTATCTGAAACTAAAGCAGCTGCTGGGACAATAACCAAACAGTCTTGTCTCAATGCAATGTTTAGACTCAATGCAACGTGTTCCTATAAATGTAACTTAAAAGTCTTTCATCAACACTGAACCCTCGATGAAACTGAGCCACAATTGTACCCAACAGGTTTCATGGGAGTTTTGTAGTTCCACATCTACAAATTCTGACTTTTTTCAAGTTGTGACGTCAGTAAAACCCAGAGAAAATATTTAAGTGGTTCAATGATGAATATAAAAAGGTATCGTGCACATTGTGATGTTGCTGAACTAATGTTCATTATAAATGTGATGTTAGTATGAATATAGAAGCATTGTTTTGATGATTTTATTATTTTGAATAGTTAGTATTTCTGAAATGCTAGACCATAAAGCAGTCATGTTGTCCTGTAGATCCTTTATTATTATTGTTATTGTGCTTTTGTTTATTTTCTAATTTGAAGTAATGGTGCCAGGATTACATTAATTAAAATAACGTTTGATAGCGAACATTTCTATAGTCACATGATGTTTTATACTGAATGTGTCTGCAAAGCGCTCACTGAATTGTTTTCCTAGAATATATATTTTCCGCAACTAAAGCATAATTTACATCTTTATTGTTGCCAGAGCACATAATCCATCGTGTGTGTGTGTGGTAATAGTGTAAAGCACTGGGGTTATAATGTAGAGATTAAATGCACTCTGCATTAAACAGCTGCTGGTGCTTCTATCCTACAGAGCTTTGATCATCAGAGCTGAAGGAGTGCCCTGTCTTTGGTAACATCACACTTTATTGAAAGTAGAAGATGATATTTTCCACTTGAATGTATTCAGAAGCTAAACTCAACATATTGTGTTCATCCCAGCCATGTTCACATTTAATATTAATCTCCGTGTTCATACCATCCCTTCTCAAGTATTTGTGACAAACCTTCTAGAGCAGTGTTTTTCAGACCAAGGACCACTTAACCAATACAAAAACACTCACGGACCACCTAACTCCCCAAATATCCAAAAACAATAGGCCTGCTTACCACTCCAACAGTATATTACAAATGACAGCTTTATGTGAGCTTCTCTATCGCTCGTTCACACATTATGTTATTACTAAAGTTTGGATCAGTTGCACTTTTTTTTGGAATATTTGATGCGGCCCAGACTCTACCTCCAGCGGCCCCCAGGTAAATTGAGTTTGAGACTCCTGTTCTAGAGCATAGGTCTTCAACAGGGGGTCTGCGGAGGTACTGCAGGGGGGTCGTGAAATTGTTTGTAGATAAAGCAAATATTTTGTTATAAAAACTTGGACAGCCTCTCTCCTCTCGCACAGAACTCTGACCGCACCCCCTCCCTTTTGTTTCAATACCGCTGCAGTAGGGGCTCCATGCTACACCAGGGGTCCTTGGCCTGAAAATCGATGAAGACCCCTGTTCTAGAGCAAGCACACCGTTGGCTTTTCTGTTGTTGTGGTCTGGCAGACATCAAAAGATATTTGTTGGGACAGGCGTCAGTTATGTTCTTCAGTGATGAGTGCTGTGCTTACTTCCTGAGACTTGGAATTCTACATTTGGAGAACATGTTGTCTTTTATAAATAAATTGGAACAAATACATCAGTAGTGCAGATTCAGGGTCATGCTTCAGTTTACAAGTGTATCACTTGGTTTAAACTGCTGGCGAGAGGGATTATGTTGTGAGGAGCCCCCCCCCCTCACAACACAAATGTCGGTAATTTTATTTACTCATTTGACATTGTGCTTTTATTTTCTTGGATTGAAGAACCACTTTTTAGATTTGTCCTGACTATCTTTCTGTCCTGCCTTGGCCATCAGGGGCCTCACTCGTGGGTTTGCCAGAGTTGATGTCCACATGATCAGTGGCTCCTGGGCAAAGGCTCCATTATCCTCAAGTGGTCATCCATTCTAGTTCATACAGATGGAGCGAGTCATGTAATCTTCTACACTATGCCAACATTTGTTTCACTTTTGAATTGTAAAGGTTGTGTTTCACAATTTATTTTCACAAGGCAGCTTCTACTTAATAAATGTTTTGTCACCTTTCCAAACACAGTAACTATGCTTATTGAAATCCTTATATACAAAATGTTAATGTGCAGTTAAAAAACTAACACAAGATAGCACATTCAAGTGGCAAAATAAGAACTAAAATAATTATGTTAGTAACTTCACTGCTGGAGTGCAGAGAGTTCCAAAACAGTAAATATGGACATTTCCCGTAATGACCAAGTATTGTCTTTATTATTGAACCAAAGTGTGCAGAGTCCTCTTATCTAGACACTGCAAAGCATCTTAGGCTCCACAAATTATTTAATAACATGTAAAAAATCTGCATGATTTAGATGCAAACAAAAAAGACCTGCTGCAATGCATGTACCAAGGTGGACAATGTGAAGGTAACGACGAGCCCCACAGATACTACAAAGACATCCCAACAGGTGACCAAACACAAAGTATTTTTGACAAACACCAGAGAAATATTGGAAATCAATCGGACTCACCATGAGAGAACGAATAAAGCCTTGCAAGACATTATTTACTAATGTGAGGAACTAGAATGACCAAACTGTCACCTTTACAGCTCTTTGTTTACATTCCTCATACTCATCCTGTACGTCTTTCTTTAGAGCCTGATGTCATCTTACCTGCTTTGTGTGGATATAAAAGCTACTGTCTGTTAACTGGAGGACATCAACCAACAAACTGCAAAGGACACTGAACAGCTGAGAATCAGAACATCACAACTTCAGTCCATGCAGTGAAGACAAGTCAACGACTGAGACGCAATCTGTAAGTATGTCAATACTGAATATTTGTCCAATTTCAATCAATGCAAGTTGTGTTTCTTGTCTCTCTTTAATTACAATGTAATTTTCCATATTAATAATAATCACTTATTACAAAAATTATCATTGGTGATTATAAAAGTAGTAAAATGTTTTATAATTTTATTATGAGTTACACTTCTCTGTTCTTATGTAACTATTCTGTAAGGAAATAAAATTATTTAAAAGACACTACATTATTAGTTTTGTTACTATAATGAGTCCAACTGAAATGATTCATATTTTTAAAACAGAAAAGTACCTTCCCATAATGATGATGATCTGTGTCCTCCTGCTTCTGTGTGTTTGTAAGTAATTAATTCCCAATAAAATATGCAATTGAAATGTAGGATCAAAATCTGAATGTTATACTGATCAATCCATGGCATTGCTGAACAGCCTCAGGCAACACACAGATCACAGTTGCCCCAACCACAGCGGCCCCGGCAGCAGCAACCACAGTTGCCCCAACCACAGCGGCCCCGGCAGCAGCAACCACAGTTGCCCCAACCACAGCGGCCCCGGCAGCAGCAACCACGGCGGCCCCGCCCGCAACCACGGCGGCCCCGGCAGCAATTACAGCGGAAGCAACCACGGCGGCCCCGGCAGCAATTACAGCGGAAGCAATTACAGCGGAAGCAACCACGGCGGCCCCGGCAGCAATTACAGCGGAAGCAACCACGGCGGCCCCGGCAGCAATTACAGCGGAAGCAACCACGGCGGCCCCGGCAGCAATTACAGCGGAAGCAACCACGGTGGCCCCGGCAGCAATTACAGCAGCAACAGCGGCAGCAACCACGGCAGCAGCCCCGGCAGCAATTACAGCAGCAACAGCGGCAGCAACCACGGCAGCAGCCCCGGCAGCAACCACGGCAGCAGCCACAGTTGCCCCGGCAGCAACCGCAACCGCGGCAGCAGCAACCACAGTTGCCCCAACCACAGCGGCCCCGGCGCAGCAACCACAGTTGCCCCAACCACAGCGGCCCCGGCAGCAGCAACCACGGCGGCCCCGCCTGCAATTACAGCGGACGCAACCACGGCGGCCCCGGCAGCAATTACAGCGGAAGCAACCACGGCGGCCCCGGCAGCAATTACAGCGGAAGCAACCACGGCGGCCCCGGCAGCAATTACAGCGGAAGCAACCACGGCGGCCCCGGCAGCAATTACAGCGGAAGCAACCACGGCGGCGCCGGCAGCAATTACAGCGGAAGCAACCACGGCGGCCCCGGCAGCAATTACAGCGGAAGCAACCACAGCGGCCCCGGCAGCAGCCCCGGCGGAAACCACGGCGGCCCCGGCACCACCAACAACTACAGCTGCCTCCTCTGCAGTCATCAACAAAACAAGTTTCCTTTTAGTCATTGCAGTCATTACTGGAGTTATTTGGAATTAAGAAATGGACAAGGGACTTAATACCACCCAGTTTTAGACTTTAAGTATCGTTTATGAAGAGACTGAAGACTGAGACTTTGCATTTATTTATTTCCATGTCCTTATGTCATGCACTTTTTAAGCACTTTGACTAACATGATGTATATTTCGTTGACATGAGACCAGCATACATACAACTTTTACTAGCTGCTGTTATCATTGACACAGAACCATATGAGCCATATACAGTGAGCAGATCCAACAACATGAACAGCTCTACGTATAATGTGACCAAAGAGATATTTAATATCCATACTTCATTTTGTCTTGTATTCGATTGCATTACACTGTGGAATTTACTGGATGGAGACACTGTGCTGCACAAGGGGAGATTGTTCTGTCTCATCTGCATGTTCATACGCATGTTACAGTATTAGGCCGTGTAAAGTATTCAAAGTAATAAAGTATGAAATAAGAACTGGGTGTACTACTTTGTTATTTCAATGTTGCAGTTTCATACTCACATTTGATACTTCTGGCATCACAAGGCAATAGTGAACAGTTTGGCAAATTTTCAAGAATTGCTGGTCTTGAATTAAATGTCTAATGTTATATTACGAAGTTGTCTTTTGTGTAAAGTGTAACTTTAACCATTTGTGGTGTCATAAGTTCCAGTCACCAAAGTATGCACACAGGTGACAATAATTTTTAGGTGATATTTGATATCTTAAAACCACAAAATGTTGGGTTTGCGTAAATACAATAGCATCTAATGCAGAAATGCAACAATTTCAGTGTAGCTAAAAATATCAAACTAAAACCAAAGACTCCCGCTACATCTAGCACATGTGAGTGATTCAAGATTAATTTTATTGTCCCACAGAGTAGAACATTTGTCACTTGCTTTTCACCCAAGCTGCAGCCTTAAGACAACATTCCACCTACAAAAACATACAAAGGTGTTAAAACAGAAGTAAACTCATAAACGGCAAAAATAAAAGCGAGGGAAAGTCTATTTTTCCTAGTAACAAAAAAAAGTAAACAAAAGGCCTATTTCTCTCAAATATTGTTCACAAATGTGTTTAAATCTGTGTGTTCTCCTTTGCTGTGATAATCCCTCCACATTACAGGTGTGGCACATCAAGATGCTGATTAGACAGCATGATTATTGCATCATATATATCCTTATCCTTAGGCTGGTCACAAAAAGGCCACTCTAAAATGTGAAGTTTTATCTTGTATTCGGACCAACACTAAATCTATCGAACTATCTCTCAATTCTCAATTGTTTGTCTGTCACTTTCCTTCAATCGCCGTCTCTTTCCGTATCACCTCGTTTCGCTTCGTTTTGTTTTGCACCACTCCGTTTACTCGATTACCCCACCCCCTCCCTGGCAAATGCTATCTATTGAGCAGGATCTAGTTTCCAGCATTATTTTCCGCTTCGTAAAACGCCACATTGCATTTCTCATACTTTTGAGCGTGCATTAACTTTATATCATCGTATCTCCGTTTTTACTGGGTCGATTTGCATGAAATAAAGTCTGGCAGAGAGTTTCAAGTCTGTACGTTCGGCAGAAGCAGTCGGCAATGTTGACTAGACTGTTGATTTTATACGGCGCCGGTTTGAACAGGTCATGTGATCTGATCACTCCAGCGATGAGGCGATAAGCATTTCTCAAATCTAGCTTAGTGAAGATCTTAGCATCCTGCAGAAGATCAAATTCTGACAAAATGAACAATTATTTCATTCAGCAGGCTATAGTTTATACAGGGCCGAAGAGAACCATCTTTTTTCCCTACGAAAGAAAACCCTGCGGCCGCAGGTGAGTAGGATGGTCTGATGAGTCCAGACTTTAGAGAAGAGTCAATGTAAGTCTTCATGGCCTCTCTTTTTGGTGCAGAAAGAGAGTAGAGTCGACCTTTAGGAATCTGACCTCCAGACAAAAGGTCAATTGGGCAGTCATAAGGTCGGTGAGGAGGTAGAGACATAGCCTTAGTTGTATTAAAGGCCTCTTTCAGGAACAGCAGGCGACGTGCTTTGCTTTGCAGCAGTAGTTGCAGAAGAACCAGCATCAAGGTGTGTAAGGAGATTGTTTGTGTGTGCGTGGAGCGGTTTCTATTTAGTTCTCCCCTCTCCTTTCTTCCGCTCTGTAGATGTGTGCGCACGTGTAAGTGTGTGCGCACGTGTGTGTGTGTGTGTGTGTGTGTGTCAGCTGCGAAGCCCCGCCCTTCGCATTACGGAGTGAAGGAGAGAATGTGAAATCTGAAACGTGCACATAAATTAAAACAATAGCATAAGCGTTTAGTTTATTTAATAAAAGAGCACCTGTCAATGTGAAAAGTGAGTTGTGAAAAAAAAAAAAAATATTTGTTTTGATTCGAGAAAATAAAACAACACCTTGAATTTTATAATTGATTTATATGTTTAAATGATTCAAATGCTTTTTTATAATTTAATATTTTAAAATAATGTGAAGAATTTTGAGCTGTACTGTATGTATGAAAAGTGCTTTACAAATAGAGTTTATCATAATACTCTTTAAACATATTACTTGTTAATAACACATTTACGAGACAATGTATGTACATCTGTCTACGAAATATTCTGGAGAGTAAGAGACCCCTCAAGGGTGTACACCCCGGCATTGAAAAACGTACATTTGAAAAATTATTTTATTATTATTAAAATACCATTTGTACAATTTTGTTAAATGTAAGCTTGGAACACAATTTGTCATAAAAGAACAAGTGTTTAAAGTTTTTAAAAGTTTATCTTGTAAACTATTATTTATCGGTCATTGGTTAGTGTTAGGTGTTTTGTAGGTTGTAAATGTTACAAAACAATATTAATACATGCATCCCTATTCTTTAGCTTCAGATAGTTTATCAGCGTGTCCCATTTCACATATCTTCATTATATCTGATGATTTTAACGGTGTGTGAATAAAACCGTACTGACAGGTGTCTATAAACTGAACTTGAAATGGAAAAAAGCCTTCGTCTTAACATTTAATTCTTCTAGGAAATGTTTGTCCTGTAAAATCATAATCTATAAATCAAAAGAGCACATTCAGAACTTTAAAACAATGTTTAATTAATTATATTTATACACACATTTAAAAAACAGTTATGATGAATAGGGACTAGTTATTTTACAACAAGAGACTTGATAAAAAACAACAATAATAATAATAATAATAATAATAATAATAATAATAATAATAATAATAATAATAATAATAATAATAAATAGCTCAGGTCTAGGGTACCTGATCCAACAGTAAGTGCTACTGAGCTGCATCAGGTGTCTTAAATACATAATGTGATGAGTATGTTATTACCTACTATTGTTGTGTTATTGATTAATTTTCCACTGCTGGGGACCAATAAACTGATGATGACAGCTGTGTGTACGTTAGATTGGCTGCAGCGAAAGCTCTCACATGTTGCGGATTCACACAGTAAATGGGTTAACATTTAACAATTAACATTTGTAACACAGGCGTAGTCCTTGAGCGACAGTCTTCTTGTACGTATTCACTCACTGCCTCACTATGTGGCACTCAATTAGTGTGATGAACATCTTTTTATCAGTGCTTATCATCGAGCATTAGTAAACAACCGGCATTCTAACAAAATGACTGCGAGAAGATTTGCTCTCATCGCTGATATTATGTCCTGCTTCTGCAGGACATGAGGATTGTTTCGATAAATGACCTCTCTTCTACCATTGAGGAGAGATGAATAAAGTCATGTCTAAGGAAGGAGAGCAAACGCAAAATAAATTCTGTTTTCATTTAGATGTTAGCTCAGGTTCAACTCCATTATAGAGGCTTCGTGTTTAAATGGCCTCACACATGCCTTCAATGTGAGCATGCTGGGATGCTTATCCAGGTGGTGGACCACTCAAAACTACTTCATCTGCACTTCCTGCAGGATCTCGAAGCATTGCAAGTACAGCTGAGACATGTAATGTCTGTCAATGTGAAGCAGCCACTTCAACTCTGAGCTTCACACACATGTTTTTATTCTGTCAGTCGTTATACAACTCTAACAATCATACGCCAGCACTCAAATTTAAATCAATCATTGTGATGTCATCAGGGTTATTGTGTCTTGTGCATGAAGACTAGACATGTATAAGAGATGGATGGGTTTTATTGTCCCCAAAGCAGCTTGACTCATACTAGGAACTAAACGTCTGAATAGTTTGCTCTCTGGTGCCTGTTTTGAGTCCCCACACTTTATAGAAGTACTACATCATTGGAGTAGTTAAGTTTTAATTATGATAACAGGTCTTAAATATTAGAACAAACATTAAACGGACAACAGACGGTAGATCAGCTGCTGTCATGCTCTTTCATCAATGAATTCTGGAATGGCATCAAGTCCAGTTTTCAAAAGGAAGAACTCAATAAAAGGTTTTGTTTTATAACAAGAAACAACATTTTATTTCAACAGTTAAATATTGCAAGAGAAGTTTAAGATGTTTAAAAGGCAAAATAGCACAAGGTTACATATTGAATCTGCCTTCACTCTCATTTACACAGATTGTGCACATACTATTAGTGAAGTGAATATATCCAACATACTCTTAAATGTGACCAAGATCTTTGCTTCCCCTCGCTGTCCAAGCTGAGAATCTGGTTGTGTCTTTCAGTTTTTTATGTCTCTATACTATTTTTCTCTACTCTCTACTTATTTTACTAACTTAGTATTTCAACATTACTGGTAACACTAATTTATATCATAAGCACAACATACTGTACTGTAAGTGTTGCAGTGCTAATACTGATTCAGTATTCATGTCATGCCAGAAGTGAAAGGACACGATGAACCTTTGACAACTTGTTGGGACACTCATTTATTTTGACCAATTCTTCTTCTGTTTATTACCTTGGACTGCTACCATCAGCAGATTTGCTGTCCCTTTGATTCATGAGTTATCAAGCTAAAAAGTAGATTACAGAGTCCTAATTATAATGGCCGCCAGGAGGTAGACAGGAATAGTCTTTCCCCAGTTGACATTCATATTTACACTCTGACTGACATGACACCACATAGGAGCAGTGTGTGGTGAGTTCAGGGATCTGTGGTCACAGCTTCTATGGGCTCCACCTGGGGTTCAGTGGGTGGGGTGGAGATGTCCTCCATCAGCTCTGAATCTGGTTCAGTCACAACTACAGCCACCTGTTGACGCACAGAGAGAAGTAACATGTGAACATGACTTGATATCAACATGTTGAATGGTAATTTAAGGGTGTGGTCACACTAGATTGAAAAGAGTTGTGTTGTGTTTGCTCTGTGAGAAAACTGCTGGTCAAATCCTACTTAGGCAAACTACTCCAGGCAAGCTCTTCTATGGTGTAACATAACATGGACTAACCACACTTAAACAGGCTTATTTGATCTGATCTAAGTATACGGGACGCTTATTTCTCCATCATCTAGTAGGATTGCTTTGGTATATAAAGTGTCAAAAATCAAATCAAACATGAATTACTGAGGATGAAAAGGAGTAAGCCACTAATACAGTAACACTTGGTAGAGACCAAAAGTATTCATATTGTTCTCTACCCCAAGATATAGACTAATCTGGTATTAATAGCTGAAACATTGTACAACATTACCCTCTCTTCCCTAAGTATCAATTTCAGATGGTGATGTCAGAGCCCTCTGGCCAATCAGAATGAAGTATGCACTGTGGCATACTTCAGAAATCAGAAACAGGTTTGTTGCCAAGTAGGTTTTGGCATTGGTAACATACAGCAGTACCAGAAAAGAAAAAGTACTGAAAAAGTCAAGAACCATTAATATAAGATTAAAATGTGCAGTGAAATATATTTTTTTAAATAAAGAAAAAACATTTGCAATGTTTAAAAATGGAATGTGCAAATGTTTGGAGCATAAAGACAA
Organism: Cottoperca gobio; assembly: GCF_900634415.1. Lineage (NCBI taxonomy): Eukaryota > Metazoa > Chordata > Actinopteri > Perciformes > Bovichtidae > Cottoperca > Cottoperca gobio. The sequence goes on from NC_041365.1 coordinate 18,256,939, forward strand.
TGTGCTATGGTTATTGATAATAAAGCTAAAGATTATTGAGTAAATCTCAAATCCAACTATTAAACTGTTAGCTCTGCAGCAAATTATATTCACCTTACTTCAAGCATGCCTTAAGGACATAACAACTTGGATGAACTGCAACTTTTTGATGTTAAACACAGACAAAACTGAAGTTATTGTAATTGGGCCCTAACGCCTCCATAACACATTATCTAATGATAAAGTAACTCTGGATGGCATTAATTTGGCCTCCAGTACCACTCTAACCACTCTAAATATTTCCTTTAACTCCCACATTAAACAAACTTCAAGTTGTTTTTTCATCTACGTAACATTGCAAAAATCAGGCACATCCTGTCTCAAAACGATGCAGAAATACTAGTCCATGCATTTATCACTTCTAAAATGGATTATTGTAATTCCTTAAATCCTTCTAAAATCCTTTTAGACTCTCCATTTGATCCAGAATGCTGCGGCACCTGTACTCATAAGAACTATGAAACAGGATCATATTTCTCCCATTTTAGCTGGCTCCCAGGAAAAAAACAGAATATAATTTAAAATCCTTCTCCTGACTTACAAAGCAATTAATGGTCAGGCTCCAGCATATCTTAAAGGTCTCATAGTACCTTATAAACCATCTACAGCATTACGCTCCCAGACTGCAGGGTTACTTGTGGTTCCTAGAGTCTCTAAGAGTACAATGGGAGCCAGAGCCTTCAGCTATCAAGCTCCTCTCCAGTGGAACCAGCTTCCAGTTTGTGTTCGGGAGGCAGACACACTCTCCACATTTAAGAGTATGCTAAAGACTTTTCTTTTTGATAAAGCTTATAGTTAGGGCTGGCTCAGGCTTGCCTTGGACCAGCCCCTAGTTATGCTGCAACAGGCTTTTACTGCTGGGGGACTTACACCATGCTCCTCTCTCTCTCTCTATCTTTATGCACTGTCTCTATCTGTCACGAATACTACTGACTCTTAGTTTTTTTTCTTTCATCTGTTTTTTTGTTTCTTGTTGTATCATTAACTCTCATGTCATTTCAGATTCAGTCTCCTGCCCTGCAATCACTTTATTCCCTTCACCTGGGTTTCCCCGCCCATCTCCTCACCTCATCAGCCCCTCAGCATATATACCAGCTCACTTCCCTTTGGTCCCTGCCAGATTGTCTTGTGTTTTTGCCAAGTGCTCCAGCGTTTCCTGTTCTAATTTGTGTCTGCATTATAGATTGGTTTTGACCCTGCCTGTTTTTGGACCCTGGATTACCTGCCTGCTCCTTGTTGGATTTGTTTGCCTTTATGATTGATTTCCTGGTTTTGACCTTGCCTGTTTTTTTCGACCAAGTAAACCTCATCACACAACCTGTCTGTATCCGTGTCGTGCTTTTGGGTTCCACCTATTTGTACCTGAGATCTTTTCAGTAGACCATTACACTATCTGTGTGCATTCATTCTTATCGTGGCTGAGATTGACAGTATAGTCCCAGCTAACTATGACTCCATGATAGACTCAATAATAAAATAATTTTTATCTACTGTATATCTTTAATTGGTCGGATTAACATTCTGAAAATGAGTAGAACATTTCCTTCCCATCGCCACTTTTCCTCTTTAAAAAACTTCAAAAGATGATGCACTACTTTTATCTGGAATAGCAGACGTCCCAGAGTTCGCTTGCCTTTATTGGACCTACCATATGACAAAGGGGATATCCAGTAGCGCTATTTGGCAGCTCAACTCTGCACTATGTACTATTTGCATGGATGGAGATTGAAATGTCTTCAGTTATACCCAAATTACCCCTCAACCATTTACTCAGGTGATATCAAAAAACTAAGAAAACAAAAAACACCTATTTATTGAATAGTGACTCTCTGAAGTTTCTTTTTTATTTATTTTTAAATCACTTTTCATTTTGTTTTTGTCTTTTGTTGATGTAGATTTTGATATGTAACACTTTTTCTTCTACATTTCCTGTAAGATCAATACACATATTGTTTAAAGAAATAGGGCCTCTAACAAAGTAACTGTTGCTGTACCTGAGACAGCTCTGCGGCAGCTGGAGCAGGTGGGGGGCGAGTCTGTGGATAGACAGGTCTCTGGCTGGTAGCCTGCAGGACACACACACACACACACACACACACACACACACACACACACACACACACACACACACACACACACACACACACACACACACACACTTCAACAGCTCTTATGTTTGGTAAGTAATGGTTTCATCTCAGCCTTCTGACAATAACATTTCCCACTTTTAATGGCTCGATAACATTTAAGTGAGCACAAAGACTGAAGGAGTGGTGGGGGCTGCCCAGTAAGACCACAGTCTGAGCTGTAAGCCATTCAGCAGCTTCACTGGAGCCATCGGGGGCCTTGCTCATGGGCACCTCAGCAGTGCATGGTGAAGAGGAAAGTGTAGTGCTGCTCTTTTACTTCCCCACACAAATTCATCCTGCTGCTGTGGGGATTGACCCGCCACCTTAAAAGCACATTTTATCTGAGGAATTTCATTTTACCACCCTGACTCATCACTGCCTACTGTAGGCACTTTACCTCTAATCAGAATCTGAGGCATCTGACATAACTATCTTCTCAGCCCACTATCTCACCATCTATTTAACTTATCAAATTTACCCTGAGGGGTTCATTTAAGCAAGCACTTATGAAGTGCCTAAATAAAGTGTGACTTGGCACTTAATGAGTTCAACTACTACTGGAGGGTTAGGGTTACCAAGGGGTGTTCCTCATTCCTGCTGCTCTACTATACACCTTACCATGTAATTATTACACTCATTTACACTTGTCTCATCCAGCTACCTGCGTAGCCTAGTCGCTTATCAAATTTACTGAAGTCACTGTCTGGGTCACTAACCATGTATCCAAACACCAAGGCATAAACCTGATTCAGATTCGGACATCGCTTATCATATCCTATAACCTGCCTTACTAAGTTATCATACAAAACAATGATAAGTGATCATTGCTTTTCAATGATATAACGCTTCATTTAACTAGTTCACCACTCCTCCATCTCACCTAACCACATATTACTTATTCTAGTTTAGCATGTATCCACGCCACTTATTGAATTAACTTGTCACTTTACATCAATTGAGTCCCCTAAACTTCTGCTGAACTACCCTATTTACCACCATTGCTCTAGCCCTGCATTATTGTGGTACTTTTAATCAGAGCTTACCTGGGTTCCACCAGCAGCTAGGACACTGAGGCCGAACAGCATGGCAGTGATGCAGATCAACAGCTCCAGCACAAGGAAGATCACCAGGGTCCCCAGGATCCCGTCAATCAACAGCTAGCCAGAGACATTCCAAGAGCATAAGGTGAGAAAACAGGAAGAGTATGTCAAGTGAAACAAAGTGTTTCTTGCTGTGATACTGATGATTCTATGAACAAATGGAAGTGTAAAAGACTCAGGACATCTTGTCTATCACTTAAAGACATTTATGTCTTTTACATGCACTCTACAAAGTATTAGTTGGAACAGTAGTCAACTTACTTTACACTTTTGCTCGATCAGCCCGGTGCATTTCCTGAAACAATGTTGCTGCAGTGGACAGTAAAGACAGAGAAACATGGAGTCTGCTTTTTCACAACATGTGGTGTCAACTATGAATTCATGTGATTCTACTAACGGCTCAGCCATGGCTGTGAGGAGGGTACCTGCCTCCTCTACTGCATGTGGGATTTGATTCAATTAATAAGGATTGTTAAATCTGCTTTTATATCCATAATAATAATCCATAATAAATCTATAATGTAGGTCAAGCATTTGCTAATAGCTCCCATCATTACAGCTTTTTCTCCAATCGTTTAAACACGTTTTCTGAAACTGTAACACAATTTGTCAAAACTCTAAACACAAAACTGAAAAGAGTTAACCATTTTGTCCACAAATCTTAAAACTAAAGACTGCACTCAAAACCATCTTCTCTCTTCTCAGAACGGATTATTTCCACCAAGACGATGCACACAGCTATCATATGAATATCTCTTACAAAGCATCAATCAAACACCTTCAAAATACAGTTTATATATGTGTTGGCTGCATGAGGCCATGTTACATATTCAAATGTATAAAATTGTGCAGAAATTGTTATTTTTCCCCCCCAAAATAGGTTACAATTTATGGTGCATACAGTATAAAGACTGTTGCCATATTGTACAATACTGTGAATATAAAATATAAATATTGCATTGACACAATGAACTTCTATTGGGCTAAACTCACAAGCCAGCTTCCAGATTCATACTTTAAATGTATAGTTGATACTGCAACATTGTTAGAGCTCTGAGAACACAAACATGTTATTATTTTGGCAAAACTCACAGTAATCGCACCGATAAGTCAAATGAGAAACACTATAGTACTGTCTTTCTGTGGATGTAATGATGAAAGCAGTGCACAAATACAAACAATGTAACAACGCAAATATTTACTTGTTTCTGTGATACATTAAATGTTCAGCTTACTGAACATCCTCTCTGCTCCATTTTTACCCCCAGGCAAGGTCAACCTTATATTGACTGGAAATGTGTAGGCTGAAGGCTGAAGCCTTAGCTTATTATTACCCCACCATAGCAAAGTTACTTTATTTAGCCTCAAATGCTTTGTGAATGACCAAAAGATCAGAATGACCATAATCCCTTAAAAACTAGGCCAGAAGTTAGGACACACACAGCCATTACATTCAAGAGTTTACGCTAACTTAGCCAGTAAGGAGCTACATTTTGTGACAATTCCAGTTTTTAAAATAGTATCGTCCCTTATTATATTGTAGTGTCCAATAATGCCCCTATATACAAAACGCCAAGAAAGCTCACAGGAGGCGCTATAAGAAAAGGTTGAAAACATACTGTATCACTTCAGGAAGAGGCCATGAGAAAATGTAGCAATTCAACTCATCACAGTGGCCAATGCATATCTGTGGCGCTTTGCAGCTGCTCAACCGCACTAACTAGAAAGATGTTTCCACAGTACATCTTTCTAGTTTGATCGAGACAAAGTATGACAGTGTAGCCTGAGAGGGTTTCTTTTGTTTCTGTCCTGCAAAACATTGTTTCAGTCTTGCACCAGGCAAGACTTACATCTTCTAAAGATAGGCAATGCAGAGAGCAAAGCTAAACACATTGATCCCAGGCTGGCTCATTTCAATTACAATATTCATCCAAGTTAATCTTGGAGATGTAATTCAGTCATATGCTGTGGATGTTATTCCTATTCGGGGCTGTAACATGACTACATTTTTATAGCACAAGAGCTTTGTTACAGTAGTAGCTATTCTCTACAGATTGTTTTATGCTCATTAAAACCTTGAATCTATTGTATTTCATGCGTGCTCTGGCCTCTGTGAGCAGGTTTTAAAGACAATACCACGGCATGTAGCTCCAGCTTGCGGCAGTGTTCACAGTGGTACGAGTCCTGGCGGTACGGCAGGTGTTTGGACATCAGACCCAGGGCTGCAGTTGCAAATGCAGCGCTGATGAGGTGCAGCACCAGCACACATTTCACCTGCAAATGAGAAAGTGCTCATGTAGAGTAAGGTCACAAAACACAGTGCTTTGCAATGCTGCATCATGCCTACATGTACTACTCTGAAGCATCCTTCACATTTGGCCTTCATTGACCTTTTGTTTCTCATTTAACAAAAACAAATATACAATATTGATGAGAAAACTGCAATTGATTTACTTGGCAATAGTAGAATATAATCCTAAAAACAGGCAAATCTATGTAGAAAATGAATGAAACACATGAGGGAAGAGGGCTTGTTTTTTTATTCCAACACTTTAAGGCTCCCAGGTAACAGTGGTGTGGTATGGATGTATATGCTGAATTAAAGAACAATGGTGATATTTGCAAAGCTGGCGATGACCAGACTGAAACAGAGGAGCTTATTGAAAAATAATAGGCTGTTTGGGCTCAGCTACTGATGTCATAAACCCGATCACAGTTAACAGAAGATCATCTGTTGACCACTGAGACCCAAACTAAAATGTACCTCCTGCTGCAGACAGATAAACATATGTATCTGAAGCTGCTTCCACACCGCTGCACGGTCCCTCGCTGCCTCCTGGAGCTGCTTTTAGAAACACTTTGCTTTATTAGCTCGGTGTGCAATAAAATAACACTAACATACACAATAACAACGAGCCTCAAATGTGAGCTTTGTCATTGATTGTACCTACAAGATTTCAGTTCACCTGTATAATGTCCCAGCAGTATCCCTCAGTACCTCAGCCAGCTCCATTCACTGAAGACTGAGATGTGCTTGAAAGCTCAGAAAAGCTAGTGAGTGAACCTTTGAGTTTAGATCATTGTCTTACTGCTCCTCAATGGCACCATTGAACCCTATAATATGTTAATATGAGCAAATATTCTTACAGTAAATGAGAGTGCATTCTTGTATTTGTGTAACATAGCTTTGGTTGTAGCTACTAAACAGACTTCATGATCATTTTATTTTATGGCATAAGTATAATATTTTAGGGTCACACACACTCTCACACACAGTTCACAGTGTGATGCTAGAGGTCTAAGGGTTGTAGTGTGTTGTCTACTGAATGAACCTGGCTGACTGTGTGTACAGCAGTGATCTGTATCATTACACTCACCCAAAACAGAGTAGGTTTCCTCCCACTGTGGACCAACACGGAGCCAGATAAGGTCACCTGGTGGGTTACAATACACAGCATTTGGAGGAAAAGTGACTAGAATTTATAACGTATATCTTAATGAAGTGCTGAGAAATATAATATAACATGATGTGTTTAACTCTGACCTGTATGACAACAATCAGGAAGAGGGCCACATCTCCCGTGAAGTGCACCTCGTGGATCTGGAGCACAGAGGCACTCAGACAGAGAATCAAAGCCCCAATAACGATCTGGATTGCCTGAGGGGGAGGGGGGGGGGGTCAAGAGCAGGTAGACGAGGTGATCAGCACATCGAGTCCTACAGGTGCATTCAAAATATGGCCAAAAAAAAGAGAAAGTTGCAGTGGAATGACCCAAAATCAAAGCCAATACTTCCTCTCAGCTTTTGTTCCTGTGTTGGACTCCAGGAACATATAAGGTTATAATTATAGTATGCTATGTCCCATACAGTTGGATGATACTTTGTATGGGATGCATGCATATGTGAGTTTAACTGACGGGGTATATTGTGTGGTCTGGTTTACAGTGCTCACCCCCAGAGTCTTGGGCTCCATCTTGAGGTGGGACTGCAGTTGGCTCGGGGACAGAGTCCCCACTTCAGGCATCGGGTCTTTGTCATTAAGAGCCATCCTGCTGCTGATGGAGAAACAGACAGTATGTAGAAAAGAAAGAGATCCTAACTGACCAGGGCACGTCCTTTATGTCACGCACGTTAACAAACTGTATGCACTACTTGCCATTCGCTCCATTCGGACTAGTGTCTACCATCCGCAGACAGACGCAACAAAACACTGAAGAGCATGGTACATAAGGATAGCCGTAATTGGGATAAATGGTATACGCTCCCTTTGAGCTGTTGTTTGGCAGGAAGCCACGGGGTGTTTTGGACCTAGTTAAAGAAAACTGGGAGGCGGGTCCGAGCACGAGTAAGAATGAAGTTCAGTACGTCCTAGACCTGAGAGCCAAACTTCTGCTCAGGAATGTCAGCAGCGCCTGTATAACAGAAGGTAGCGACTGAGGCCATTTACACCGGGAGATAAAGTGCTTGTATTGCTCCCGTCTGCTAACTCCAAACGGGCGGAGCTTCAGGCCATGCTAGAGATGGGGGTAATAGAAGAGTCCAGCAGTGACTGGTGCTTCCCCATCGTGCTGGTCCGCAAGTCCAACGGGTCAATATGGTTCTGTGCGGACTATCACAGGGTTAACGAGGTGTCCCCGATGCCCCGGTCGATGAACTCCTGGATAGGCTGGGCATTGCTCGTTTTTATACGACACTGGATTTAACAAAGGGCTACTGGCAGATTCCCCTGTCTCCAGAGTCCAAGGAAAAAACGGCCTTCTCCACTCCGTATGGATTGTACCAAATCTTGACGCTTCCGTTCAGGTTGTTTGGGGCTCCAGCCACCTTTCAGCAGCTCATGGACCGGGTACTGCTTCTTCACTCTGCATACGCTGCTGCCTATTTGGATGATGTCATCATCCACAGTGATCCACAACGAAATGTGGGAGCAGCATATGGTACTGGTGGGGGCGGTGTTCAAGTCCCTGATGAGTGCGGCGCTCACAGCCAACCCGAAGAAGTGGTTGGGCGGAGGGATACACAGTATCTGGGCGAGTACAGGTAGGACTGCCACCATTTACGTCTGCCTAAGACAAATAGATTTATGGGGCTGGCCGGCTACTACCGGTGGTTCATTATGGAGTTTTCGGAGCTGACCAGTCATTCACCGACCTGACCGGAAAGGGTGTTAGGTTACGGCTGGCAGGCTCCCGGCCTGAGTCGAGGGGTGGAGGTATGTGGCAGTGTGGTGTGGTGTGGTTAGGGTGCCGGCTGGGAGAGGTGGGAGTGTCTCAGATGGAGACAACACAGCTGGAGTCGGGTAATCAGTCAAAGCATGGTGATGGCTTGGTTCTGTTCTTCATGCAGTAGGCTGGGTCTCGGACCGTGAACGTGGTGCTGACAGCCAAACCATACTGAACAAAAGGCTGAATTTAAGTTGTTTTGCCTCATCCCTCCTCTCCATTCTGTCGTTGTCCTGATTGCGAGCAGGGAACTTTCACACTCCTATAATTTGCCGGTTTTGGGTATTGTCACCATCTTGGCTGACCAAAAATACTAACATTACAATGTCGTACAGTAGTTTATATATATATAGGGAGCTCAGTAAGATCATGTTACGCAAGTTCTCCAGTTTGAGGCCACAGAAAAGAAAATACATTTTGATCTGTTGACTGAAATTATGTTATACTGTTTTGTGTTGACCAGAAAGATCGGTATAACACTATAAATTGAAATGTAAAAGTCATTTAAAAATATTAATCAAGCTGAAACTCATTTTAACTTGTTTTAACCACCAGGGGTGCCCACACCTTTTTGGCTTGTGAGCTAAAACAATTGTCAAAATGATCTACCTGTATTAAAATATGCTAAATATATTTATTTATATATGTACCGAAGATACTTTAAATATACAATATATGTTAGCGTACCTTGCTACACTGCATGAACCCTTATGGCACAATACAATGCAATACATTTCACCTTACTCTGATGACTTGCACTGAATAAAAGTCAGCCAGGTTTGCATACTAACATCTCCTTTCCTCAGCTGTGTGTGTGTGTGTGTGTGTGTGTGTGTGTGTGTGCGTGTGTGTGTGTGTGTGCGCGCGTGGAGAGGAGCTCCCGCCCTTCACGAAACAGAGCAGAGAAGAGAATGTGAACGCAAAGCAACGCAGTAAACACGGAAACATGAACATAAATTTGATAAATAACATAAGCCTTTAGTTTATTTAATAAAAGAGCACCTGTTCACTGTGAAAAGTGAGTTATGATTTGGCGCTAGATATTTGTAAAAATATAAAAAACCTGAATTTCAGGGGGTTCCGTTGGGGGGTGCAGCGCCTCAGACTTGTTCCTTTGTGCTCGTTTATTGTTGGAACACTTAAGAGTGCAAATTGTTTCACATTTCTGAGGCTGCTGTGTTTAACACCGGTTACAGTTTGAATGTCTGACCCTGATTGGCTGCAGTCTATGACACAGATTAAAGTTTGAATCTCAAACTACTTACCGTTGCATTTGTTTAACACTCCTGAATAAAATGGCTTTGTTTGCTCCCTGGGTACATGGTGTATCAGGGCAATTGAAGGTAAAAACAACAACAAAAATATTTTAATAATATAATATTTAGAAATATTATTATGTAACTTCAATTTCAGATAATTTATGTTTTTATAATAACATAATATAGCAGCCTAATAATAAGAAAAATAATATAATAATTTTATCAATAATGTAAATAATAAATACTAAGAATAATATAAATAATAATACAAACAGAATAATAATCAACATTAAAATTCAGGGGAGACAATTAGCCTACATTTTATTTGATGGAGGCGGTACAGGACCTGGATAATGGATAGGCTGGCCCACAAAAGGTTGAGAACCACTGGTTTAGAAGTTCTTCCCTTAAAAAAAATATTTGTTTGTGTCCAACACATGCAATCTTTTCCGTCACACAATGTCATCCCCATCACAACACATATTTTAAACAAAAATGCATACAAATTGACATAATCATTTGTAGTTTGGAAGATGTTCATCATATAAAGAATGGAAAAAAAGGTTATTTTTAAAATCCTGAAAATAAATACAATTATACTTTAGGTCATCTCTGCGTGTGATATTTCAATTTGAAAACACAAGGTATATTAAATCTTTTTTCTTTTAAAACATTTTTTATGGTATGATGGAAATGATGATTCCCTCTGACTGTTTTAATAAAATCCCAAAAATTGTATATTATTTAAAGAAATTCAGCATAGCCACTATCAGGAAGTTTTAATTCACAGGATGTAGAAATATAAACATATTGAAACATTTCTCTAAATATATTTCAATTTTTCTAAAAAGTTCCAGACCAAAATGGGCCGCAGTTGAAGAATCACCCATATATATATATATATATATATATATATATATATATATATATATATATATATATATATATATGTATATATACTGGTCGACCTTTTGGGCACCCCTGCATTAAATAAACAACATGCAACATATTTTTATCCTTGAAAGTTACTTGGTAAAAATTCTATTAACTTGTTTTACAATTAAAGCTACAGTTGGCGATATTGAGAAGCTATCGAGAGTACGGAACATTTTGAAAGTATTTAACCGAAAAACCCAGCCAAACGTTGCAAACTCTTTTCTAATGAAAATAGCTAGTAGCCTCAGCTTCATGTAAATCAATAGGAAAAAGTAATTGTGTGCCCCATGGCATCACATGATTGACACAGAAGTTGTAATACCACAGTGTGGCCACTACGAAAGTTTGCTTCCTGGGGGCTTGGTCCCTTCAGGCCTCCCCCAAATTAAATTATTTATTACAGTCAAGCCACAGATACCAGAATCTTTTCCTTTTTTTCCATAGCATTTTTTATTTATTAATGGCTGTCGTGATATAAAGATGATTTCAACAAATTATTTTGAAGAAGATTACCAATCATACCAATTGTGTGTATTTTGTCAGAATATTTGAATTGATGCTAATAATAAGCAAAAGGCTAAGGATAGGTTAACAGCAAATCTGTAACAATATCTGAATCATGCAATGATCACCACAATGGTAAATTAAGCCAAAAACTTACATTTTAGATAATAAAAACACCGACAGATGTCCAATTTCAATAACTACATAATCCACAAACAACAACAAGCGTCCCAGCAGTGAGCATCACTTCTTAATGGGAACAGTTTCCGTTGTGTTGTGAGCTTCTGAAATGGATATTTTCGTGAGTCGTCAATTTAGTGAACGTTTTCTGAATGCAGATGTTTCTTCATGGGCATCGTTTCAGAAGCTGCAGCACGTTTGTCTTAATGGAAATGTTTTGGGCCGCTGCAGCGCGATAGCCCCTGTCGGTAAAATATGCTGAACAAACGGGATGTCCAGAGCAAAGCCTTTAACAGCCTTGAGTCAGCAAAACTAAGGATGTATGTTACATGAGGAGAATCCAGAAACACAGTGTACAATATATATATCGGGGAACAATCCGTCGCATCATAGACAGCATCAGCGAAACACTAAGAACATGTTTCAGCAATGACATTGCGCAGAGACGCGGCTGGGACTGCAGTGACACATTTGGCACAGCTCCAGGAGCCGTGCAGGACTGTCAATAATGTTTTTTGACAGGTCGCTCTTTCCTCAGAACTGTGTCTTATACCTTGTGATGCGACATGAAAGCTGACGTTTCGCATCCTCGGCGCTGTGTTCAATGACACTTGGACCTGTCCCAGGTTACCTGTCTTGTAACTCGTGCGGGACAAAATGCGGTGAGCGGATGATCTTACCTTAGCGGTGTTCCTGCAGCTCGTCTCTTCTAACTGCTCGGTAAAGCTACAGCCTCCGGCCGTCCGTGTTGTGTGACTGCTGTGCCAGCTCTGCAGGCTGCAGCAGGGTGTGCTCAGGATCTGGATTCCACTGCAGTACACTGGTGATGCGACTAGTTCTGCAATCTGATGCAGTTCACATGCACGACTGCAGTCAGGGGAGCCAGTGAGCTCAGCTCCATTACATAGACTGCACCTTCATAAAAAGTAACATAGCAAACACAAAATGATGATTTATTAATAGAAGTTTAGAGTGTCAGGTGACTGTGAGAGGACACGCCTACACACTCACACACCTGCACCTCTGTTTACCATAACCATAATGTATCTCATGTGCTTTGCTCTATAAATGATTGTTTATGTATGTTTAGTGATCTACCAGAATACACTGAATTAAAGCAGTACAACAATACCTGTTTATCCTTTTGTATAAACATAGGAGGATTATAACAACAATGAAAGACTGTGTTATCAGTAGTGAAACTATATCTGGCTTAGTCTCCAGGTCGTCCAGGGTCTACATCTGTTAGAGTGATTCAACAAGTAGAGGTACTCTGGACCAGGTGCTTCAGGTGGCCGGTCTTCAGCTCGCCAGGCAGGAAGTGAGATGGGCAATCAATTTATCAATTTAGAGATTCAATGTAGAATCTCTAAATTGATACAATAAAAATACTTGATTTTCAGAAAGTATGTAGTCAGAACTGTCCTAAACACAAATATATCAGCAATTTTCAATTATGGAGGAATTTCTTTTTATACCACCTCAAATATTCAGAAATGTACCTATTTCACAGTAGAAATGTCGGACTTTAACTTTGAAATTCTCTAAAATGATACAGCTGCCATGTGCAATACTCACTTTTCCAATTTTTTACCAACCACTTTTTTACTTACATTATTTTTATTCTATTTTATTCTAACTTAATTTAGCTATTGTGTACTCACCACTTTACTTTCTTGTTCTTTTGCTGTAACAAGGTACATTTCCCCATTGTGGGACTAATAAAGGATTTCTGATTCTGATTCTGATTCTAAAATGCTTAATTTCTAGTATTCTATGTAGTAAGAGATGTCCTGAAGTCAAATATATTAGGTTGGTTTTTTTTTTTTCAAATGATGGAGCAATGTGTTTTTAATGTGCCTGAAATATCAGACTTGAAGTCATCTCAAGGTACAAATATGGGGCTTTTTCATGGGAATCATAAATGTCAGTATGTAGGTGCACTACAGATTAGGGCTGGCTGGTTTGACCACGGAGTAGAGTGACGGCTTGCTTGACTGCAGAACGGTGAACCCGACCTTGAAGGATGTTTCCCAGGACAGTTGCTGCCTTGCCTTCCCGCAGATCGGATAGGATCCCTTTTGCGCACTGATCCTCCTCAGCTCCTCCTCGTCTGGTGAACCAACCCTTACAGGATGTTTCCCTCGCCGCGCACTGATCCTCTTCAGCTCCTCCTCGTCTGGTGAACCAGACCTTGAAGGATATTTCCCAGGACAGTTGCTGCCTTGCCTCCCCGCAGATCGGACCGGACCGGATCCCTCTTGCTCCTCGCCGCACTCTATCGACAGTCCCCCTGAAGCACGCCCTTTCCCTGGCGCAAGGGAAAACGCGGAGCGGTTGTTCCATATTAATTGGACTGGACTTTTGGTATTTTTAAACCATTTGCCTGAACACATTGACACATTGAACATTATTTTAACTATTTATTAACGAGGTGTTTTAAAGTAATGTTGCAATAAAAGTCAATCATTTTATACGTTTCTTGGCGTCATTCTCTCTGTGTTGGTGTGGCCGGGAAGCCGAACCTGTTAGATAAATTTGATGTTAGCAGGCTACTCTAGTCTGTTACATCCACACTGTGGAACAGGCCAAGGAGTGGATAACACTGTTGAAGGGGTCAGGGGTGACATGGAGGATGTGGATGTTACCGACCAAGGTTGGGGAACCGCATGCTATTCAAGGTAAGAGTCGTACTGAAAAATGTCTTAAAGTAACTTATCAGTACCCTTGTTCCTTTGGCCCACACTGCAGTAAATATACTCTATTTTGCTCAAGTGTCAGCATAGGGTGAAAGTGAAAGCAGAATATCTAAGAACACCTGCTGTCAAGCAGGCATGCAACATTGAAGAGTACTGGTAAGTTTATCGATCCACTTACTCATAATTTCATTGCTTTCTAAGACATAATATTGATATAGTGATATATGTTATAGGACCGAAGATTCACATATTCCTGACATTTGAGGAATGGAAAGTCAATAATCACAATCTTTATGTTGCAGACGCCTTCCGCCACCGAGATGTTAGGAGAAAGGCAACAGAAGTCCTGACGGTGCAATTTGAAATGGCCAACACATCCACATCTGCGCTGGCGCTAATGGAACTTGACCTCCAAGTGGAACTTGGACAGTGATTTGTGTAGGCATCAGGAGATTTGCCCCATCCTGCCTTATGTACAAAGGTGGACACCACATTGGGAAACATGGTCAAGATAACTACTAGCCACTGTATTTGTAACAATGCAATGAAATAGTATAATGTATTCAGTGAATGCAATTCTACTTTTCTGCAGTATGCAGTATGACACCTATACCAACTAAGTTAATGTCTTAGTCCCAGACTGTTCCACGAGGTGTGTAGGGAGGAGTATGGTGCTCAAAATGGTCCAACCATGTTGGCTGTGCTACATAAACAAGTGGAGAGCTACAACAGGAAGTGCAAGGGCAGCTGATGGGAACATCTTCCTAGGGAGCTCCTCTTGTTGCAGTGTGTCCTCCCGTGCATCAACTGAAGCACAATGGAGAGTCAGTTGTCTTGTGTTTAGCCGTAGGTTAGAAATTTCAGATCATATTACATTTGTTAATCCAATGTAATGACGTGATGAAGCCATTGTGTCTGGATACTTTCACAGTTTTAATTATTAAATGCATTTGTTTATTTTTTTTAATCTATTGCAGGTATGACTAATGACTAAAGTACAACCGTAGGGAGTGTTATTAGTTATAGAGGCAGTCTTCTGACCAGAGGAAACAACACTAATGGAAGAGGCGATGTGTGTCCACTGGGATAAGATACTACAGATGAGAAAGGCCTTAAACTTCCTGACGTCGCTGCTACAGACCTACTATGAGACACGCATTGTTCATGTTGCCAGAGATTCCAGATTCCTTTCCCAAGATGGCAACATTGCAGCTTCACAAATTGGATATTAACATAGATCATAAATTGACATCCTACACAATTGAATCTTTACGCACCCACATCACTTTAAAACCAAATATATTTCCCCTTGTGTTGCTTACGTTTGTATAAACTGAAAAGAGTAAGTTCGTGGTAAAGGGGTCCACGCAAACCTATGTTGTGGACATGGAGCTGTGCTCGTGCATCAGGCAGCAGTGGCTGAAATCTACAGCTGTTTGTCCAACACGTTCCAGAGAGACAGCAGAACTGCTCAAGCTAACACCGGGAGGTAAAGCCAATATTTTAACAATAGGCCAACAAGCCACTGAATTTGAATTTGGTGGCCAGTGCAAGTATTATCATTGTTTATCTGGGCCACCAATGTTGTGTTTTTAGTGGCCACACAGTAAAATTCAGTGGTCAAGGTCCACTGGGCCATGGGTAATGTTGATCCCTCTTATGTTGTAGTATGTATCTTTGTAGAAACAATTTCTTCAGACTCCTTACAACCTTTTAAAGATGAGTAATAAAAAATAGTAACATCAGTAATGATAAAAAAAGAAGAAAAAAAGAGAAAATATTTGTTATACCACGATACTATCATATCCAAACCATCAGCCCTTCTGCTAATTTCCATACATTTTGTAAGAACTGAATAGCAGTGGTGGATGAAGTACTGCAGTAAAATCATTAATACACTAAAACAAATAGAAAAGTACTTACTTAGTACATTTTCAATTTAATAAATGTCTGTTAATTGACTATCA
This sequence comes from Cottoperca gobio, assembly GCF_900634415.1. Taxonomy (NCBI): domain Eukaryota; kingdom Metazoa; phylum Chordata; class Actinopteri; order Perciformes; family Bovichtidae; genus Cottoperca; species Cottoperca gobio. The sequence goes on from NC_041365.1 coordinate 18,272,974, forward strand.
ATCGAGATCTAGAAGCTCAAGTATCAACAACTCCTCATCTCTGAGTGCTCATCTCTAAGCACACTTCCATTGTTTTCACTCAAATAGAAATTGTCAATCAACCAGGGGGGAAATCTTTAGATTAAGTAACAAAGTCCAACCCTGATAGCATGCGAGACAAACAGAATTGATAAATCTCTTAGTTTCTGTAGGAGCCATCTCTGAACCAAGCACTACAGCTCAGGAGCAACAGCAAGAACCTGGCCTTACATCTGACCAGCACGTGCACACACACATGCACACAAACATGCACACATTCCCTACACAAATGTTATATGACATGAGACAACTCTTGACCTCACCGTTTCTTACTTTGTGTTCTACATATCGCTCACAAGAGTACAGAATTGTATTGTATTATTCTTATAAAGCCTTAAAGTGGCTTCAGTAACCGACATGTCACACTCACAAGTCTTTAGACAGTTTTTTTGCCTTGCACCATTACATCAGAAAAAGGGCACTTTTGAGAAATGTTAATGAATGATTTATTACTAGCATATACTACTGTTAAGGTGTACTGACAGGAGAACAGGCAGATAGGTCACACGAAGGTCAGTTGTGAATGTGTAAGTTTATGTTCACATGTGACTGTCTAATGTCCATAGGAAGGATGTTCCATCAGAAGAGGGGAGATATACTGCGGACTTCTTCTTCACTTTGGGCCCAGACAGGAGCCATGTTCTCTGAGAGCCAAGTATCCTGATTAGAGTTTAAGGTTTAAAGAGATCAGGCTGGTAGGAAAGGGCTCATTTACAAAGTCATAAGAAGCACATTACAGCCTGATCTGACGTGGATCAGGAGCCAATGAAGAAAAGCTCAAACTGAAGTAATATGGTCAAATGTTCTAGTTTTAGTTAAGACTCTAGCTGCAGGGTTCTGAATCATTTGATGACTTTCAGAACTTTTAGAAGGTGACAACGTTACCATGACCAAGTCTGGATGGTACAAACTACACTGTCCTCTCAGTACATTCAAACTAGACAGTGACTTCTCTTTAACCTCACAGTCATTGTTACAGTGTAAATTCAGAATGCTGAAAATATTAATGAAATATAAATGCAAAACTTGTACCTCGGACTTTGCTACCTTTACTTTATGTTAGTGCTGTGCTGCCTCCTCTCTGTACTGAAAATCAATAAAATGTACAATCTATGAAAACGTAGTCCAACAGTACTGAACATGTTGTGCAGATGCTGTGGCCTCTCTGGGTCGTTAAGCGTTATACCTGCAGACAGAAGGTTATACAATAAATCTGATAATATAACATCTGTATGGCACTCTGTGACAGTTACATGTTATTAAACCTGGGAAGTTTGTGATTCCAGATTAAACAGATTTTGGCCATGAGGTGGCGCCAAAGACAGCCAGGCTTTCTGCAGCTGATAGTGTGTACAGAGTTCACAGTTCACAACTTTGAGGCTGCAGCTGGTGGGAGTTTGTTCTCGTTTAACAATATTACATTCCAATGAGGGATTTTGCATGAAGGCCAACACTACATGGTCTGTGCCGTTCTCCACCCCCACCTTTATTAATGATTACTTCATAACCTTGTACCTCTTTGAATATAGCGTTGGCACCATTTCTCTATGAAAGAATAGCTCTGGCCAGGTGAAATTGATTACATATTTTTAATGAATTAGGATTTCATCTTTCTTATTTGCTGTCTTCACCAACAATCAGATCTCAATCAATCTCAACTTTCCGTGCTCATGCATGTAGACAGTATTCATGTGTTGTCACCACTGCAACATTCAGCATCTGCCATGGTCACATCGAAACCTGCATTTCAGTGCTGCACAGATCACAAGCCGTTTGTTTGTTCTCCTCGTCACCTTTACAGCAGCTGCCTGTGGGTTTAGTGAGGGGGAGATGTTTTCCTCCTCTAACATGACAGGGGCTGCTTCATGACAAAGGCTAGAAGGGAGAGAAAAACCTGACATGACTATTTATTTTAATATCAGAGGATCAGCCTGCCTTAAAAGGATTTCTAAATTGTACAGATGTACTTGAAAAGTAAATCATGGCATTGCAGGGATAAATAAATCAATAAAATTACACAAAGAAAAAAACTGGTAGTCATTTAAAGAGGTGTATTTGTCCACCTCTATAATTAATAAAAGGGAGCTGTTCTAAATGAGCATTGGGGTGAATGGTCATTATATTGCCGTTCACCAGGTCATAGTGATGCCATTTGTAAAACCAAATTATCTTTGATTATGATTGGCTCAGACGCTTTCAACCCCTTAATAGCGCTCCACAGTCTACGTGGTGCTTGGCAACCATTCTGCTATGTCGCTGAAGAACTACATTGCTTGGCGGAGGAATTATTATTTGTGATCATTAAATGATTTTGCTGCTGTTTGTTTTAGGGAACCTTGCCAGGTATGACAGTACCAGTCGAAGGTGTCGAAACTTTTGACTGGTACTGTATGTAGTAACTGTTTTCTAAAAGCTTGTTTCTAACAACGCCTCCGAGCTTTTGTAAAATCCCTGCAATTTACAGTCTCTCGTGGCTTATTGCTTAAATGCAGAACACATTGAAAATGTTCAAAGAAATGTGAAAGAGTAGCCAATCCCCAGTATTCAAAGTCATTCCACTTGTTCATTAGATCACATCACAATTCAGAGTGTGAAAATGTTGTCAGTGAGTTCATTATGATATAAAAAAACATGTGATTGACTGAGGTATTACAAAGACAAGCATTTTTCAGACTGAGCAGGAAATCAGACTGGAGGTTCGATCGCCGGCTCCTGTGCTTGGGCAAGAAAAGAAACCCCTCGCTCCCGAAGGCACAGCCCTCGTGTGTGAGTGAGCTTTAGATTAGATGATGAGCAGTTTGGCACTTTGGTATGTGGTGGGCTGACAGCACAGTGAGAGGTCAGGCTTCAACATTTCCTCTTCTTCTCTCATCCCTTACTCAGATTACAGAAACTTGCTGCTTTACATTTGTCTTACGTATTTCCTTGTTTCCTCACTTGCACCTTCGATGAAAGGAAAATATTTGAGGAGAAAGGAATGGAGGAAAAACAAGACATTCTACTCTCTGAAAACCGGCATCTGAATAGACGTCCGATCACATCTGCACAACCGGATCACCAGAGCCGGATCACTCAGGATCCATAACCTTTTCCAGGCTGGCCACAACAGATTTTCTAGCTAAGCTAACAAGCTAAGTAACCTCTCTCCATTCATGGACTGTTAACTGGGCGTAGCATAGCACAGCATTAGCCTAGCTACAGCACATGGCTGAGCAAGACTTTTTAACTTTTACTTCTGCCAATGAACCTTGATTTAATGTTATCGAGTGCTTTATTATTGCAATGTCTGTTTATAGTTAGGATATTGATTAGCTGCACTGCTAACTGATGTTATTGCTTTGCACAGACACAAGACTAAAACTAACCACCTCTTTTTATCCTGCACAGATCACATACAATATATTTACGATTGGCTTTAAACATAGTTCTTGTGTTCGGATCCCAACACATTTTCAGACAGAGCAAGGATTACATCCTTTACATCCTTTGTTCAGAGAGGAATATCTCTCCCCCTAAATGATAAGCATCTTCATTAAAAACCTGTATTCTGGATTTATATTGTGAACACATCCGTTACTGCTCAGACATCAAAAGTACATAAGCCAGCAACACTTTATGTATTATTAACATCTGCATTCATTGGTATAGTTTGTAAATTCTTTATTCAATAATCAAGGTAATGATGAGAAGAATGTGTTATAAAAGACTGGACATGAAATATTTCACATCAAATATACTTTGCACCCGACACATAGGGATGTTCAGCCTCGTAGAAACCAATATTTAATGCAAATATTTTTACTGCTGAAAGACAACAGGCCTCTCCATGACTATAACATCATCCATCATACAGGTTCAAATGGAAAAATTACAATGAAAAGATGAAAGTTGTTTTATGCTTAAGAGCTGATATTTTGTCATTATTTGGGTATTTGTCCCAGTGTAAAGCTGCGTTGATGTATCCCAGCTCCAGCTGATTTATAATAAAGAGTTGTGTTCGTCCTCCATGACGACCTTTATGATTGCAATTCCCAGAAGCCAGGAGACATGAAATAAGGCAATCGGAAAACACTTCAGGTTTCTAATTTACATGACTCAGAAAATCATGTAACTGCAGAACTCCAATTCTAACCTCTGTATGGAAGTGCATGTCAAAACAGTGGCTGCATGTTTACTGATGTTGTCTCCAAATGGCCCGGTGTGTATGACGCACAGGAAATCAGTAAAAAGTGGACCAACAGCTCCACCAAAGCATCAGCTCAACTGAAGCCAAGGCACGTTCACATTATGTGTGTACAGATGAATTAGTGTATGGCCATCCACCCGACCACCTACTTATGTTACAGGAACACCATACTTACTGGACTCAGGGAAACCCTGAGCACTGGACATAACCCAGGCATCAAATATGTGTCCTCCAAAATGTGTTTGGCAAAGAAATCAGCAGAGTTGCATAACCAGCCATGTGTGCATGTATGTACAAAGATGAACACGGGGCTCAGACGAGAGTGGATATTTTGAAATTGAACATTCTATTCATGTGTTTTGAATTAACTCTTGAAAATACAACTATCCCATAATAATAGTTGCATCAAACACCGACTGGTCTCTAAAAACATTTAAAGAACCAGCTGTACCTTTCTGTTTAGTAAGTGATTACACACAGAACATTCAGAGCATAACAGCCAACGGGTTTCAGTGTCTGGCAACAACAAAGAAGTTCCATCTCAACTCGTGTCTCCATTTAGTGTGCCACAGAATCGTCTTTCCTCCTATGAGATCCAAATCTTGCCTATCAGGATCAGATAGTGTTTGTACCGTGCCATTGGCTGTGCAAAACAGAACCTCCCACTGGGCTGACTGACAGTCACCATGGTGATTCTGGCACCAGATGGCCTCCCGTCACCTCTGGTCTCATCAGTTAACTGTAAACTGTTCAGATGGGGGTGTTGGGCAAATGCCCATTAGAGCCTGTGAGTGCCCCGTTACAAACCAAGCCACTGGCTTGTCCGTTGCGTTTGCTCAGAACCTGGCTCCCCCGGAGAGCCTCGTGCTCCACAGGGGTCCTTCTGTCAGAGACTCTGCTCGAAGTCCCTGGCTGTGGGGCCGTTCGGCTGCGGCAGCGCTGTCTGATGACATACAGAAGCATGGTGATTAACAGACTAAGGCAGAGCACCAGCAGAACTGACACCACCACCAGCTCTTTTAGGTAGCAGTGGCCTCTGGCCGACAGCAGGGGCTCCCCATCCCGAAGCTCTGCCTCTTTCTGCCCAGATTCCCCAGCCCACATAGTCACATTTCTGTCCCGCGGAGTGTCCCTGCTGGACAGTGTTGGCTCAGTCTCTTCTTGTCTTGTTTCTGTTCTTTTAGGCCAAGTCCCCACAGAGGGATGCAGCCCTGGCCTGGCCACAGCCTTTGTGGTGGGTATGGGGTGTGTCTGAGGCCAGGTGTGGCTGCTTGGAGTGTGAGCCATGGGGCTGCTCTTCTGTTTGACGTGATAGATGGCAATAGTCTGTTGGTAGCCGTTCTCAGTGGACAGGCAGAGGTAGTGTCCCAGTGTGGCAGGAGTCGCCACGAAGCTAAGACTCCCATCCTCCAGGTGCAGATACAGGTCTGAGGAGAGCCGGCTGTTGGGACGCTCCCACAGCTGCTGGGAGAGCTGCGACGCCGCGGGACACTGCAGCCGCACCACTTCATTCAGAGACACCGACACCAGTTCACCTGCAGGACATGAGGCTGAAATACAGATTACTCACCAAAACCCCCAATACACTCAGACCCCTCTACACAGCGTCGTCAAATATCAATAAAGCTGCCAACAGCAGTCTAAACCTGCTAATGCTATGCATGTTATATGAGCATGTCAGTTATTAAAGAAAAAGGCTGCAAGTAAACTTATGTTCTTCACTTGCTTGCTATGTGGGATGTGCTAATTCAGAATTGACATAACAATTCATATACCAGTTACCTTGGGCCCAAGGTGGGACAAGAACACATTAATACATGCAGGGGAAGTAATGTGATCAGAGTGTGTGTCAGAATGAGTGATGTAATGCAGTGATCCTTTCTCCTGGGGCTTCTGTCCTGCTTTATCAGATGAGTTCAGTGTGCGTAGAGAGATGGGAAATGTGCATGCTGGCTGTCATCAGGAACATGATTTAAATCACTGTTTCAATCGACTAAATACGCCATAGGTTCAATTAAATGAATACATAATGCATATTAAAATCTATTGTCTGACGTGTCTGTGATTTTGGCACTTGCTTGTTTGGAACCATTTTTCATTTGGTGCACCTCGCTGAAACACATGGACAGACTGCAGCTTTTACCGATGCCTTTATGTGACCATGATAGCTACCCTGCATTCCATCACAACATTGGTTGAGCACAGTCTCAGAAATGAACACAGCAGTGATTGTGACAAGTTGTGAAGGGAAACTAATAACATTTGCAGCTGTTGTTGCTTTTTCTGCTGTGAGCTTAACAATATAGTTTCTAGAGCCTGACTGATTTGCTGATGGCAGATGTTGTATAAGCATATACAGTGTGTTGGCTGATCAATCACAAGGTAAGAACAGAAATGTCAAAGATATGTTTGAGAAAGAGCGTCTAGTTTAATTTTACACTTTTATAAAACAACATTTTAATTGATGCTCATCCAGTGTCTTAGTGTCATATTGGACAATACAGTTTGCTATGAAAAATATATCTAGCATTAATCCAGTAAATATCAATGTTTCTTACATGGAGTATATAACCAGCTCAAGCAAAGCAAAGCAACTGAGACAAGTGAAACTTACCTGCAGGCAGTTTGTTTGGAGCAAATCTGGCTCTATGTGTAAATGAAACACTGTTGCATGCCTCTTCAACATTCCCACTGTCTATATCCTGGCTTCTGAGGAGGGAGAACTACAGTCAACAGAGAAGGCTGGTACAACAGTCATATTGAATGGGAGCTTGTAACTTCGCCCCAAAGATTCTCAACTGGGGGTCTCAGCGCAGAGAGATGTAGGTAAGGGCTCAGTGAGGAGATATAGCTGATCTCATGGCTCAGTAAGGTGCTCTGCTTTTATATATGGTCATTGGTCCGTTAACAAATGTCCAAACAGATGAATAGGGGTCAGGATTCTTTAAAACTACCATTCGATTTGACTTTCGATTTAAAAAAAAGGTCAACTCGATCAGTGCTGATGGCTAATGCCTTGACAGCTGTTATTTACATTTTTAAGACTTCTTTAAAAAGAAAGGCAATCAAACGTGATAGATCCGCCATACTTTTTTTATAATTCATTTAAAATGTAATAACAATAACTTATTTCACCCCTCAATTGGAAACACACTGTTAAAAAATAAAAATAAAAAGAAGAGCCACTAGATGGCAGAAGGGTACGTTGCAACAAGAGCTTGAGCTTCTCAGAGTTTACGAGGTACACCTGAATGCACCATGAAGTCCTTGGCGCCCAGATCCTGGATCCGCCTGCGAGTCGGCAGGGAGTGGACATGCTTCCTTCTTCTGACAAGCTTTATGAAGATGCTGATTGGCACCTGCCCACACTGCCAAAAGTACTAATGCCTGGTTTAATGCCTGGTTTAATGCCTGGTTTAATGACCATGGAATCAATGTGCTGGATTGGCCTGCAAACTCGCCTGACCTGAACCCTATAGAGAATCTCTGGGGTATTGTCAAGAGGAAGACTAGAGACACGAGACCCAACGATGCAGACGAGCTGAAGGCCTCTATCGAAGCAACCTGGGCTTCCATAACAGCTCAGCAGCGCCACAGGCTGATCACCTCCATGCCACGCCGCATTGATGCAGTAATTCATGCAAAAGGAGGCCCAACCAAGTACTGAGTGCAGACACATGAACATACTTTTCAGAAGGCCTATATTTCTGTATTAAAAATATTTTTTTTATTGGTCTCATGTAATATTCTAATTTTCCGAGATACTAATTTATTAGCTGTAAGCCGTAATCATGAAGATTAAAACAAATAAAGGCTTGAAATATTTCACTTTGTGTGCAATTAATCCATATAATATGAGTTTCACTTTTTGAATTGAATTAGTGAAATAAACTAACTTTTCCACGATATTCTAATTTATTGAGATGTACCTGTAGATGGTTGGACCGACCAGGTGCTCTTCTTCTGACCCCAAACAGGCACTGAGCCACGTGTTGGTTACAGTTCAGTTAGGTTAACAAGTAAATTCAGACACTAAACCAAAATAGTTCTGGGAGGATTATCATTCATTGTCCATCACATCCTAACAAAAACAGTTATCTTATAATAATGGACTGGTTATAGTGAGACAGAGAGGCTGATGGACTGGTTATAGTGAGACAGAGAGGCTGATGGACTGGTTATAGTGGGACAGAGAGATTGATGGACTGGTTATAGTGGGAAAGACAAAGTGATGGACTGGTTATAGTGAGACAGAGAGGCTGATGGACTGGTTATAGTGGGACAGAGAGACTGATGGACTGGTTATAGTGAGATACTGGGCATTTGTGATATTTGACTTTATAAATAAAATGGCTTGACTGTTTTGTCTCCAGCTCGGACTGTGAGGAACCTGAGCGTGACACGGGATGAGCAGCAGTCCTTTGGTGTGCCTGCTTGTGCCAACAGACCTCTTTTTTGTTTTATTTTTTACTTTTGTCTCCTTACTGGTTAATTCTAGCGAGGCTCCACTGAGGAAGGCGGGTGTATTAGAGTTGGTTTGAAAATGAGGGTTCTGTGCTGTGATGTTGTTTCACTAGTGTATACATTGACATTTAATGCAATTGATTTTGTAGCCTAAAGATTTCTTTATTTTACCCGTAGTATCGTATATAATCATAACCCCCCCCCCCCCCCATCCCTCCATGTTTCTACCCAATAAGAGACATTTTCAACATGAGTCCCAAAATCCTGTGGCACTCACAGACTGGCCTGGGTGTTGGAGGCCTGCACACAGGCCCTGCTGACAGGGTCCCAACCACAGAAGGGGTCTCGGGCCAGAACACACTGAGGACAGGTCCAGTAGAAAGAGCAGTTGGCTGTTGGAACCCTCACCACACCCTCTGATGTGCCAACATATATCATACCCTGCAGTTGGACAGAATGAGATGAAACTGTTAGAACAGGACACATGCACTTCTCAGTGAATCCTGAACACCAGAGTCACATACATGCATAAGATCAGCGAGGTGATTAACTACAGCACATGACTTGGACCTATCAGTGTCAGTATACAGGTCCAGTCATGCAGTTCCTAAGACATATAAAGGGGCCGGAGCACAGGATTGTGTCTTGCCAATTTTGCCTGTACAGAACAAGGCTAATAAAGGCAGCAGCATGCTAAAGACCTCTGCATTCTAAGATCCTGGCCACTTTCTGCTCTGAGCGACTCATGAGGGAGCTGAAGCTGTGAGGAAGAAACACCAATATCCTGTTGAGAACAATGAACCAAGTAAAGTATGTACACAGTCATGTTATCTCAGGGTTGGAGGTAGCTGCACGCAATAGTAATACCTAGTTTGACTTCCCTGATGAATGCTTGTGACTCGTGACAACATTTCACGACAAGAGGAGTTAAGTGCTTGGCCACACTCCTTTCATCGATACGGAGCTGTTAACTGGAAGTAACGTTTCTAAAGTAATGGAACCATGGGAAGTGGTAAACAGCAAGGGTGAAGGAGCTTTTGCTGTCAGAACCCTACTGGGATGAGTTATCAATGGACCACTGAGAGGAGGTTGGGAGCAGCCTTCTCACAGTCAACCGAATATCCATTGCTAACATAGAGGTACTGCTGTTGAAGCAATACAACTTCAATGTGAAATCAACAGAGGAAATGGCAGAAATGTCAAGAGAAGATCTCAAGTTCATGAAAATCATTAAAAGTTCAGCTGAACGGACGTTACTGCTTGAGAGAGAAAAAAATAATGACCTTTCAATCACAAAAATCTCAGACGACCCTGATGATCTCGAACTTTGACATCTGGACTTTTCTAGGAAAGTGACTTGTACACGTTGGAGGCAAGTTTAATTCCTCTCAGATCTCTTGTGGCACAGACGGACCAGAGAGTACTTATCATTGTTACAGGAACAACAACAGTGGTCAAAGGTCAAGAGAGGTGGATCCTGGTTGTTGGGGAAGGTACTGCAGACCTTCCCTGACACACAAGGACTTATGCGGTCTGTTAAAGTCCACACCAAGTGTAACATACTGGACCGGTCACAAAGAAGAAGGCCGAATAAAGACTCAAGTGAAACCAATATCCCAACATGTGACCTTACAGTCACATTTTCCAAAAAAAAACAAAAGCACTTTCATTATGGACTTTTCATTGGCTCCGCTGTTTACGGTGTTGAATTGCTATGTTATTTTATAGTAACAATTAGGGGCCCGTGTGTAACCAATTTTGATGTGTGCTATATGTTGTGTGTATTAACTTGCTATGTAAATATTGCTGATGCTTATCAACTGCGCACCTGTGGGTAATCACGGTGCTCACGTTACGTAACTTGCATAGCACAGGTGCTGGGAATTAAGAAGCCATACAGTATTTCAACCGTGTGTGTGGTTGTAGGGATGTTTTAGATCTATATATAAAAAATGAAAAGAAATGTCAAATGCATATTCCATGGAGGACCTCATCTTTTGCACCACCACGAAGTAGCATTATCATGAATAATGTATCATTGTTGCACAAGGCTACAGGCTGGTATGAGCACACATCAAGCTTTGGATTGGTATCTTGAATGTCCTCTCAGTGTGTACCTTGGGTATGGAGAGCTTCAGGCTCTTGATAGGCTGAGGCTGCTTGAACACCTGGACCTCCTCTATGATGTGGGCCCCACTCTGCAGCAGCACTGCTTTGTGCAGGTAACCTGACTCTGAAACAGATTTAGTGGGAAAGCAAAGTTCATATTTGTTCAACGGACAGACTTCATACTATTACAGGCCTCGTGGAGTCAACAGTTGGAATGCTTTGATGAATTTGAATTTGTTGTCTGGAGGTTCCAGATACCCTACTATATACTACATACCCTACTGTTAAAACTGTCATAATCTCCTGCCAACAGCAGTCCATGGAGAACAACATGCTGTACAATGGTTCAACTAGACTGACGATGTGAAGGGCAGAAAGAACAACAGTTCAATGAGAATCAAAGAACAAAAGAAACTGGAAGCTTGGCATCAACATGTGAGCAGCTTCCTGTTTCAGTGTCCAGTGCACAATGATGCCTCTAACAAGCTGGAATTAACAGGCAGCGTGTTGCTTTAGAAAGGCTCTTCTTCAAACTTACACTTCTCTGGACTGGAAAGCAAATTCACAATCCAAGTTCAACAGTGTTCTCCCCCTTCATGCAACACTGTGGGGACATGCACCGAATGGAGATTTGAATCATTCTATTCTTCTACGTTAGGGGCAAAAACTATTTCAAATGTAAATAATACAGTTGGTGTCTGAATTATGTTTTATTTTTATATCTCTGTTCAAGTAGAACAGAGAGTAACATCAGTATAACAGCTGATTCATAACTTTCCCACGCTAGAGTGCATCAACAGCATCATCGAGAGTCAAAGTCAATCTGTGAAGTGACCACACTCAAAGAAGTCAGAATGAAGAACCGTCGTCGAGAAGCAGAACTGAAATTGGAATCATTACAATCCAAACACCCAAGCCTATTTAAATGGTTTACATAATGCTTTAAGATAATCACATGTTCACTACGTTATATAAAAGCACCTCCATTTCATAACTGCTGAAGTTCTTCTTCTTCCAAAAGACTTGTTTTAGAGTATTTCCATACAGCACAATAGCTGCCCTTATATAGGAGTTTAGGGGGTGTTACCTATGCTAATTATAAAAATGTATGTTCAAGTAGTATCATTCAGGGTAAGAGCAGATTTGGATGTTTAAGAATGTTTGTGTGACGAAAATGAAGAGAATTAAAGAGACTGTTGGTGAGGTGTGGTCGTGGGGACATGACCGACCTGTGAGCAGGAACAGGACAGTGTAGTCTCTGCGGTTGGCAGCCTGGACTCTCTGGACAGTCAGGTGGCTGTAGCTGTGCTCAGCAGACACCACGGTCACACTTCTTCCAACCGGCCGCACACTGTCGTCTGCCAGGAAGTTTTCTTTGACAAAGCGCAGGGTGTTGTCAGACGCGTTGTGCAGGCCACACTACCACACAAAAAGGCAGTTTGACAGTAATACTAACACTGCGTTCACAATTTAATTGCATTTATATGATACGTAGGCGTATAATATGTCCAATTCAATACACGATGGATCTTATTTTCATGGTTTTGTCCATAATTTGTTCTTTACTATTAGAACTTCAATAGCAGAGTGAAGCTAATGTCAGGAGTATTTATACCATATTGCATACACTGTATGGCACCTCTATCCCTTCTTTCAACTAAACATAATCAAGTATTGAACTTCCTGTTGATATGTCTTCACAAACAGCAGTGTAGCAAGAAGACAGAGCACAGGAAATACACTTATTCTAGCTTAAGATATAAACACATATTTAAGAAGTGTTTATCACAGCAGATAGAATAGAATTATTTTACAATCTATGAATATATTTTGCCAGATTCCACAATAAATGAATGGTTCACTCAGCACAAGCCTAGCATGTGCACAACTACAGTAGTACAGGAGGTCAAAGGTGAAGCAGGAAGTGTGACGGATTTTACTCATTTAGCAGACTTCTTATCCAGAACGACTTACAATGAACTAACTACAGGGCCAGTACCTTGCACAGGGGTACAATGGCGGTTTACATCTTTGTACTTTTATTCACACACTATATACTGTATTTGCACGCTCTCCTAGTATGGACTGCAGCTGCTGCACAAATATTTCCCTCAGGATGACTAAAGTTCCATCTCATCTTCATTATTAATTAGAAGTGAAGGTTTACCTCTCCTGGATTTGCGACCTTCTCTTGAACCCGTGTGCTCCACTGTAACGTGTCCCTGTTGAGGACTTTGTAGTTACCAGAGAAAACGGATTTGATGTCAGTCAGGCGGAACGAACACACTGCTGACCGTCCCGAGTTGACAGACCTGGTTAATGGGGGGGAAAAACATTAAAAGACACATAGAGCTACAGACAAAAGCCCCATGATGCACACAATACATGTGTAGATAACCAGGAATGACAGCACAGGTGCTCCTGCTCAGTATATTATTCTCATTGCCTCTTTTTAACTCTCATCCCAAGACATAGACATAGTTGTGGAAGAGCCTTCATCAGGATGTGATTGTGTGTTGGACAGGGATCTTTATATGAATTGTACAACATTGACTTTGTCACTGTGGTCATTTTCTATGTGTTATAAATAAAGTTGATTTTACTTATTTATTCAACTGCTCGCAGTGCCTGACCAGGTAGCCCCCTCGCTCTGACAGCCCTCCATTGATACATGTGTATCGGTCCTGTTTGTGCACAAGTGTGTGTGTAATGTGTTAAAAATAATGAAAATATTTATTAATAATAATAATAATAATAATAATAATAATAATAATAATAATAATAATAAAGGAATGCTTTCTTTCTTTCTGTTTTTCACATGATGATTCAAAGTTTTATTTGTTAATTGTTAAAAAAATGTCCTCTAGAGGCGATAGGGAGTCGCATGGTGATGCTCTAGTGGTTCAGCTTCCAAATACAACACCAGATGGTTGTGAGTTCAATACCAGGGCTGCCACCATTGTACCCGAGTTGCTCCAGAGAGACTGTCCCTGTAGTTAGTTCACTGTAAGGGCGTCTGCTAAACAAGCCAACATACAAACTATCAAAACGTAACATTACACGGAGCGTGCAGCCCCCAGTGACACAGTACACACACATATCTAAACTCCACTTAAAGAACTTAAGATAGCAGAGATATTTAGACTCTCAGAGCTTCAGCAGACAGACTGACTTGCAGTCATACAATATATGACAACATGACAAACCACTACAACTATATGATTGTATGGAGCAGTTTAGAGGTGAAATACTTCCCTATTTATTTACAGCAGGTGGCTCAGAACTGCACATTGCACCTGTAATGTAAATGTGGCCCTGTCTTTTTATGGGATGAAAAATGTTTCAAAGATTTGCAGATTTGCAACCTTTTTATAAACCATTGCTTTAAGCAGCACTCAGCATGAGGTGAGATGAGAAAAACATTTCGAGAGGCACAAACTTACACCACCCTCTGAAAATGACTCTTGATGCTGTTGGAAACTGTATGGCTCTTTAGTTTACTGACCACTGGGAGGTGAAGATGCCATAAAAGAGTGTGTCGTCTGCAGGAGCGCCCTCTGCTGGTGGGAGGCTGTCTATGTCCTGGATCACATTGTAGGGCAGCTCATTGTCAGCCTGGCACAACAGCTGAGCTTTGGCAAACGTGGTCCAGCGTCGCTGCAGGGTACGCTGACCTCCAACATCACTCTGGCACATGAGGAGAAGAACACAGCGCTGTTGTTGTTGTTGTTGTTGTCACCTCCACAGTGTTTCATATACAGCAGTATGTAGGAGTCTGGCCTCCCCCACACCTCATCATGGCGGCAGACTACCCACCTCTTGTCTTTATATCTGATCATTCTACCCACGTCATTCCTCCTGCCAACATCCCACCCTTTCACTGGTAGTGATGCAGATTTAAATCAAAACACAAGTTATATCTCAAAATATATATCCCTGCCCTTTCTATTAAATCATGCATTAATCATGATGCAGGACGTGTGCAGTGTCTGGATTAAAAACAGCTCTGATTGCCTGATAATCATTGGATTACGTGTAGCATAGTGGACACGTTATAGCATTGTTCTGGCACAATTATTAATCTGTGCTCTAATTTAGTTGTTAACAAGACTAAATTACTTTGTGACCATCTTTTATTCTGAAGATCAGAAATCTCAGTGGCTACTCGTGAGCATATTAATCCATGCGCTTAGATTTATGGGGACATTTTCATACTTTGGAACTAATGTCAGTAATTTAAGAGGAGCACAGCCTGTTCTCCTCTGTAAAGAAAGGTAGAATGACCGTTAAAGGGGGCCTGCGGTATAGTAGGTTGAGATCAAGACATTGTACCCTTACAAATACTAATGGAAACAGTGAACAGCTTTCTTATTTGTTTAAAAAATAAATCAGACCACCAGTTCACCCGATCATGTGCATAATGACTAAAAAGAAGACTTTTAGCAACGCCGAGCTGCAACTTCTGCTCATGCAAATCAGAAGGAGAGAACAGCTGTCTGCAGTCCCATATATACAAAACAATTAGAAAACACACACACACACACACACACACACACACACACACACACACACACACACACACACACACACACACACACACACACCATGATAAATGTCCACATACTCTCACACATTCATTCATATATTTTCTTTATGTCTGCAAGTATCCATGAATACATCCATACATTACGTGGCACTTTGTGAGCTATCTAATGCAATCCATCATGATCATTATGTCCCATTACTGTAATGTTGTTGGAAATTCAGTTGTGGGTTTATTGAAGTCACAGTGGTGTTGTACTGGATTACATGATAGTTTTAGATATTTTTCCCAATGTACCTGATAAAGTGGAAACAGTATATTGTTCATTAAATATGAAATGTATTCGTGGATGTACATATGATTGTGTGATTTAAAATATATGCGCTAGCGCAGGAGTGAAAATACATTAATACGAGATTACATGCAAGGCCGCCTGCTCATCACTCGTAGCTCTGGATCACTCGTCAATTTAGTCTGTACCAAGAGAAAATTCTTATTACCAGAAAATGAGTGAACGTCACAAATGGCTGATGTGTGCCACTTGAGAAGAAACGAGGTCGTACGAGGGGTTCCTGCATGAGACAGTTGTTGTACACTTACCATGCAGATCTGAGAAACACGGGAAACGATAAACTTGTCGATGAAGTCATATTCTCTGCCCACTTCACTGAAGAAGAAATAGATTTTCTCCTCATCAGGGATGAAACTGGAGCTGATGAAGGTTGGATCTACGGAAATACAGTATGTCAAATCATTCAAATAAAAGGATACAAGTTACAGCTTATCAGTGTTTGCGTCCGGGACCCTTTGGGCCCACCTGGTGGTGTAAAACTGTGTTTGCAGTGATGCCATAACACCTACAGTAAATAAGGAATGTGCTCCATCTGTCATGTGGGCTCGGCAAAACGTCTCACGTTAAAATCATGACACTGCTTAACTGTGGTCAATGTACACGACATTTCAAGAGTTGTGCTTTATTCTGGTCTTTCTAACCACACAACCAGAGGCACTCCACAAATCTTCTGTTTTCATGTTTATTCTCTCTTTATGCTCAGGTTTGGTAGTTCATGTCCCTCACATGCCAACATGATGCTGTTAAACTGTTCCTTTGAGTAATGCCAGGCTTTCTATAGAAAGGGATGCTCCCCACATCTCAAGAGCTGCCAAAACAACTGAAGAGAACATGATGAATGTAATCATTAAAAAAGATGTGTTCACAGCTGCTACGACTGCCCTGTGTTTCAGTTTGACACACTCACCCTCCAGCCATCCTAATGTATCATCCAACTTCAGGTCCACGCGCCGGCCCTCGCTGAGGTGGCGGGAGATGACTGGCCGGTTCCCCCTGTAGTCTGCCACCGTCCCAGTATAAAGCTCTCCGTCTGAGAAACACAACACACAGCAACAGAGATGTCAGGACCCTTTATAGTGAACAACTATTGCTTTCCCAGCCCGAAAACACTTTATGTTATAGTTGCTGTATTTTGAAACAGATGATGACCAACAGCTGGAACATCTGTAAGACACCATTCTCCAAAGGATTCAGTCCATCTACAAAACTGAAATGAGTTCAAATGTGTTACTGCTACATAGAGGACACAACTCTACGTTTAACTAACATGACAAATCAGTCTTTGCTACATTTTATTGTGTCATTCCTCTTTGGAATTGTTTAGCTTTAACTTGTCTGTACATTTTCACAGTTGTATCACCCTGTTAGGCAGTATAATATATGTATAACACATGTTTAATATATCGGTATCACTTGCAATACATGGTAGGTTGTCATGATCAGACAAACCTTCGGTTAGGCCTTTTTGATGTCACTCTTTATCCTTGAATAAGGAACTTATTGCCTCTTAATTATAGGTTCATTATTTTGTCCGC